>NW_006921837.1:3735433-3753275 GCF_000298275.1 Orycteropus afer afer
GTCCAAGATTATCTTCTGTGTCTGTGTCAATTGGTTTCCCTTTTCTTTGTTGAAGAGGGTCTGTGCAGTCCTTCTGCCTAGTCCACCATCTTGCCAGAACTCCCAACAGCTTTCTTTCTTCATGTCATATCAAGCAACACCCAGCTAAAAGCATCCTGTGGATGCGTTTAGAAAAATTATTTCTCTATCACTCTCAAGTAGAGTAGGAAGGTGCAATCAAAACTCAAAGAAAATTTATTTATTAATTCATGTATTCAGCTGACAACGATTCTGGTACTGGTATGGATCAGAGAAACAGAGCTGTACAAACCAGAATGTGAGGGAATGAACAGACCTTACAGCTGCAAGGTAAATCTCATGGCAAAGTGCTGAACACCACTTCTTTACTCCTGCCAGTGCATACAGCCCTACATATGGTCATGGATAGATAAGATTAAAGAAAATTTATCATTCAGCTCAGGAAGATAAGAACAAGTAATAAATAAACCTAAGGAAAACATAAAGAAGGTTTGTAATAAAAATTAAAGCAGAAATTAACAAATCAGAAAACACTCGAAACTGGTTCTTTGGGGAAAAACAAAATAAGAGGAATACACAAATTCAGGAAAAAGTACTTTCAGAAAATAAAGATTATAACCCATGCTGATACAGACTATCCACGTATCTAAGAAAAAAACTAATATGCTATTAAATAACTCTTGTTATTTAACTCTCTGTTCTTGTAACTACCCAAAAGACTATCCTTCAGGAAGTATCCTAATATGAGTGAATTACTTCTAATTTTCAAGTAACATTAAAGTGTAACACCACTTCAACAGTTTCGGAGCACAGCAAAAGATAGTCTAATTTTATGAAGCAAAGTAACACTGTGACCAAAGCCTGAGAAAACAAATGGAAAACTCTACCAATCTCACTTTATATAGATATAGATATAGATATAGATATAGATATACACATACACACACACACATTATATTATATATATATATACACACACACACACACACACATACACACTATTCAATAATGAAGAAATCCATTAACATACCACATATGTTTTCAGACATCCTTCAAATCAACAGTCAGCATTATGTGTAATGGTAAAAAACCAGTATAGCATTAATCCCATTAAAGTAGGGAACAAGTCAAAAATGCTTGTCAGAATCATCATTGCTTAACACTGCTCTAGAAATTCTAGCCAAAGCAAGTAGGAAAAAGAACAATATGAGAGATGTACAAATTAGAAAGAACAAATCTATTATTATTGGAAAGACACCTAAAAAGCCCAAAACCAAATGAAATGTAGTAAAGAGATTGAAGTTGATATTTATCTTATGATGAACAAGAACTAGTGGTAAAATAATGGAATAAAAATAAAAACATTAGCTACTTAGCCAGAAAAGTGAAAATGAAATTACATATTCCACACGAAGTTAAACACAGAATCACTGTATGATATACCTCCACTCTTAGGTATAGATGTAGTCCCCAGTTTATGATGTATTTGAATTACAAAGAACAGCACTTAAAAACCTTTTTTTTCCTTCCCCCTCACATCTTATCCATTAATGTACTACATATAATGTTGTAGCTTGTAAACCGATGTTATCCTTGCCTTCCAATCCCCAAAGACAAATAAAAACTGAATGTATTAAAATACTAATAACAAATGGCAGTAATAATTAAACTTAAAAAAAAAAAAAAGATTCTACTTTCACTTGAACCAACTCACAAGGGAGTTGTCAGAGTAGAACCCCATCCTATACTGGGGACTGCCTGTATACCCAAGAGACTTGAAAGCACAACTTGTGTCACCCAAGTCTTGCCCTTTCTAGTCAGAACTGTCTACCTACATAAAAAACTCTTAGTTCCAATCTGCTTTTACTCTCAGTAAGATGTTTGCTAAACACCTAACCATCGGTGTAAGTGCTATGTAAGTGCTAAACTAAGAATTTAGGTTGAACTATATACCCTCTGGAAAGCTTTAAGACTCTCCAGAGCCAAAGGGTAACAACCTTGATCGCCATTTTCCTCAAACTCTAACTAAATGAAATACAAACCAGAACTGTAAGAAATCACATGGGAAAGCTAGCTCATACCACCAATGTCAGAATTCCCTCTCAATAACTGTGACAGACAAACATCAACAAAGGTGGAAAGATAAAAGAAAGCACAGGAACTCAAATTGGTGGGGGTCAAAAGAGGAACAGCCAGCCTACATTAAAACAGAAAGGGAGGAAAAAAAAATCTATGTGTATTTTATTCAGTTTTAGGGTAGAGTAAGGAAAGGTAAAGGAAGGTGTGCATTGCTATGATGCTGAACCACTTTCAACACAGCTTCCAGACTACAATGGACTAAGAAGAAAGGCCTGGGAATCTACTCCCAACAATTAGCCAGTAAGAACCCTATGGATCACAATGGATCAAGCAGTATATCGTTCCACATAGCATGGAGTGGCCATGAGTTGGGAGCTGACTTGATGGCTGCTAACAAAAATAAATAATTTAGTGAGATGAGAGGCACTGTTTTACATTTTCTCTTTAACGTCTAGCTTAACAGAAGTCTCTAAACCACCTCTGCATTCAATCTGTCGTGACATCACATCATGTAACCTATGGAACAACACTGTATGCTAAAGGAATGAGAGTGAAAAACCACATAACCTCTTAATTTTGACTGGGAAAGAGTCTCACACTTCGTACATCACAGAAAATAGCCACACCAATCTCACTCCTCCTGAGTGAGAGACACCTGGTAAAGTGTTTATGTCAGTATGTCTGCTGCCTACTTGTGTTACATAGAAGCTTGACCAAGCTCCTTTCAAAACTCCTCTTCCCTTACTGAATGACCCAGCCACATTCAATTAAATGTCTGGTGAAGTATAAATGCACCCCACATCACAAGATCCCATCCTCCACTTGTCCCCTGTGCATTTCTGTGACTATAGGACTCATCCCTTGGCATGCAGTTAATATAAATCCCACTCTATTGTGGGATTCGAACTCTAGCCCTTTAATACAGCCGTGTGCCACTGACACCTAGGCTACCTGAGGTGCCATCATCACCACCACCACCTCGCAGTTTTGCAGTGTGCGCTCACTGTCTTCCTAATTCCGGTAACTGAAAGTATAGTTACATTATTTCTCCTCTATACAGGCTTGTATTTATCATATCATTCTTGCTTTCACTATATGTTAGTTACTTTAGGTTTTATTTGGTATGATTTAGGAGGTTATTCTTTGGGTTTAGGAATGCTCAAAATATTTTCCCACATAAATTAATGGCAATTGGTTTTTCACTTTAAGCCATTTTGGCTTATGAGAAGTGTCACAGGAATGTTCCACTTTTGGACAGCAATGGAAACCTGTATAGTAGAAATATTTAGAGTTCATTACTCTTGCATTAACAGGACATATCAATCTGGAGAGTCTTTCACCCTTTGGAATGGAGTCTATAGCTCAAGCTACTAAAAAAAAGGTCTTAGTCACATCACTGATTTTGGAAGATTCTGGCTGTCCAATATTGAAAGATTCACTGACAATTTTCAAAAGGCAGGAATCTTTCACATAAGGAGTAGTTGGAGCACTGAAAAGGGACAGAATGGGAACTTTCCCAAACTTACTGGTTATATGACTTGTGTTTGTGTATACTTATTTGGCAATAAATGCCCATGCATGGCAGAATGTGGCTTGTTCTCACTGTATCCTGGTAACAAAACCGTGAGAGGGGTGAACTACAGCCCTCACTAGCCTTATTGGTGACTCCCAATATCTAATAAAAAAAAGAACACGTTCTTGAATAAAGTGGCTTAGATCAGTTGGCAAAAGGTATCTAAAACTTGGTCCCTTGGGCTCAAATATGCCATTTCTTGATAAACAAATCTGAATAAAAGAAGGCAAGTAAAAGGAAAGTTCCTGAGGCACCAAAGATGGGAAAAACAAACTTCTTTACTTAGGCCCTGTGGTAGTTCTGAGTATCAGCTACGACAACCTACTGGAGCAGCTGAGTAGCTTCCAGTATATAAGCAGCAGCTTTGAGGAAGGTCTCCAGCTTTTTGGCACACCTGAACCCTGCATGTAGCCAAGTCATTGTTCAACAGCCTAACATGCCCTGCCGACCTTGGGACTTTTAATGGACTTGAACTAGTGGCCTGATACATTGTTTGGTGATATCGGGACTGTGTCTTTTCACCTGTTGACGTTGGATTGTCAGCCTCAGCAGCTAGCTGGTACCTAGTGAAGAAAAGCCTCTAGCTTCAGTGGGCCAGGAGTAAGAGACAGAGCTGAAACCCAAGGTCGAGGGGCTTTCGCCCAGCCCCTAGAGCCTGGCATTTTGAACTCGGGAGTTCTAACCTCCCAAAATTGGAAGAATAAACTCCCGTTTGTTTGAGCTATTCCCTCATGGATATTTCTGGCAGAGCAGCACTAGCTAACCAAAATAGACTATGGTACTGAGAGAGTGGGATGCTGCTCTGACAGATACCTAAAACAGGTATCTGACCTGAGACCCCAGAAGAGAAACCCCAGCAGAGAGACCCGGCCATGTGGCATGAGAGATGGCAGTAGCAGAGTCAAGAGACTGACTGACTTGAGAGGCCCCGGCAGCAGGAGAGCCAAGAGACCAGCATGAGAAACCCTGGCAGCAGCAGAACCAAGAGACCAGCATGAGAAATGACAGTAGCAGAGGTGAGAGACGCAGCATAAGACAGTGACAGCCTTACCAGCCCATGGAGGAGAAAACTGGATGCTATCGAGTAGGCAGCTTTCTGGCAGAGTAGGTTGCCTATGAGCATTAATTTGTAGAGACTGGCATGAGATGGAGTAGCAGGTTGACCAGCTATGGAGCAAGAAAGCTAAGTGTCCTTTGGGCAGGAAGATTTCTGGCAGAGTAGGCTGCCCTTGGGCATTAATTGGCAGAAGCAGAGAGACCAAGGAAATTGGAAGCAGAACTGCCTCAGCCCAAAGGGTAGGACCATGGCCTTTGGGAATGAAACCACCACAGCCCCCTAGGTTTCAACCATAGCCCCCTAGGTTTCAAAGAGCCAGACCTTCACCAACTTGATTCTGGAGTGTGGGGCTGCTCATTTATGTGAGTCCGTGGGATGGAACCACAGTCTGCTCAAGAGTGAGTGTGCTGGGCTGCCATGCCCAAGAGGCAGAGGAATGGGGCCTGCCAGGCCAAGGAGGAGAGGTCCCCACTCAGAGGAACCAGGGGACTGGAGCCACCCAGTGAAGATCTTTACAGACACCCATCGAAGATCTGTACAGATGTCAAGTTGACAAGGGATGGAACTGTGGTAGTTCTGAATATCAGCTACAATCACGTGATCAGCTGCAGAAACAAGGACTGTGATTGTTATATTTTTTCATTGCATGTGTCCATCAGGTATTTTGTTTTCTTCAGTTATGAGCTATAAAATGTAAACAGGGTTAATGTGTTTCACTTGTCCACATGTTAGTGTATCACATTAGGCACAAATATGACTTTATAATTGTCCTTATTTACAGATTATATGTGGTTAAGGAGATGTGCACAACTGCCAAGTTGACAAGGGGTGGACTGTGATAGTTGGGGTTGTGTGCATCAACTTAGCTGGACCATGATTCTGAATGGTTTAAGCAGTTGTGACATGGTTATTCCCATGATGAGATCAGATGTATATGCTTTGAGCAGCCAATCCACTGAAAAGGAGTTTCCCTAGGGGTGTGGCATGCTTCCAATATATATATGGAAATCCTGGAAAAAAGAATCTTCTGTGGATCTGGATCCTGTTGTGCTGTCTACAATGATCTGTGAGCAAACAATCCAGCACTGTGCCTCGTGATCTTGGATTCATCATCCCCCGAAGTCAACAGCTGGTATACTGCCTGCCAACCTTGAACTTGTCAGCACCTGCAGCTGCATGACTCGGGAAAAGTCTCCAATTTGACGTTTGATCCAGGACTTGGGACTTGCCATCTTCTATAAGCATGTGAGTCATTTTCCTAAGATAAATTTTTCTCTCTCTATATATGTAAGCTTTTCTGGTTTTGCTTCTCTAGAGATCCCAGCCTAACAGAGGCCCTGAGAAGTCTTTGGTTTACTTGATTACAAACAACCCCAGCAGACAAAAACCAAACTCACTGCTGCTGAGTTGATTCAACTCATAGTGACCCCTCCTTGGGTTTCCAAGATGGTACCTCTATACAAGCAGATTCCCCAGTCTTCCTTCCGAGGAGTGGCTGGTGGTTTGAACTACCAGCCTTCTGGTTAGCAGTCATATACCTTAGGCACTATGCCACCAGAGCTCCCAACAACCCTAGATAAGTAACATTTAACCAGAAAAGGGTGAGCATGCCTGGGGTGGGGGAACAGCTGTCAGTGAGGCTTTTATATCTCTCTTTCCAAAGTGGGTATAAAAAAAGCAAATGCAAATGCCCTAAGAAAATGTGAATTTACTTATACCAAAAACCCATTATTGTGGAGCTGAATCTGACTTATGGTGACCCTACAGAACAGAACATAATTGCCCCATAGGGTTTCCAAGGCCATAAATGTACAAAAGCAGACTGTCACATCTTTTTCCCACAGAGCAGCCATGGATTTGAATCACCATCCCTTTGGTTAGCAGCTAAGTGCTTAACCGTTTCACCACCAGGGCTTCTGAATTTACCTATAGACAATGTTTTAGGGTTGGCTGAATTTTACAAGTTAACATCTTTAAACATTGTAAAGATTTCTAGGTCTGGTCAAGATGAAATAAGTATACTCTGCCCTATGTTTCTCACTGAATCGAACTAAAAATTTCTGGAATTTGCATGGGATAACTATCTGAGGACTGAAAAAAAGAATAGTAGCTGACAAACTGGAAAAAGAAAGTACAACTTAAAGGACCAAATTGGTAATAAATTTCCTGTTTTGTTTTTCCTCTGGTATCTCCTGGCCTGAAATCAAAAGCAATCTGAAACTCAGAACTGTGCACCAGGAATAGCAAGAAAAGGCTTGAACAGCTCAACTGGTATAACATACTACATGAAATCATTGTCCTACATCCTACTTTGGTGAGTAGCAACTGGAGTCTTAAAAGCTTGTGAGTGGCCACCTAAGATGCACAACTGGTCTCTCCTTGTCCAGAGCAAAGAAGAATGAAGAAAATCATAGACACATGGAAACAATTAGTTCAAGGAACTAGTGGACCATGGGAACCTCAGACTACATAATCCTGAGACCAGAAGAACTAGATGGTGCCTAGCTATCACTGTCAACCACTTAGAAAGGGATAATAATAGGAGCTCCTAGATTTAGTGGGAGGAAAATGTGAAACAGTACTGAAAATCGTAAAAAAAAAAATTCTTACTGTCTTACAAGCTTACTGGGCTGATAGAAACTGGTGAATCCCCTGAGACTACGGCCCCTAGACACCCTTTCAGCCTGGAATTAAACTCACTCCCATGGCTTCCAGCCAAACAACAGACAGGCTTACAAGGTGAACATTTACAACAGGTACCTACACTCCTTAGAACAATCGACCACAGGAGATCAGAAAGGCAGCTAAAAAGCTGTAATATTATAGGGATTGCAATCAGTGTCATGAAACAAAACATGTATGTACTGTTGTATGGAAAATGAATTTGCTCTGTAAACTTTCACCCACATCACAATTTAAAAAACAGAAAACAAAGAAAGGGATTAAAGAGAAGGCCTCTATTTTGGTCTAGGAAGCAGACAGAATAAGGGAAAAGTCCTTGGGCTCTGTTTTTTCCATTCTCTCCTGCCCAGTCCCCAGGGAAATCTTGCAGTAGCACTAAGAGCAGTGGTGACTGGGCAAGCATCTGAAACTCCAAGAGAGGGGAACTCTTTTTTCTGACAAGAATTATTCTGGTCCTAAGAGTCTGGGAAGAATCCCTATTGCTTTTTGACTCTCTCTATGTTTTACTCTATCCTTTCATTACTTAGCCCCAGAGGCAGACACAGTCATCTGAGTAACATAGCAGAGCAGGGAAAAATTAAAGTCCTGGCTTTCTAGCCAAAAGACCAGCAAAGTGTATATATTTGTGGGGAGGAGGGGTAGTGGGCAACAGGGAGGCTGATAGCTAGGAAGTGTAAGGAAGACTGCAGAAAGCAGAAAGCTCAAGAAAACAATAAACTTGTCTATGGACTCCTGGAGGAGCTCTGGTGGCATAGTGCCTAAGGCATTTGAGACTGCTAACCCGTAGGCTGGTGGTTCAAACCCACCAGCCACTCCTTGGAAGGAAGTATCCGTAGTGATACTGCCTCAGAAACCCAAGGAGGGGTCGCTATGAGTCGGATCCAACTTGACAGCAGTTGAGGTTTTTTTTTTTTTTTAATGAACTCCTGGGCTCAACCCTAAGCTATGCATGTGTGGATTGGGTCCTAGACCACACACTACAGGGAAGAAAACCAAACAAAAAAACAAACCTACCACCATCAAGTGGATTCCAACACACTTTAGGACAGAGCAGAACTGCCCTACAGGGTTTCCAATACTATAAATTTTTACAGAAGCAGGCTGCCTCATATTTCTCCTGCGGAGCAGCTATTGGGATTGCATCACCAACCTTTTGGTTAGCAGCCCAATACCTTAACCATGGAAGCACCAGAGCTCCTTTGCACTATCCAAATCTCATAACGGTCACTAAGTGACACATATGGGGGACAAATCTGAGTGCAGATCTTAAGAGTAGTACAAAGGCCTTGAAAACTGAACTGGCATTGAAACCACAGTCCACAGAAGGAGGTAGTAACTTGCAGTCTAAACTTAACCAAGTCAATCGCCTGCTGAAACACTATCATCATCAACAACAAAAGCAAAACATTCTCCATAGGATTTAAATGAGACCCAAGGTCATATGCATAGTATTTAAAATGCCCAAGAAACAATCCAAAATTATAGAGAGTCAGGAAAATCTCAACTTCTCATAAGGAAAAAGGCAACAAAGATGACAACCTCAACATGACACAGACACTGGATTTTTTATCATACAAAAACTTTAAAGCAGCTATTACAACCATATTCCAGCAAGTAAAAGCAAACACTCTTGAAATAAATGGAAACATTCCTCAAGAACCAAAACTGAAGAATCCAATAATCAAAATAAAAAAATTCACTGGATGGACTCAAAAGCAAAATGGGTATAATAGAGGAAAAACTCAGTGAACCTGAAGACCAATTAATTGAAAGCAAAAAAGAAAACATTCTGAGACGAAAAAACAAGAAAGAATTTGCTGCCTGGAGACTTTCTTTAAAACAACTGCTAAAGGAAAATAACCAAGAACTGGAAACTAAAACACTTCTAAATAGTTTATGAGTCAAAGAGTAAGTCTCACAGGAAATTAGAAAATATTTTGACATGAAAGAAAATGAAAACATAACATACCAAAATTTGCATGGTGTAGCTAGGAAAATGGATAGTATTAAATGCTATCAGAAAAGGTGTCAAAGCAATAATCTAAGCTTTCACTTTACTAAAAAAAAAAGGTACAAAAATAAAACTTAAGCAAACAGAAGAATCAATGAATGAAAACAAAAAGCAATATAGAACAAGTATCAATGAAACCAAAATTAACTGCTTTGAAACTTCCTGCAAAAACGGTGTGAGGGAGGCCTCTGACTTCTAACTTCACAAGGGGGTAAATGAATCAAGATCAATAGCCCAAGACTGATTCCTATGAAGGGACGTCAGCCTGCCTCCACCTCAAATCTTATTTTTTACCAATTCTGACACCAACTGTCCTTTTTATGGCACTTTCTACTTCTCTGCTGGGTTTTGTAATTCATTGAAATGACCATAAAGAACTCACAGGCAATCTTCACAGTTATGAGATTTATTAGGGAAGCAATAGGTTACAATTCAAGATGAGAAACCACTTGGTCAGGGCAGCCTCTTCTTGCCTGCTGGCACACCTCTCTCTGGCCCTTGGCCTCTCAGCACCGCAGTCCCTGCCCTGCTTAGACAAGTGCTACAAAGCTCTTTTAGTTCTACTGCTAAATCCCTAAAAGTACCCCATTCCTGCTCCGCCAGTAAGCCCTGCCTGAAGGCACTCACCTCTACCTTTGTGGGTCAGCAAAATTGGCTTCACCAAGTGTCCAGAGGCACCCCACTCTCCCACCAAGCTTCCTGCCTGAAGGCACTAGTTTTCTTGCTCTGTAGGTCCAGAAGCCCACTGTGCTGTCTCCTACTGGTGTTTCTTGCTGTTGCTCGTTTCTTACTGGTAGTGAGATGTACCCTGTCTCTAGGATGGCTTATTTTAAGCCTAGCAAGATGGCAAAACTGACCATTCCCCACATTAGGGTCCCATACATATAATTTGCATGGTCCCACCTCTACCAAGAGCACCATGCACCTACCTTATTTCACATTATTAGCAAGCTATCTAATCCTCTTGGTGGGCCACAAGCACCTCACATTTGCCTAGTCCTACTCAGTCATCTGATGGGAGTCACAAAGACCATGGCTAGAAGGACTATAACAAGCAATTCATAGCAGTGCACCTCTAAGCCAAACTGACTAAAAAAAAAGACAGAAGGCACAAATTATCAATATCAAAACCTCACATATCAATATACAAATCCCACATTTATTGAAAGGATAACAACTACTAAAAATAATTCTATGCAATTAGTTTCAACAATGTAGATAAAATGTACCAATTTCTTGAAAACCATAAATTATCAAAATTCATCCAAAAAATAGGCAACATTAACAGTCATACACCTAGTAAAGAAATCAAATTCATAGTTAAAAAACTTCTAAAAAAATTTGTAAGAATCAGTCCTACAATTATTTCAAACAGAAACTGTCATGGATTCTTAGAAAGAAAGTCACATAAATTTAAAGACTTTTCCTCTTTAACACATATTTGTATTCATTTGGTACTTTTATAATTCCAAATTTTAAAGTTAACCAATATGCTATAAAACAGACACTGATTTCCACTGATAGTAAAGGAAAAGAATACAACTATGCTGTATGCTACTCAATTTTTATCACTACTTCTTGATCTTAGCTTAGCTTATAAATTAATCAGAGATTACTTTGTATTTAGAGCCAGTGAATTACCAAACAGTAAGTCAAGAGTACTCTTTGAACACAGAAGGACAAATAATGTATTAGCTCATTATTGTAAAAAGTCATAGAAAGGTTTCTATATGAAAGGAAACTTTCTTTGTGGTTACCAGGAGTGGGAGGGGAGGGGAGGGCTGGGAACACTGCAAAAATAATAATGAAGCAAACATTTAAAAAAAAAAAAACCAAACCCTGCAGTTTCCTCTTTTCACTTAACGGCTCTTTGAAATCATTCCATATTAGTTCATAAGCTTCCTTATTCATTCTAAGGCCAGGTGTTACGGCATTACATAATTAAATACTTCTGCGCTGTTGTGGGGGGGCAGGAGGGAGTACTCTTTGAATAAGTACTCAAGGGCATATATAATCAATAAATGAGTCAATTCCAATTCATAGCAACCCTACGTGTTTCAGTATAGAACTGTCCTCCATAAGGTTTTCAATGGTTGATTTTTTAGAAGTAGATCGCCAAACTTTTCCTCTGAGACCTCTGGGTGGACTCAAACCACGAACTTTTTGGTTAGCAGCTCAGTGTATTATTAACCATGTGCACTACCTAGGGACTCCCAATGACATAATTACTGATGGTTGAATCCTATAAAGCAGGATACCTCACTATGTACAACTGAAAACCAAAAAATCAAAACTGTTGCCAATGAGTTAATTCCAACACATGGCAATCCTGGAACAGAGAGTGTAGTCCCCACAGGATTTCCAAAATATAAATCTTTACAGAAGCAGACTGCGTATCTTTCTCCCATGGAGCAGCTAGTGGGTTTAAGCTGTTGACTTACTGATTAGTGCTGACCTACTGGACAGCCGCCAGGCACTAAACCACTGCACCACTAGAGCTCCTATTCATACAAATGAAGTAACCCTTAAACCAAAAACCAAACCCACTGCCACTGAGTTGATTCTGACTCATAGTGACCCTACAGAGCAGAGTAGAACTGTGTCATAGGGTTTCCAAGGCTGTAAATCTTCATGCAAGCTGACTGCCTCATCTGTCTCCCACAAAGCAGCTAGCAGTCACTGACCTTTTTTGGTTAGTAGCCAAATCACTACACCACCAGGGCTCCTTAAAGGCTGTATAAAAATCAAGTACTTACTACTTAGATAATATATTGAAAAATGTTAGATAAGTATTATATGAGATTCAAACCAAAAACCATACCCACTGTCATCGAGTTGATTCCAACTCATAGTGACACCCCAGAGGTTTCCCAAGGCCATAAATCTTCACGGAAGTAGATTGCCTCATCTTCCTCCTGAGGAGCACTATACAGTTTGAACTGCCAACGTTCTGGTTAGCAGCCAAATCCCTTATCTGCTGCACCACCAGCGCTCCTTATCTAAGATTATGCCATACGAAATAGCCAATTATCATCCTAAAATGATATAAGCATTTCTTGTTTTGTATATGAATCAGTGTTCTCAAGTGTGCCAGTCTCTTCTACCAGAATGGTATTATAATGAATTGTATTGGATGTTGGGGAATGAAGTTCATTCAACATTTACCAAGTGTCTTGGTTCTCTAGTACCGCCATTAACAGAAAATACCACAAATGGATGGCTTTAACAGGAATTTACTATCTTACAGTTTAGGAAGCTAGAAGTCCAAATTGAGAGTGCTGGCTGTAGGGGCTGGGTGAAGTCCCTTCAACTTTGGGCTTCAGCTCTGCCTCTTATTCCAGGACCACTAGAGCTGGAAGCTTCTCTTACCTCAGGCAGCTGCTAGCTGCTGAGGCTGACCAACCCAAGGTCACCAAGTAGAATGGCACAATCCCAAGGCACATAGCAGACCACAGGTTCAAGTCCAAGAACAATCCCAAGATTGGCAGGCAACACAGCAGGCCACTGAGATCAAGATTTGGCTAACTGCAGAATACAGATGTGCCAAAAAGCTAGAGATCTTTCCCAAAGCTTCTCCTTTTAAACTGAACGCAGACTACACTCCAAAGGCAACTACTGAGCTGCTCACAGCAGAATCTACCATAAAGGTGATTACAACCTCATCATGCGGAATAACTACATCCAGCTGCCCAGTCACTCAAAAACATGGCCAAGTTGACACACAACCTCAACTACCATACTAAGTATGTTCTGAAGATTTTTCACAAGACGTTATTTGCAAATCTAGGATCTGAACATGTACTAGGAAAAGAGTATTTAACATGATACAGAATCTTTGCAAATTTTACTTCTACTTTTCAGGGGACTATTATTTTTAATTCTTAAAAGTTTCTCTATAGAGATAAGGATTGATACCTGTCAAGGCTCAAAACATTAAAGTAATAATTAAAACCTACAGAACACAAAATTTTTAAATTCACATCATTCATTTGCTCAAAACTCTTTTAATACTTTAATCTCACTGAGTCAAAGTCCTTATTATAACCTACAAGCCATTTCTCACTCTCTTCCTGTCTCTACTCCAGCCACCTTTTGGCCTCCTTGTTGTTCCTCAAACATGACAAGCACACTCCCTCCTCAAGAGTCTTTGCAATAACTGTTTCCTCTACCAGGACTAGGAGACACTGGGTGGTACAAACGATTAAGCACTTGGCTACTAATTGAAATGGTGGTGGTTCAAAACTACCTTGGAGGACAGGCCTGATGATTTAATTCTGAAAGATCACAGCCATTGAAAACCCTGTGGAGTACAGCTCTACTCTGAAACACAGGGGGTCACCGTGAGTTGAAATCAACTTGACAGCAACTGGTTAATAACAGAAATAAAAGGGCATTGGTGGTTCATTAGAATTCTTGCCTCCCACACAGGAAACCTGAGTTTGATTCCTGGTCAATGCAGCTCATGCACAGCTAGCACCCATCTGTCAGCACAACCGTGTCATCATGATGCTGAACAGATTTCAGCAAAATTTCCAGACCAAGATGAACTAGGAAGAAAGACCTGGAACTTACTTTCAAAAATCAGCCAACAAAAACCCTACAAATCACAACAGTCCAATGCATGACCAATTGTGGCAGTGTTTTGTTCAGTTGTGTGTGGGATTGCCATGAATTGGGCGTCAGTCAGCTCAGCAGTTAACAACTATCAGGAATGCTCAAAGATATTCACGAGTCACTTCGTTTCCTTCAGATGTCTGCTTAAATGTCCTGTTTTCCAAGTGTCCCTAATACAAGCCACTGTATTTTCCCCCTATTTTATGGTCTGTTTGCCCCAACAGAATATAAACTACAAAGAGGAGAGGCCTTTGTTTTATTCACTGCTATATACCCAAAGCCTGTTGTTGTTGTTATGTGCCGTCCGAGTCAAACCCGACTCATAGCGACCCCTCCTTGGGTTTCCGAGGCAGTATCACTACGGAAGTAGGATTGCCCAACCTTCCTTCCGAGGAGTGGCTAGTGGGTTTGAACCGCCAGCCATCTGGTTAGCAGGCAAGTGTCTTAGCCACTATGCTACCAGAACTCCCTAGAACAGTACAAAACCTCTCAAGAATCTGAACAAGATGCTGCACAAAGGTAGTATGTTGTTGTTGTTATGTGCCATCGAGTCGGCCCCGACTCATAGCGACCCCTCCTTGGGTTTCCGAGGCAGTATCACTACGGAAGTAGGATTGCCCAACCTTCCTTCCGAGGAGTGGCTAGGGGGTTTGAACCACCAGCCATCTGGTTAGCAGGCAAGTGTCTTAGCCACTATGCTACCAGAGCTCCCTAAGGTAGTATATATGCCTCCAATTAAAACTTGTCACTACAATGAAAAAACCTAAACAACCTTACACTCTGCTCCATAGAATGAAACAACTAATTTTGCTTCGGAGAAAGTATTTTATTTTTAACAAAATATACTAATGAATGGCTAAATACTCTAAAGGCAAATCATTAATGTTAACTGCATGCATGCTGAAATTGTTTCTATGGAATGCTCTGGTTATCACACAGCCATTTTACTACGAACCAAGAAATTCTGGCTTTAGATTCTTAAGGGGAAATAGAGGCGGGGTTACCATATTAAGGACTTGTTATGTGCCGTCGAGTCCGACCCAACTCATAGCGACCCCTCCTTGGGTTTCCGAGGCAGTGTCACTACGGAAGTAGACTGCTCAACCGGCCTTCCAAATAGTGGCTGTTGGGTTTGAACCGACAGCCTTCTAGTTGGCAGTCAAGTGCCTTAGGCACCACGCTACCAGAGCTCCTATCTAAGGACTAGGGAGCATAAATTAAACGAGTCCAAACCTCAAAGTACAGAGAGCAAGATACAAAAAACGAGAATCGACAGTGTTTGCCTCCTCGAAACGTTAGGAGGTTAAAAACAAACAAAAAAAGTCCCAAAAGGATTGTACCCCCTTTCTTGGCACCAGGCGGGGTATGAGCACTCAGTCTGGAGGCGCAAGGGGGCGTGGGGTTTGAGAGAATGAGGCCAGAACTCCAGTAGGGTAGGGATGGAGACCCGCGGGACACCCTCCTCCTCCATGGATTCTCTCTGGAGGAAAAAAAAAAAAAAAGTTGACTGTGTCTACAGGCTCCCTAAAGGATGGGGGGAGGGTTGATGAGGATAGATCCCTCCACTTCACTCAGGCAAGCCCAAGCCCCAGAAGGGCTTCCCAGTTTTCAGCTCACCCGGCTCCCGGTTGATCTCGATGTCGAAATGGCACTGCGGCCGGTCCTGCGCCCCCATCGCGACCGAGGCGGCGGCAAGAGCTGGGAAAGAGGAAGAAAGCAGTCAAGGCGGAGGCCGTGCCAGGTCGCCCCGCGCCGGCCCCTCGCGATAGAAGGGCAGGCCAAAACGGGGGCCCTCTCCCGCCCGGACCTCCCGGTCCCCTAGCAGTGCGCACACACATGCGGCCGTGCTTTTCACCTGGCTGGCCTCCAGCCTGAGGGGCTCCTTGTGAGCAAAGGAAAATGCACTGCCACCGCGGCTCTCAGAGCCCAACGCCAATAACGGACCGCCACCCCCTCCCCTGGCCCAGCCTCCAGGTGCCACGCCAAATCCCGCGAGAGTAAGAACAAATACCGCGAGAGCACGATTTCCAAGAGGTGGTTAACCGAAGGGGGCGGTGGGGACTCGCGCATGTGGGCGTGCTTGGGTGATGTTGTGGAGACTCCCTCTGGGCCCTTCTATACCTTCACTGGTCTTTTGTGCCAGGTCCCGGTCCCCACTGGAGACCGACGCCCAATCTGAGGCCCTTGGTCGCGCCTGCGCTCTCTACCGCATCTTGTCCTTAGGGGCTGTGAGCGTCCCGGCACTTCCCGATATCGCGAGGCTTCCGTGCTGGGCAACTGTGACCTACTGTTGTTGTTGTTGTTGTTAGGTGCTGTGGAGTAGACCCAACTCATTGCGACCCCGCTTTGGGTTTCGGAGGCCTTATCACTACGGAAGTAGATTGCCCAACCTTACTTCCAAGGAGTGGCTGGTGGGTTTGAACCGCCAGCTTTCTGGTTATCAGTCACATGCCTTAGTCACTACGCCATCAGGGCAATTGCGACAGAGTGTAAATTAAGTTGAGATTTAGTAAACCAAGGTAGATTATTTTCTCCTCCCCCCAGACACACACACACACACACACATACACACACACGTGGAGTAGCTATGAAAAGTGTCCTAATGTCACACAGTTTGCTTCTCTCCAAAAGCAGTGTTCTCATTAGATGGAGGTGTTCTTATGTTCATATGCTTACTGGCCGTTCTACATTTTCTGATGTAAGTGCCTCTTTCAGGTGTTGGCTTATTTTTAAGCGGGTCCTTCGTCATATTATTGAGTGTAAGCATTCGTACATGTTTTAGATACAAGTTCTTTGTTAATAATATATGATTGTGAATATTTTCACCCAACCTGGGTCTCGCCTTCATTATTTTGATGGTGGCAAAGCAATGTTAATTTTGATTAAGTCAATTAATTTTTTTTTTTTCCTTTTTTTTTTTTACGGTTTGTGCTTTTTCTTTGCTAAGAAATCTCTTGCCTACCACAAGCTTGTGAAGAAATTTATCTTTTCACCTAGTTTTCTAGTTTTACTGTTTGCATTTAGGCTTGTGATCTATTAGAATTAATTTTTGTGTATGGTGTGAAGTAAGGGTTGAAATTCATTCCCACCCCCCCATAGAGATAACAAAAGGAGCACTGGTGGCCTAGTGCTTCAGGCATTTGACTGCTAACCAGAAGATTGGTGGTTCAAGCCCATCAGCCACTCTGCAGAAGGAAGGCTGGACAATCTACTTCCCTAAAGATTTACCACCTCAGTAAACCAGAGGAGTCGCTGTGAGTTGGAATTGACTCGATGGCTGTGAGTTTGGTTTGGTTATAGAGAACACAGTAGTTCCATCACTATTTGTTTAAAAGACTGTCTTTTCTCCATTTAATTACTTTAGCTTTTTTATGTGTGCATTTATTTCTGGACTCTATTCTGTTCTATTGGCCTATATGTCTTATCTTTATGCTAGTGCCACATTTTTTATTTGTAGCAGTATAGTAAATCTCAAAATCAGGTTTACTATGTTCTGAAGTGTTTCCAAACCTGTGCTACCCGTTTATAAAGCACAGTCTGATCATTGGCGTTCCACATTATCACAGAATTGCTATCCCTGTCAGAGCATTCTTGTACTACCTCCCTGAGAGGCTATTATCTCTATCAAAGGAACAGCTTCAGGATTTTAACTTGTAACCTAGATTGAACTGGGAAACTAATGATCCTAGATCTAATTTTTTGTTGTTGTTGTTATTTGCCATCGAGTCGGACCGACTCATAGCGACCCCTCCTTGGGTTTCCGAGGCAGTATCACCACAGGAGTAGGAATGCCCAACCTTCCTTCCGA
>NW_006921837.1:3753725-3760896 GCF_000298275.1 Orycteropus afer afer
GGTTTTTTAAAAAATGAAGTGCATATCCCTGAAGTGGGTTGGCAGAGCTACCTTTCATACAAAGACCAGGAAAAGAAAAGGACAGGAGAACAGTACCCAGCTTTGTAATTACTGTGCTTTTGGACTGCTGGCTTCAGTGTAAGTAAACTTTAGAGCTCAAGGATGAAATAACTTATTTTGGGGTATACTTAAAGTACTTTAAATCACCTAGTATTCATTCTCATTTTGATAGCACAATAAAGTCTCAAACTGCTTCCCATCACTGATTATGTTACCTGGGCCAAATCACTTTGATCTCTCTGGAATTTAGTCACCTCACTTGTAAAATAAATCCCTTCTAATGGCTCTTCTTGCTCAAATGTTCTTTTATTCTGTCCTGTGAGTTCAAATTATATTTCAGATAATTTGAATATAAGGTATGCTACTTGGTCTGTGGTGATGAAGAAACTTCTGGAACATGTAGATCTAAAGCTAGAATCCACCAAAGGACTGATGTTGTTGTTGTTGTTGTTGTTGTTATGTGCCGTCGAGTCAGACCTGGCTCATAGCGACCCCTCCTTGGGTTTTCGAGGCAGTATCACTACGGAAGTAGACTGCCCCATCTTCCTTCTGAGGAGTGGCTGGTGGGTTTGAACCGCCAGCCTTCTGGTTAGCAGTCAAGTGCCTTAGCCAGTATGCTACCAGAGCTCCCAAAGGACTGATACCTCCCCCTTATATCCAAAAGTGATATGAAATTAGTATCCAAAGACTTAACAAGCTCAGGCTTAATTTGGCCATTATTACCATGAAAGGAAACCCTTGTCAGTAGAAATTTCCAGGTAATGAGTCTAGGTGTTGACACTTTAGAGTGGGATACATAGTTGGGACTTAAAAGATAAGACTCTGGCAAATCTGATCAAGGATGCCACTGGAGTGGTTTCACTAGAGAATTCTACCAAACATTCAGAGAAGAACTGACACCAATCCTACTGAAACTATTCCAAAACACAGAAAAGGATGGAATCCTCCCTACCTCATTTTATGAAGGAAGCATAACCTTGATATGAAAACCAGGCAAAGACATCACTCAAAAGGAAAACTATGGACCAATATCCCTCATGAATATAGAAGCAAAAATAACAAAATCCTAGTCCATAGACTCCAACAACACATCAAGAAAATCATTCATTATTACCAAGTGGGGTTCATATCAGGTATACAAGGATGGTTCAACATTAGAAAAACAATCAACGTCCTCCACCACATAAATAAAACAAAAAGAACCACATGATCATATCAATTGATGAAGAAAAGGCATTTGATAAAATCCAACACCCATTCTTGATCAAAACTCTCAGCAAAATAAGAAGAGAAGGGACATTCCTCAACATAATAAAGGGCATCTATGCAAAACCAACAGCCAACATTATTCTCAATGGAGAAAGACTGAAACCATTCCCTTGTAAACAGGAGCCAGACAAGGATGCCCTCTCTCACCTCTTCTATTCAACATTGTACTGGAAGTCCTAGCCAGGCCCATAAGCAAGAAAGGGAAATCAAAGGCATCCAAATTGGTAAGGAAGAAGTCAAACTATCCCTGTTTGCTGATGAGCCTATACCTAGGAAACCCAAGAGACTCAGTCAAAAATCTACTGGAACTAATTGAGAGATTTAACATCATGGCAGGATACGAAATCAGCGTCCAAAAATCAGTTGGATTCCTCTATACCAGCAAAGAGATTGCTGAAAAAGAAATAAGGAAATCAATACCATTTATGATAGTTACCAAAAAAATAAATAAATAAAATACTTGGGAATAAATATTACCAGGGACACAAAAGACCTATACAAAGAAAACTATAAAAAAACTACTTCAAGAAACCATACTCTTATGGAGTATGGTTTACATACATTCTTACATAAATGGAAGAACGTACTATGCTTGTGGATAGGAAGATTGAACATTGTGAAAATGTCTGTTCTACCCAAAGCAAATCTATACATTCAATGCAATCCCAATCCAGATCCCATCAACATTCTTTAAGGATATAGAAAAATAAATCACTAACTTTATATTGAAAGGAAAGAGACCCAGAATAAGCAAAGCACTATTGAAGAAGAAGAACAAAGTAGGAAGTCTCACACTGCTGGATCTCACAACCTATTATACAACCACAGTAGTCAAAACTGCCTGGTATTGGGACAATGACAGACATATAGACCAATGGAATAGAATTGAGACCCAGAAATAGATCCATCAACCTATGGTTAGCTGATCTTTGACAAAGGGCCTAAATCCATTAAATGGGGAAAAGAATGTTTGTTTAATAAATGGTGCTGGCAAAACTGGAGATCCATTTGCAGAAAAATGAAACAAGATCTGAACCCAACATCATACAAAAAACTAACTCCAGATGGATGAAAAACTTAAATGTGAAACCTAAAACTATACAGTTCCTCGAGGAAAAACTAGGGGCAAATTTAGGGGCCCTAATATATGGCATAAATAGACTATCAAGCATAACCCAAAATGCACAAACAGCAGAAGAGAAACTAGATGAATGGGACCTTATAAGAATTAAATTTTTATGTGCTTCCAAAGACTTCTCCAAAAGACTCAAAAGAGAATCTACATATTGGGAAAAAATACTTGGCAATGACATATCTGGCAAGGGACTTATCTCTAGAATTTATAGAAAACTCCAACACCTCAACAACAAAAAGACAAACAATCCAATTAAAAAATGGGCAGAGACATGAATAGACACTTCACCAAGGACAATATTCAGGTGGCCAACAAAATGAAGGAATGCTCACAATTGTTAGCCATTAGAGAGATGCTAATCAAAACAACAATGAGATACCATCTTGCTTAGCACTAGCAGCAAAGTTCAACAAGACAAAATAACAAATGCTGGCGAGGATGCGGAGAGATTGGGACTCTCATACACTGCTGGTGGGACTGTAAAATGGTACAACCACTGTGGAAAGCAGTATGGTGATTCCTTAAATAGTTGGAAATAGAAATACCATTTGACTCAGCCATTCCATTACTAGGTACATATCCCAAAGAAGTGAGAGCCATGACAAGAACAGACATATGTTCATCGCAGCACTATTTACAATAGCAAAAAGTTGGAAACAACCTAGGTGTCCATCAATTGAGGAATGGAAACCAAACTATGGTACATACACACAATAGAATACTATGCAACCCTAAAGAATAACCTAGAATCTGCAAAACACTGCATAATGTGGGTGAACTTGGAGGATATTATGCTGAGTGAAATAAGTCAATCACAGAAGGACAAATATTTTATTAGCCTGTTATTGTAAAAATCAAGGAATGGTTTATATATGGAAGGAAATTTTCTTTGTTGGTTACTAGGGGTGGGAAGGTAGGGTAAGGAACACTGTTAGATAGGTGGAGATAAGTATTGATTTGGGTGAAGAAAAGGGCAGTGTACCAAATGTGAGTGATGAATATGGTGGCATTGAGGAAGAAGAAGACAGAGAGAGGTACATGGGAGGTACAGACAACAAAGATGAACTCGTTTGCACATACAGTACTGTGTTGTCAGTGAAGGCAAACATGGGTATACGGGTGGATAGATGGGTGGACAGACTGAGCTATTAGGTATGTCTATGCAGCGGGGAGTGTACCCAAGTCCATGTAGAGGGGTTGGCAGACAATGCTTCCATAAGTATATTTGTATGTTCTGTAAGAATTCCTAGGCGTGTAGTAGAGCTGAAAAGCGACAAGGTTGTAGTCATTTCTTGATCACAGCCAGCTGCCCAGAGGGAATGAGTAGTTGAACCTGTGCTCAGACCATAGTTGCAGGGGACAGCAAGCTCAATTGGCATAACATACTACACAAAACATTGTTCCACCTCCTACTTTGGCGAGTAGAGATTGGTATCTTAAAAGCTTGCAAGCAGCCATCTAGATGCAATGATGGGTCTCTCCTTGTCCAGAGCAAAGAGGAATGAAGAAAATCAAAGATTCATGGAAAGAATTAGTCCTAGCAACTGGTACACCATGCGATCTGTAGCCTATATGACTATAAGACCAAAAGAACTAGATGGTGCCTGGCTACCACTGTCAACCACTCAGAGGGGGATCTATGTAGGAGATCCTGGATAGAGAGGGAGAACAATGTGGAACAAAACTCAAAATCACTTGAAAAAAAAAAGGGGGGGGGACGAGGTTTGCTGGTCTGATAGACTCTGGTGGAACCACTGAGATTATGGCCCCTAGCTGCCCTTCAGGTTTTGAATTGAACCCACACCTGTGACTTCCAGCCAAACAAAAGACAGGCATATGGGTTGAACATTTACCTGAGGTAGATACACTCCTTGAAGAGAACAATCATGGGAGAAAGAAGGGCTCTTTATGCACAGGGAGACACAGCTCAGGGGGCAGGAGTGCATGGAGGGATGGACACAGGGAAGAGGTAACTATCGGGAAGAAGTGGGAGGGGAGCTGTTGCATTAGGGTAAATTGTAGTCAGTATCAAAGTGTGTGTGAACTGCTGTTTGGAAAGTGAATTTGCTCTGTAAACTTTCACCCAAATCACAATAAAAAAAAATTACTTTTTTTTTTTTTTTTAAAAAAAAGAATGCTACTGGATAAATTTAGTTGAAACAGATAATTTTCCAAATAATAGAAATTATCAAAATTGACTCAAAAAGAAATAGAAAGCATGAATAAGCTAGTAACCATTTCAGATACTGAGTTAATAATCTCAAATCTCCTTCCAAAGAATTGTAAAAGGCATTTGGGGGACAACCAAATGGGAAATTTGACTATGATCTGTATATTAGATAAAAGCAAGGAACATGTTTAATTTTGTTAGATGTGACTGACATTTTGGTTATGTAAGAAAATATCCTTGTTTCTTTAGAGATGCATAATGAAATATATAGAGAGGAAAACATATGATGTCTGTTGTTGTTGTTGTTGTTATGTGCCATCGAGTCGGCCCCGACTCATATGATGTCTAGGATTTCTTATAAAGTACAAAAGGGGAAAAAAAGAATATTGAGTGAAATAAATGTGTCAAAATCTTGATAATTGTTAAATCCAGGTGATAATATAGAGGTTTATTGAGCTATGTTCTTTACTTTTGTATATGTTTGAAATTATTCATAATAGAGCATACATAAAACAGATATAGTCTTCTTCTCCTTTTTGGACACAGGTCCAAATATTTTTGAAGGCAAAATTCTGTAAGACCCTCAAGGATCAACAATAACAGTAATCCATTTCTCAAAACATTTCAGGAAATAGAAAAAGAGAATACTAATTTATGAGGATAGGATTATCTTGATACTAAGACCAAAGGTTGTGCAAAATAAAATGATAGAACAATCTCATGATATATATGTTTTAAAATCCAAATAAAATATTGGGAAATGGAATTCATCAGTATTTAAACTCAAAACATTCATGACCTAATTGGCTTTAACTTTGGAATGCAAAGATGGTTCAATATTAGAAAACCTATTTCTGTGATTGACCATAACAGATTAAAGAAAATGATTATCCCAATATATGTTGTTTCAGTCATCAATTTATTGTTTTGGCTCTGAATGCACCTTTCAATATATCCTTTGTACTATATAATTCCCACCACTTGTCTCGCAGTTTGTCATACTGTGGTGGTTTGTGTGTTGCTATGAGGCTAGAAGCTATGCCACCAGTATTTCAAATACCAGCAGAGTCACCTATGGTAGACCAGTTTCAGCGGAGCTTCCAGACTAAGACAGACTGGGAAGAAGGGTGGGGCTATCCACTTCTGAAAAACTTGGCCAGTGAAAACTTTATGAATACCAGTGAAACACTGATATATTACTGGAAAACTTTATGAATAGCTCTGAAACATTGTCCAATATAGTGCCAGAAGATGAGCCCCTCAGCTCAGAAGGCACTCAAAATGTGACTAGAGAAGAGCTCCCTCCTCAAAGTAGAGTTGATGTTAATGACATGGATGGAGTAAAACTTTATTAACATTTAATAAAGGTCTTTTGCAGTAGATTTGCCCAGTGCAATATGTCTGATTTCTTGACTGCTGCTTCCATGGGTGTTGACTATGGATCCAAGTAAAATGAAATTCCTGACATTTATCTTGATGTTGCTTATTGGTGACTGAAACAACATATATGTTCATTTGCTGATAGGGCGCAACTCAAAATGGGAAGAAACAGCAGCAAATATCCATCAATAATCAGAAAGTGGAATGTACAAAGTTTGAATCTAGGAAAATTGGAAGTTGTCAAAAATGAAATGGAATGAATAAAGATTTATATCCTAGGCATTAATGAGCTGAAATGGACTGGTATTGGCCATTCTGAATCAGACAATCATAGAGTCTATTATGCTGGTAATGACAAATTGAAGAGGAATGGTGTTACATTCATCATCAAAAGGAATGTTTCAAGATCTATGCTGAAGTACAATGCTGTCAGTGATAGGATAATATCTATATGCCTACAAGGAACAGTTAATACTACTATTTTTCAAATTTGCACACCAATCACTAAAGCTAAAGATGAAGAAATTGAAGATTTTTACCAACTTCTGCAGTATGAAATTGCCCAAATATGCAATCAAGATGAATTGATTACTACTGATGATTGGAATGCAAAATTTGGAAACAATGAAGCCATCTCAGTAGTTGAAAAATATGGCTTTGGTGATAGAAATGATGCCACAGATTGCACAATAGAATTTTGCAAGACCAATAACTTACTCACTGCAAATACTTTTTTTCAACAACATAAACAGCAGCTATATGCATGGATCTTGCCAGAAAGAATACACAGGAATCAGATCAACTACATCTGTGGAATGAGACGATGAAGAAGCTTAATATTTTTAGTCAAAACAAGGCCAGGAGCTAACTGTGGAAGAGACCATCAATTACTCGTATACCAGTTCAAGTTGAAGCTGAAGAAAATTAAAACAAGTCCGTGAGAGCCAAAATACAACCTTGAATATATCACACCTGAATTTAAAGACCATCTGAAGAATAGATCTGAAACACTGACCACCAATGACTACAGATCAGATGATTTGTGGGATTACATCAAGAAGAACATCATACATGAAGAAAGCAAAAGGTCATTAAAAAGACAGGAAAGAAAGAAAATGGATGTCAGAAGAGACTCTGAAACTTGTTGAATTACGGAG
>NW_006921837.1:3765772-3778125 GCF_000298275.1 Orycteropus afer afer
GATAAATGTCAGGAATTTCATTTTACTTGGATCCATAGTCAACACCCATGGAAGCAGCAGTCAAGAAATCAGACATATTGCACTGGGCAAATCTACTGCAAAAGACCTTTATTAAATGTTAAGAAGTAAAGATGTCACTTTGAAGGCTAAGGTGCACCTCACGCATGCCATGATAATTTCAGTCACCTTGTAGGATTGTGAGGCTGGCACAGGACAGGGCAGTGTTTTGTTCTGTTGTGCATAGAGTCGCTATGAGTCGGAGCCGACTCGATGGCACCTAATGACAACAATATGGGCATGTGAAGCCTGGACAATGAATAAGGAAGACCAAAGAAAAGTTGATGCCTTTTAATTGTGGTGTTGATAAAGAATACTGAAAATACCATGGACTGCCAGAGGAACGAACAAATCCATCCTGGAAGAAGGGCAGCTGGAATGCTCCTTGGAAGCAAGAATGGCCAGACATTGTCTCACTTTGCTCATGTTGTCAGAAGGGGCTATTTCCTAGAGAAGGATATCATGCTTGGTAAAGTGGAGGGTCAGTGAAGAAGAGAAGACTCTCAGTGAGATGGATCGACACAGTGGCTGCAATGATGGGCTCAGGCACAGTAAGGATTGTGGGGATGGTGCAGGACTGGGCAGTGTTTCATTCTGTTGTACACAGATAGGGTCACTTTGAGTTGGAGCCAACTTGATGGCATCTAACAACATCATCTACACAATTCAGCTCCAAGTAGGAATCCTTGTTTCTCCTATAAAAAATAAGTAACTTTCACATTTTGTAAGTTAGGGGAAGGAGAAAAGAGGTGAAAGGAGAGAAAAGAATACAATGAGAAGAAAATATGTGTTACTATGGTGGCATAGTGCCTAAGGCATCTGACTGCTAACCAGAAGGCTGGTGGTTCAAACCTACCAGCCACTCCTTGGAAGGAATCTACTCTGGAAGGGCAATCTACTCTACTTCCGTAGAGATATTGCCTTGGAAACCCAAGGAGAGGTCACTATGAGTCGAATCGACTTGAGGGCAGTGAGTTTAGTTTCCTCCCCCCCATAACTTAATTGCTTATACCATTTTAAAAATAAGAGAATATCCTAGATTTTAAATGGGAAATTGTGTATGAAAGACTTAACATAGCAAGCCTGAGATTGCTATCCATAGAAAGCCCAGCTTGAAAGGTTGGCATTTGGCTGGTTTCTGGGAACCTGAATAGTAAACAATTCCCGATATATTGATACAAAATTTTTTCTAAATTGTAACAGTGCTCATTATTCCTAAAATATATGTGCCAACAATATGGTTTATGCTGAACACTTGCTTTCCTTCTGAGAGTCTGGAATTTTGGTATGTCCTGGGCAGAGGATGTCTACGTGACCAGTCCCCAATAAACATTTTGGGCACCAAGTCTCTAATGAACTTTCCTGGTAGATAGCATTTCACATGTGTTGTCACAATTCATTGTTGGACAATGTGTGTGACTCTCCTGGTAGAGGACTCTTGGTAGCTGCCACCTGGTCTCCTCCAGACTTTACCCCGTATTTTTCTCCCTTTGCTGGTTTTGCTTTGTATGCTTTTGCTGTAACAATTGATAGCTGTAAGCACAAGTATGAGTTCTTCTAGTGAATCTTCAAACCTGGGGGTGATCTTGGGAACCCCTGACATAGAAATATCCCCCAAATTTGGTTAAAAGTATACCTGTGTTGAAAATTTATTTTTTTAAATTCTAGTTTTCTTTTTTTTTTTTTTAAATGTGGAAAGTAGAGAATTTCATGGCATAGAGAAAAACAGTATTTTGATCGAACAGGAGCTCTGGTAGCTTAGTGTCTAAGGTATTTGACTGCTAACCAGAAGGCTGGCGGTTCAATCCCACCAGCCACTCCTCGGAAGGAAGATGGGGCAATCTACTTCCATAGTGATACTGACTCGGAAACCCAAGAAGGGGTGGCTATGAGTCGGGTCCAACTTAATGGCACGTAACAACAACATACTTGTAGTATTTGTCAAGATTAGGCCTGTTGGCATCTTACTGTTATTTCAGGTGAGTTTTCTCCTTGGGGGGTGAGGAACATGGCCATGGCAGTCCAGGAAACAGAAACTGAAAAGAGAGAATTTCCCTCAGAGCCAAGAGATAGAGCCCTAGAACTGGAACCCTGAATTCAGACTTCTAAACTGTGAGAAAATAAATTTTTTTAAGCCACCAACTTGTGCTATTTCTGTTATAGCAGTTGTTGTTGTTGTTATTTGCTGTCGAGTCAGCCCCGACACATAGCGACCCCTCTTTGGGTTTCCGAGGCAGTATCACTATGGAAGTAGGATTGCCCAACCTTCCTTTTGAGGAGTGGCTGGTTATAGCAGTAGTAGATAACTAAAACACAGACTCTGTGGAATTTTTACAGGTGATAGATATGTGGGTGAAGTAGAAAAAGTAACAATAAAATGAAGCTGTGTATCCAGTTTAAAAAATACACTCAGGTCATCTTCAGTAATGAAGGTTTACTGCAGAGGTTCGAGGGCGTATGAGGTAGCACTAGGCATCATCTCTTCCCTAGCCATACTTTCACTAGGAGTCTCTGATGGCTAGACTAGGTATCAAGAATTCTCAAGAGGAAGCAGAAAAATAGCTTAACATTTTATGGCATACAAAGCAATAGTCATCAAGTCAATTCTGACTCATGGTGACCTATCAGAGTAGAATTTTGCTCCATACGGTTTTTAGTAGCTGATTTTTCAGAAGTAGATCACTGGACTCAAACCTTCAACTTTTTGGTTGCAGCGTGTTAACCATTTGTACCACTGAGGGATGCAACCTGATCTCCAATGATCTGCTCGCTGTTTTCACTGTCATACCCTCATCCCAGGAGAATGTGGTAACAACAGAAGTCATCACTGTTGCAAATCCCTAAGAGACAAGCACGGACCCTGTGTGATCAGCCTGACCCTAAGAGGTGGAGAGGCTAAGTGGGAAGTTCAACTCTTAAAGCAGGGGCTTTTCTGAGAAGGGAGTGATGATTAATATAATCTGATCAGGGTTGCTATTTAGTGTGTGAGTTTTCAAATTATCTTTCACAACTTCATTGAGATCTGGGCCCTTCAAAAGTTATGGCAGATGCTTGTGTTTCAGGCTTTCTCTGAAGGAAACAGGTAGAGATGTGCTGGAAAACACACCGTGACAACTAGCCGGCCTGCAGCAGCTTCTCTTAGGAGATCTCCCAGGAAAGGGCTCATCTCAAATGTAGGGTGGGCCATGGTGAAAGCAGCCAGGGCTGTTCTCAGAAATTCCTGAATGTCCTGACTCATCCCTCTGATTGGAGAATTGAAATATCCTCCCAAGAGAAGAGACATAACACAGCAGGTAACAAAACCCCTTACCTCCAGGGGAGAGCTGGGCTTTACCCCCTCCCACACAGGAAGCTACTTTTGACTGGCTTGCTCACTGAGGCCACATTCCCTGGCAGAGGCTTCTCTGGTGCTGTCAGAGCTCCTAGGCCGCCTCTGATATGCCAGTAGCATGTAAGTTCCTGCAAGTTCAGACTCCCCTTGTGCCGGCAGTAGACTATCTCAGAGGCCTGCCTTGGAGTTTTCTGCTTGCTTCTGCCTCCTCTGACATCTAGGGACCCAACTGGCTTCAAAGGCAGCTTGTCAGTGCAGAAGAGACAAGTCGCTGGAGGTGACCCCCAACCAGTATCTGCCAGATGGATAATTCTGGGACATTCTGAGTATTTTCCAGAGATCCCTGCAAAATTAAGCCCCTATTGTCTACAGCAGTGCCCTTTATTAACACACCCTTAAGAGTGGCTTTTCCATCTCCCCTGTCTCCTCACTGCATTTTTCCTGTTTCCTGAGAAAATGAACTTCCACATAAATTATATGCATCTAAAGCCTTGTCTCTGGTTGCAATGTGGTAGCAGTAGCATTGGACCTCATCTCACTCGGGGAGAAATGAGAATCAGCATCAGCCCAAAGCAGAATCCTATGAGCTGGAGGTCAGACCTACCTCCACTCTCCAACTTACCGATTCTGACACCAGTCGTCATCCCCATAGAATTCTATTCTCTGCTGGGTTTGATATTTCATTGCAATGGTCACACAGAACTCACAGACCATATTCACATGTATATGGTTTATTAGGGAAGTAACATAGGATAGGATTAACTTAGAAATAACAGGAATAGGATCAATGTCAGGAAGCACAGGCAATGTCAGGCAATGTCTGGAAGCCCCCCTCCCCCTAAAGTGAAGAGTACATCCTTCTCTTCTTTAGCATAGGATCTATCTCTGACAGCTGTGCAGGCCTCCTCTTTGGCCCTCTGGGGGCTGGCCTAGGCCCCTGCTCAGGCTTGGCCTCTACTCTGCTCTGGCAAGTGTTACAGCCTTTTAGCTCCACCAAATGCCTAGAGGCACCCCACTCTGCCAGCAAGCCTCCTTTGCAAAAGCACTAGGCCCTCTTGCTCTCTGGCTTGGTAAGCCCACTGTAGCCACCTTGCTTTGTGGGCTAGGAAGCTCATCATACCATCTCATGCCAATCTTCTGGTTCTGCTGCCACTACACTGCTACAATTTTGCCTGTCTCCTGGGTCTAGGAGGTTCTCAGCACAGGGGCCCTGGATCCAAAGATGCTCTGCTCCAGGCTCTTCTTGGCGATAGTGAAGTCCCCTTCAACCTCTGTGGGATGGCTGTTTATATATAGGTAAGTAGCTTTATCCTACTGGATGGATTTTACACACCCTATTTGCATAATAACCAACCAATCCCCTCTCAAGTGGCTCTATTTGCATGATAACTGACATTTCCTACTGGTAAGGACTGGTTGGTTAACTATAACTCTGTAAGGCCTGTGGTGGTGGTGGGGGGAATCTCCTAAGCTGTTTTCTTTTATTCACAGAAACAGGGCAAAAAGCCACATAAAGAAACTCATTTCGCTACTGGTTCTTCTTTGAAGGCCTGAATTGTGCTCACATGCCAGCTGAGGCAATTCTGATGGCTCCACCCAAGGGTCTATGGATGCCAGGCATTATATATATAACACAATGCCAGGTAAAGCTGGGGCAGCTCCCATCCCACTCCAGCTGATGGTTGCCACTGTAGATCTGCATGACTAGCACTGCCAGAAATCCAGGCTTTAATGGAAAATTCTCTTATTAAATGATGGCAATTAACTGAAAATTGTAAAAACATCATATAGCCACTAACACTTCTGCTGACCAGATCAGGCCCATAAGCAGTGAAGGTGAGAGGAGACATTAATGGACTAGAACCCTAAGGAAAGCAGAATGGTTGAAGATGCAAAGGAATGGGATCCCTCCCCGGCCTTCAGAAAGCCTAGAAAGGGCCAGGGTCCTCTCAGATCACACATCAGTGCTAACACATGTTGAATGCTTACCATGTGCTCAATTCTCAACCACATTATTTCAATCTCATAACCTCAGCTTGTGTGGTTAGGTGCCTTCTAATTGACTTCAACTCATAACAACACTATGTGACAGCAGAGCTGCCCCATAGGGTTTTCTTGGTTGTAATCTTTACAGAAGCACATCACCAGGTCTTTCTCCTGCAGGAGGCACATATTATTTTCATGATTTCCATTTTAGAGGTAAGGGAGTGGATGGAGTTCTCAGAGGTTAAGTGATAGAGCTAGGATTCAAGTTGAGGTGTCTATCATTTATAAGCTCTGGTGGTGTACTGGTTAAGGCATTTGGCCGCTAACCATAAGGTCAGTGGGTCAAACCCACCAGCTGCTCTGCAGAAGAAAGATAAAGCAGTGTCTCCATAAAGATTTACAGCCTTAGAAACCCAATGGGAGGTTGACTCAATGGTAGTAAGTTTAGTTTTGGTTTCATTATTTATACATCACAACCTCCCTTGGATTGCAACCCTTAACACTAACAAAAGGAGCCAAAAATTTTAATGTTTAATGATTTTAATGTTAGGTTCATTTACCAGAAGCTCTTTGCCTCATTCTTTATATATTAATCTTAAAAGACAGAAAGCTCCTTATAAAAAAATGCAGCTTATAAAGGCAGGACTGACAGAATTAGAAAATCATGCAATTAGAAAATTATGCAATTTCTAATAAGCACCCAGGAGTTCTGGTGGTGTAGTGGTTAAGGCATTTGGCTGCTAACCAAAAAGCCAGTGGTTCAAACCTAGCAGCCATTCTGTGGAAGATGAGGCAGTCTGCTTCTATAAAGATTTACAGCCCTTGAAACCCAATGGGGGACAACTCAATGGCAGTGAGTTTTTGGAGTTTAATGGAATAGATTGAGGCTGGAAAGATTTACATTAGAGGTGGTTGGGAACTTGGTAACAGATCACATGAACCCACTTCTCAGACTTAATACCACTAAAAATCAGGTCAGTTCTTGAGACGATGCAAAAGCAATGACTCAGCTCTTCCTATCACACATGCTTGCCAAAAATATTAGAATCTGACTGAGCTTCTCACTCTAACAATTTACAGAAAACTTGAGTTATAGTGGGACATATTTACCACCACCAAAACATAAAAACAAAACTCACTGCCATCGAGTTGATTCTGACTCATAGCAATCCCTGTGAGCTTCAGAGGCGGTAAATCTGTACAGAAGTAGACTGCCCCATCTTCCTTCCATGGAGTGGGAGGTGGATTTGCACCGCCAACCTTTTGGTTAGCAGTCAAATTCCTTTGGCACTGTGCCACCAGACCTCCTTTTAACAACACCAGAGGGATACAAAAAGACAAATCCAAAACATGAGATATTCTAGGGCAAATGACCTAATGTTTTCTACAAATAAATGGCATGGAAACAGAAAAGGAGCTGTTATATATTTTTAGAGATTTAAGAGATGTCTGATTCTTGTTTGGATCCCAATTCAGACAAGTCAACAAAAAGACATTTGGGACAACTGAGAAAAATTGAATATCATCTGTTAGAATTAGATGTTATTAGATAATAATTAAGAATTACAATGAAATTTTGAGAGCTAGAACTCAATGAGACTGCCTTTTTTCCCCAGGTCTCCCAAATTTTCTGCCTTTGACAGGATGCCATCTTACTGTTTTTATATTGCTATTAGTGCAAAATATTTTTCCTTCCCTGACACGTTTCCACCTTACACAGGTTCCAACTTGCACAGGTTTTACTGTATTATTTTGTTGGGTTTGATGATGGTACTTTTGTTACATATATTTTTAATTCCTTACTTTTTCTGGATGGAATCCTTATTACACAGAAACTTCTACACGTTCACATCAGTTTTATGGAAAGGCAAGCTTTATTTCAAAGCAACCTGAAAAGTGCAATCAGAGATACCATGACTACAGACTGGTAGGAGGGAGCACATGGCTATGTGTCCATTTGGTAAGGGCTAAGTTGGGAGCCCCCTCAATTCCTGTGAAGTGCCCAACACCTACCCAGTTTCTTCTTAGGTTAAAATTAAAATGGTAGGCTTGAGGTGTCTGTGATGTGTTTGTTACCCAAACACACTCCCATTTCAAGAAAAAGCACACCCTGGGTCAATATTGAGGGATCTACTAAGCTATTAAAGTTATTAAGAATAACATTAATTTAGTAGCTTTCTTCACATTTTCGAAAGAGCCACAGAGGTTTCATTCATGTTTTAAGCAGCTAAGGTGGCAATAATCCTGTCTCCATTTCGTAGGAGGTGGGTTACATTCAATTACTCCTCACAACAGCCAACTGGAAGATTATTCCATTGATTTTACTGCACTGGATGGGCTGGCATCAGCAATGGTAGCCAAATAAATGAGATTTCTGTGTAACACATGCTGGTACCTATGGATGAAAAGCAGGCAAAAATTAGCACTTTGTTTTTACCAACTCCTACCATGAACTTGGAAGCTATCAAAGATTTCCTTTTACTTGGATCCACATCAACATCTATGGAAGCAGCAGTCAATAAATCAGATATCATACTGCACTGGGAAAATTTGCTGCAAAAGACCTCTTTAAAGTGTTAAAAAGCAAAGATGTCACTTTGAAGACCAAGGTGCACCTGATCCAAGCCATGGTATTTTCAATTACCTCATATGCATGTGAAAGCTGGACAATGAATAAGGAAGACTGAAGAAAAATTGATGTATTTGAATTGTGGTGTTGGCAAAGAATACTGAAAATACCACGGACGGTCAGAAGAAAGAACAAATCTGTCTTAGAAGTGCTGCCAGAATGCTCCTTGGAAGCAAGAATGACCAGACTTTGTCTCACCTACTTTGGTCATGTTGTCAGAAGAGGCTAGTCCCTGGAAAAGGGTATCATGCTTGATAGAGAGTCAGCAAAAAAAGGCAAAGACCGCCAACTAGATGGATTGACACAGCGACTGCAACAGTAGACTAAAGCATAGCAAGGATTATGAAGATGGTGCAGGACTGGGCAGTGTTTTGTTCTGCTGTACATGGGGTTGTTATGAGTTGGAGCTGACTTGACGGCACCTAATACTACCACCACTAAGCACAAAAGAAGTTCCTGAATGGCACAAACAGTTAAGTGCTCAGCTACTAACTGAAAGGTTGGGGGTTTGAATCTACCTAGAGGCACCATAGAAGAAAGGGCTGACAATTTACTACTGAAAACAGTATGGACAGTTCTACTCTGATATATATATATGGGGTCGCCTTGAGTCAGAATCAACTTGATAGCAGCTGGTGTTTTTTTTTTTTTTTTTTTTTTGGTAACCATGAACAAAGCATTGGAAAAGAACTTACCTACTCCAGTGGAATGGCTCATCTATGAGGTCTGTATTATCAACCTTCTTGTTTAACACATTCAAGGAAAAAATATGCAGAATCTCACCCAATCTCACGTATCATTTCTATAGCCACTACTCTAATCCAAACCACTGTCATTTCTTGCTTGAACTATTGTATTAGTCTCTAAACTGGTCTCCCTGCTCTACCTTTGTGCTCCTAGTCCATTCTCCACACAGCAATCCAAATGATCACTGCACAGCGTAAGGATCATGCAATTCCTCTGTTCAAAACCCTTCAAGGGCTCTCATCTCATTCAGAGTAAAGCTGAGCCATTTTGTAGCCGATAAGGCCTTACATGACAGTAGTCTCCAGTTACTTCTCTGATCTCACCGAGTTCTAGTTAAAGTGGCTTCCTGGCTGCAGCTTGAAGATATCCAGTATGCTCCCGCCTGGTGTTCTCTCCACCTGTTGCTTCTCTGCCTCTTATCTGAATAGCAGGTCTTTCTCATCTCAGATCTCTACTCAAAAGTCACTATATCACAGACATTATGTATAAAATAGCAACCCTTCACCTTCCTTGCTTTATTCTTATGCATAGCACTTACTATGTGCCCACAAATAGTTTTCTCCCTTTAGCTTCTAGAGTCTAGAACAGAAGCACCATGAGAGCAGAGCTGCTATCTGTTTTGCTACTGATTGATTCCTCAGTACCTGAAACAGGATCTGGTACTCAGTAGTAGTTATAAAATATCTGTTGCACAAACTTAAAAGAAGGGACAAGATAATTCTATGATCATGTGAGCTTACTACATGTGAACTTAACTATAGCAGCAATTCTCAACCAGGCGAGCAGAGCTCTGTACCCAGGAAAATAAATTAGAGTAGGTATCAGGGAGCATAGCCTGTGTAATATGAAAAAGCCCACTAGGAGATTTTGAAAACGTTCTTACCTGTCGGTTGAGAAGCACTGCACAATGCTTTCCAACTATTTTCTATATACAAAAAAATGAAACTGTTTACTATAAACTCTAAGTGAAAAAAACTAGATAAGAAATGGCAAAGTCAAATATGAAGATGTAGCCAAAGAAGGTACTCTATTGTATTCCAGTGAGAAATAGCAGGTGATTTATTTTTCAGAGTGGAGGTAGCATGTTGTTGCTGTTGTTAGATGACATCAAGTCAGCTCTGACTCATAGTGACCCTATGTACAATAAAACTTCAAACACTGCCCAGTCCTGTGCCAGCCTCATAATCCTTGCTATACCTGAGCCCATCACTGTAGCCACTGTGGCAATCCATCTCATTGACAGCCTTCACCTTTTTCACTGACCCTCTGCTTTACTAAGCATGTTATCTGTGGTAGTTAAGGTTGTTGTCAACTTGGCTGGGCCTGGTTGAGAGAGGCTGGGCAGCTGGATGTCTTTATTCCCCATGGTGAGATTGGCAATTAATTCCAAGGTGGAATCTACTGGAGCAGCTGAGTAGCTGCTTTAAGGATGTGGTCTGCTTCCAGGATATAAGCAGCAGCTTTGAGGAAGGTCTCTAGCCTTTTGGCATGCTTGAACCCTGCATGTAGCTAAGTCATTGTTCAACAGCCTGCCATGCCCTGCTGATCTTGGGACTTCTTCTGGACTTGAATTAGTGGCCTGCCATGTTGTTTGATAACATTGGGACTGTGCCTTTTTACTTGTCAACCTTGGGTTTGTCAGCCTCAGCAGCCAGCAGCTGTCTGAGTGAAGACAAGCCTCCATTTTCAGTGGGCTGGGAGCAGGAGGCAGCGCTGAACCCGAAGGTTGAGGGGCTTTCACCCAGCCCCTAAAGCCTGGCACTTTGCATTTAAGGTTGGACTTAAAGCCTGCAAAATTGTAAGAGAATAAACTCCTGTTTGTTCAACGCATCCCATTTGTGGTATATTCCTGTCACAGCAGTACGGAATAACATCCTTCTCCAGGAGATGGTCCCTTCTGACAACATGACCAAAGCAGGTGAGACGAAATCTGGCCATTCTCGCTTCCAAGGAGCATTCTGGCTGCACTTCTCCCAGGACAGATTTGTTCATTCTTTTGGTAGTCCATAGTATTTTTGGTAGTCTTCACCAACACCATAACTCAAAAGCATCAACTCTTCTTCAGTCTTCCTTGTTCATTGTTCAGCTCTCACACGTGTATGAGGCAACTGAAAATACCATGGCTTGGGTTAGGCACACCTTAGTCTTCAAGGAGACATCTTTGCTCTTCAGCACTTCAAAGAGTTCTTTCGCAGCAGATTTCCCCATTGCAATAAGTCTTTTGATGTCTTGATTGCTGCTTCCATTGGTGTTGATTGTGGAACCAAGTAATATGACATCTTGTAACAACTTCAATCTTTTCTCCATTTATTATGATGCTGCTTATTGGTCCAGTTCTGATGATTTTTGTTTTCCTTATGTTAAGATATAATCCACACTGCAGACTGAAGTCTTTAATCTTCATCGTTAAGTGCTGCAAGTCATCCTCAGTTTCAGCAAAGTTGTGTCTGCGTACGCAGGTTGTTAATGAGTTGTTAACAAGTCTTCTTCCAATCCTGATGCCATGTTCTTCTTCATACAGTCCAGCTTCTCAGATTATTTGTTTGGCATAGAGATTGAATTAAGTAGGGTGAAAGGACACAACCCTGATGTCCTCCCTTCCCAATTTTAAACAATGCAGCATCCCCTTGCTCTGTTTGAACGATAGCCTCCTGGTCTATGTAAAGGTTCCTGATGAGCACAATTAAGTGTTCTGGAATTCTCATTCTTTTCAATGTTATTCATAATTTGTTATGATTCACACAATCAAATACTTTTGCATAGTCAATAAAACACAAGTAAACATCTTTCTGGTATTCTTTACTTTCAGCCAAGATCCATCTGACATCAGCAATGATATCCCTTGTTCCATGTCCTCTTCTGAACCCAGCTTGCAGTTCTGGAAGTTCTCTATCAATATACTGTTGCAATCATTTTTTAATTATCTTCAGCAAGAGTTTAGTTGGGTGTGATAATAATATTGTTTGATAATTTCCCCATTCTGTGGGATCACCTTTTTTTAGAATGGATACAAATATGGATCTTCTCCCATCAGTTGGCCAGGTAGCTGTCTTCCAAATCTCTTGGCACAGCCGAGTGAGTGCCTCCAGTGTGCATCCATTTGTTGAAACATCTCAAAGGGCATTCCGTCAATTCCTGGAGCCTTGTTCTTTGCCAATTCCTTCAGTGTTGCTTTGACTTGTTCTTTCAATACCATTGGTTCTCGATCATATTGCACCTCCTGAAATGGATGAATATCGACCAATTCTTTTTGATACAGTGACTCTGTGTACTCCTTTCATTGTCTTTTGATGTTTCCTGCATCGTTCAATATTTTACCCATAGAATCTTTCAATATTGCAACTTAACGCTTGAATTTTTTCTTCAGTTCTTTCAGTTTGAGAAATGCCAAGCATGTTCTTCCCTTTCAGTTTTCTAACTCCAGGTTTTTGCACATTTCATTATAATTGACTTTGTCTTCTCAAGCTGCTCTTTGAAATATTCTGTTCAACTCTTTTATCTTGTTATTTCTTCCATTTCCTTTAGCTACTCTCCATTCAAGGGCAAGTTTCAGAGTCTCTTCTGACATCCATTTTGGTCTTTTCTTCCTTTCCTGTCTTTCTA
>NW_006921837.1:3778285-3779723 GCF_000298275.1 Orycteropus afer afer
AGATTGCCCCATCTTCCTTCCGAGGAGTGGCTGGTGGGTTTGAACCTCCAGCCTTCTGGTTAGCAGTCAAGTGCCTTAGGCACTACACTACCAGAGCTTTCTTTTAAAAAAAAACACAAACCTTCAGTTGTTGTTGTTAGGTGCCACTAAGTCAATTCTGACTTACAGCAACTTTATAGGACAGAATAGAGCTACCCCATAGTGTCTCCTAGGCTGAAACTTTTATGGAAGCAGATCATCAAGTCTTTTCTCCCATGGAGCTGCTGCTGGGTTCAAACCACAGACCTTTTGGTTAGCAGCCAAGTGCTTAACTATTGCACCATCAGGGCTCTTATTTCTTCAGTACCAATGACACAGTTCTCATTATTGTCAATTCCAAGTTGCAGATTAGCCTACTTGCTAAAACATATTTGTAACCTCTTATCAACACTCCTGGTGCTTTTGTGCTCATTTGCAAAGTAGCAAAAAATTTGAATTGCCTGACATACATGTTCCTAGCTGAGATCAAACATGGTGATGCTCTGCTTTCTTATTTTATCTCACACTGTAAATAAGTGTCCTTTTCATGGTCTCTTTAGTGCCGTATGTTTTGCATTTTTGTGCTTTTTGTTAGTGATTTCACTGCTTTAAATGGCCCCCAAGCATAGCGCTGAAGTGCTTCACAGTGTTCCTAAACAGAAGAAGGCTTTAAATCAACAATATATAGTTGATTCTCATCATTCATGGTAGTTATGAACACTGAGATAGTGAATACTGAACCACTGCTCTGGGGGAATAGGAAGTTAGGTTCCTGCAAACCTCTGGTCACAAAATTTTCATCAATCTGATCAATATATAACCTTTTTTATTTTTAATATAATTTTATCTTGTTTTTTTGAGAATATATACAGCAAAACATATGTCACTTCAAGTTTCTACACGTACCATTTAGCAGCACTGATTAATTCTTTGAGTTGTGTAACCATTCTCACCCTCCTTTTCTGAGTTGTTCCTCCCTATAAACAAATTCACTGCCCCCTTAGCTTCCCCTCTAATTTTCAAGTTGCTGTTAATTTGATCCCATGGAGATAGTTCTTAAAAGAGCATAATGCTCAAGGCAGAGTTAAGCTAAACTATTGTTTGGTTTTAAGAAGACTTCAGGGGATATTTTTTGGTTTAAGGTTCAAAGATTATCTCAGGGCAATAGTTTCAGGAGTTCATCCAACCTTATGTCTCCAGGAAGTCTGGAGTCCATAAGAATTTGAAATTCTGTTCTACATTTTCCCCCATTTGATTAGGATTCTTCTATGATAGCTTTGATCAAAATGTTCACTAACGGTAGCTGGGCACCATCCAGTTCTGTTGAACTCATGGTAAAGGAGGCAGTTGTTCATGGAGGTAATTAGCCACACATTCCATATCCTCCTATTCCTGACTCTCCTTCCCTTAAAAAAAAAAA
>NW_006921837.1:3779823-3864937 GCF_000298275.1 Orycteropus afer afer
AAAAAAAAAAAAAAAAAAAAACTTTTTAAAAGAACCATAACTTTTAAATTGCTTGTGAATTTTGGCACATACCAGAATGACATATTATTATTGTTTAGTAATCAACCCAGATATTGTTAGCATTTGGGAGGCTCCTCTAAAGCCCTTAAAAGCAAAAACTGCACTGTATGGTGTGAATAAAATCCTTGGTATAATTCTAATTTTGCTTAGGATACACTTTATTAGTGTTTTCTGTTTGCTTATCTATCCTTCTGAAGACTATAAATTACTTAAGGCTATAAGAGTGTCTTAATGAGAGTATATTTATGGAGGCTTTAATTGTACCAAATGCATTACTAAACATTTTATGTACATAAACTTAATTAAGATTACCAGTAAAAGTATCCCTATGAGGTAGGTACTATCATATATGCATTGATAATCCTAAAATAAAATAGTGAACTGGGCCAAGATTTGATTTAAAGTTTATCCAATCCACTGTTCATTCTCTCACCCACTTAAAAAAGCAAATCTCTGTAATTTTAAACTAAGTGCATGTTCCTGATACTTAGTAAGTAGACAATAGCATCTTTCTTTCTCCATCTTAGTCTCTCTCTCACTATTTACTTACTTGTTTCTTGCTTTTCCTTTCTCTTTCTCTAACATGCATACACACAGACACACAGAAGCATGAGGGAAGGAGAAAGATTTTTAATTAAACTTTTCCTCAGGTTGACTTGTAATTTCTTACCAAGGGGATGAATCTGTCAAATCTTTAAGGAACAAAAACAGACAAAGACTGCTTTTATTTAAAAGAAAAGTAACCGGAAGTGCTAACTTGAAAGATGAACTATATTATTAGAAGATTTTAAAAAGTATAGATTCATCAGAATAATATCTGATTATTCAAAATGATTAGGAAGATGATCTGAGAGGGGAAAATATATTTTTTTTTTTCTGTTAAAATTTACTCTTTGCAAATGAAAAAAAAATCCTTGAAAATCACTGATAAGCACCTGTGTGTACTTTTCAGATCAATTTTAGATTAAAAACTGGTTTTAAATTAAATATTGCTTAAATGTGTACTTTATAATGTGTTGTCTTTTCAACACTATTAGCATGTTGTTGATTTCCATTCTATTTTTCCTATGTTATAGGAAATTTAACATTATGTGGAAACAAAGACTATGGGCACAATGGGTTAGGTGATGGCCTTTTCCCCTCTTTGAAGCAAATGTAATTGATGTAACTACTTCAGCAGTTAAAAACAGACACTTAGATGTTCTTATGCTAACATGTCATGTTCTTTATATGATTATGACTGCTAAAATCAATTTTTTATTGCAGGAGTTATTTTTCATCAATTTCATTTACAACTGACAACTTATAGTGTGGAGTGTTTTGAGATATTTCCTGTCGCCTTCATTTATTAGTGATCTGATTATAAAATATGCTATTTCAGTAAGAGATAGATTTTTTTTTCCCCATAAATTTTGTTTCTTTTCCTTCTGCTGAAAAGTCTTTAATACTTGCCAATTAAATTAACACATAAGCATGAAGCTGATTGTCTTATAGGCCAAATAAATCACTGCTAGGTGGCTTTATTATATATATAATTATGATGTACATTTATGTATATTTCTTTGAAAACTATCATCTTGATCATTGATAGATTAAAGGAATTTAAATAGTCCAGGTTGCTGAAATACAAAAGAGTAATAAAAAAATTTCCCCTGAGAGAACTGGTATCAAAAAAGATTAAAAAAAAAAAAAAAAAAAAAAGGCACTAAGTAGATGGTGAAAAGGACACCTGTTTGCAGTATGACACCTGAAATGAGGGTACATACAGCATCATCACCTTGTTCAGCCTCAGCTGGGAATGTGCATGTTAGATGACTCAATTTTATTACTGAATATGCAATAAAGCAGATTATGATGAGTATTGCAAGCAATATGCTAAAGAGATTGCAAAGACAGAAAGTAATTTTACCCTTTAAGTAGCCAAGCAAATGCAACCCATTTCATACATGTTCTCAAGATAAATAGATAGTCTTCAAATAAGGACTTGGCCAACATCATTTGTCATACATGATTCATCCTGAATTCACCTGGTAATTGGGATAGCCACCTGTTTGCTAAGTGCCTTTATCCAAAGAAAAAAGTTTTGAAGAGACACATCTGACTCCCGGTTCCACAATGTACCGGCTGTGTTGCGCAGGTAAGAAAACTCCGACCTTGCCTTTCCTCTACCGTAAAATGAGGCTCAACCAAGAAGAGTTGAAGGTTCTTAGTTTAAGACAGTTACTGCATCCCCTCCACCCAAGAGCAGAGGCAGGAGTACTCACTGGACGCACTCGTTTGCCCGGCCCTTGTTCTGATACTCCACGATACAGCGAATCAGCTGGTCATTCTCCTCCAAGAGCTGAAAGATCAGAGAAAGGGTCGGTGCAGAGCAACGGGAGGGCAGCGGGATGACTGCATGCTCTCTGCCGGCTGTATTTTCCAGGAATCTTTGCTGACTCCGTCCCTATCTCACCCTGTACGCCTGCAGGTCAACCATCTACACAAGTCTAGGCTCGGATGCCAATCACTTCAGGAAGCTTCCCGCTACCCCTCGGGATCCTTACTAAGGAACCTTTTCTCTAAGCCCGTGTCACCGCTCACCCGCTGGATAGTCTCTTGATTCACTTCCGCCTTGCCCCGCAGCCAGTCGGGTACGAAGGCCACCGACATCGCTGGACGCCTGGGTTGAACGGGACCTCAGGCCCCACAATCAGTTCTACACCTCGCCCGTGATCAACCTGCAGTCCCAGTCACAAAACCACCGCAGCAGGAACACCGGATAGATAGGGCTGACGCTCTCGACATTGATTGGGTTCTCCCGTCTACGGGGCAGTGAACGGAAGGGACGTCATCTCTGATTAGACGCCCTTGCGCAGCGTTCTTCTCGGGGCTACGCCTCTAGTGGCCCGGGTCGGTCAGGAATGCTTTGCACTTGCGCACTCTACGAAGCTGGCGGGGCCGGAAGGAGGGGCTAACTTGCTGGTGGTCAATTTTTAGCGCTTTAGGGGCTGTGTTCAGTTCATTTTCGGATTTCTGGCACCAAGTCCTCTGCAAGTCACTAAAGCATCTGACTGCTAACCAGAAGACTGGTGGTTCAAAATCCACCAGCCACTCCTCAGAGGGAAGACTGGGTAATCTACTTCCGTAGAGATACCGCCTGGGAAACCCAAAGAGGGCTCGCTATGAGTCAGATTTGACTGGATGGCAGTTTGGTTTGGTTCTGGTGCTTCCAAACCTGCATCTGGGCATTGCCACCTACCAAACCTTGGTGACTCCATGGGGGAGGAAGGGAAGGAGAGAGAGGAATTAGGGATGACTCCTGGGGTCTGACTTGGACAACTAAGAGACTGGTGATGCCATTTATGGAGGTATGGAACGGTAGGGTAAAAGCTGGACTGTAGGTGAGGGTGAAAAATTCAGCCGTGGACACGTACAGTGGAGATGTGCGAGTTGTGGTCCGATACTTGGGTCTGGAACTCAGGACTGAGAGCTGAAGTGGAAATAACAGCTTTAAGAGGCATCATTTTGGGAAGCTAATTGGAATCATGCAGTGTGTAGGACAGTGAGGAGAGTGTGTTGGTTCACCTCCTCACAGAGGAAAAGAGGCTTCAATGAAACTGGGAGTGAGGGGAGAAAGAGATTAGAGATTTAGAGGGAAAACCAGGAGAATGTGCAGTCATAGAATTTAAGAAGGAAGAATGACAGAGAAGGAAAGCTAGGACAGCAATACCAAATGCTGTTGGAAAGTCAAGCAAGGTAAGCATTAGATCTTTGATATCTGCGATGAGAATTGTTTCAGTGATGTGAGGGCATAAATCAGAATTGCAGGATGTTGAGAAATGATGAGAAAGGTGAAGTAATGCAATCATCAAATGTAGACCACTTTTCCCAAGAAGTAGGCAGTACAGCAGAGAAGGAAAAGAAACTAGTAACTTGGGGGAAAGGGGTTGATGAGAGAAGAGGAACATGACCTGAAAGAGGAGGCACCTTAAAGAGCAAGGGAGGATGAAGAGTAGATCTGGGAACCATACAAAAGACTTTGAGGTTGGTGTTGTGTTGAGTTAGGGAGAGAGCTGAATTGGCAGGTATAGGATGGCTAGGTGGTTTGAGGACCTGGTTGAGATTGGCAGTGTACACAGCACTGATCTCTGTGGTTGTATAAGTTTGTCTACTGGCATTTACTGCCTGGAATCAGGTTCAGAGAAGGTGGAAGGTTGGATTCTTCCAGGGTTGGAGTGTTGGCATGTAGGTATGACAGAAAAATAACTGTGTATGGGAGGCAAACATATTGGAAGAACGTGATGGGAATGATGAACCCTGGGCTCTCAGCTGGATGGGGAAAAAAGTTAAGACTGAAGAGAGTTGATAAATAGGAACACAGTAGTTAGGCAAGTGGACTGGGGATTTTTCTACAAGCCAGAGTACAGTGAGAAGAATTGAGTGAGCTAAAGGATAAGTCAGAAATCAGGTGTCTGCATTTATAACTTCAGAGGTGGAGCTGTTCTGTGGTAATGCAGAGGCCTACGGTGTGACTCTTGGGAATGAGGGTGCTGGAGAGCCCTGCAAGAGAAAGCCTTTCAAGACAATTGTGATCCTGAAGCCACAGTGACCAGTGGGTGGAGAGGAGGGCTAGTACTTTGGGTACCACAGCTCACCCCTGCTGCTCAATCCATCATTGTGTCTAAGCCACACCAACTGCTCTAGTCATGTGGTTTGGATCTGATTCTAAGCACTCAGACCTTAGGTTCTGAGAGGTCTGGCCTCTGTCTTTGAAAGCTCTGAGTTTTTATAGGTCTAGTGCCAATTTTTCCCTTTCCACCTAGACCAGAGCCGTTTATTTGGTGAGCTGTAGTGGGAAGAGCAGTGAGAGTGTGAATGTCTTAGACAAGGAATTAGTCCTTTCCTGGTACATACACTGCAAGGTTTTCCATTTCCTTTACTAACTACTGTGTTCCTATTTATCAGCTCTCTCCTGGTAGTTCTTCTTTGTGTTCTCTGCAGACTCTTCCTTCTCTTCCAGCCAATATTTGGAGATTTTTAGGGTTCAATCCTAGGCCCTTGTATTGATTAATGCCACATAACAAATCACCCCAAAGCTCAGTGGCATAAAACAACAATAATTTATCGTACAGTTTATGTGGGTCAGGAATTTGGAAACAGTTTGGCTGGATAGTTCTGGCTCAGAGTCTCACAAATGAGTTTGCAGTCAGGTTAGCTGGGGCTGCAGCCAAATGATGGTTGACTGGCGCTGGATAGATGGCTCACTCACATCTCTGGCAAGCTGGTGCTGGCTATTGGAGAGAGGAGCACTCATTTCTTTTTGTGTGGGCCTCTTTATAGAACTGCATGAGTTTCCTCAGGGCAAGGCAGCCAGAATCCCCTTGAGCAAGCAATCCAAGACTCCACAACAATGGCTTTTATAACCTAGTCTCACTGTCATTTCCATAGTCTTCTATTAGTCACCGCAGGCCAGCCTTGATTCAGTGTAGGAGGAGACTACACAAGGGTGTGAATACCAGGAGGTGAGGATCCCTGGTGACCATCTTGGAATCTATCACAACTCTCTTTTCATCTCTCTAGTTTTTCTTTGGCTATGTAAACCCTGCCCTTGGCTTCAGTTTCCACCCCTGTGCTGATGACTTTTAAAAGTCCTTGTTCCCCCCAGAACTCGGCATTGAACTGCAACCTGCAAATCCAATTGCCTCTGTTGAGATCCCAACCAGAAGTCTCAAAGGCATTTTCATATAACAGTTGTCTAAGATAGAACTAGTGATCGATCTTCTTTCCCAAATAAGATCCTCTTCCAGTGTTCTCCATATCTGTGAATCTCTCCACTATCCATCTATTCACCAAAAGTGACATCATCCTTGACCATTTTTTCCTCACCCCTTCACATCCAGTCCATCACCAAGTCCTGTTGATTTTGCTCCTACATTTCTCTCTAGCTTGTCCAGTTCTCTTCATCTTCAACATCATTCCAGTTCCTGCCGCAGCTCCATCCTCTCTTGCCCAGAAGAATCAGCTTTTAGGCTGGTCTCACCACACTTAGTCTGAGCCTTCTCAGATTTGATCTTCACTTCAACAACCAAAGGGATTTTTACAAAATGCACATTTGATCTGCTATTCACTGTCCAAAACTTCCCACCATGGCCTAAAATATACTACATAGTCTGGCTTCTTCTATTTTGTCCAGTGGCTCTAATCCCCTTCCTTTACTCTCTAAATTCTGCCTTTCTTTTAATCTAGCAGAGGAACCATGTTATCTTCTATACAAGGTTCTTCATACATACTGTTCCTTCTATCTGCCTCATCAGCTGCTACTTAGCTGGTGTCACATTCTTAGAGAAACCTCTGAGTCTCAGTTCCAGGCCAGAAGCGCCTGTAAATGCCTTCCAAAACGTTGCTCCTCTCTGAAGAACATGCACCTCAGTTTATATTTCCAGATATCTGTGTAATTATTTCATGGGTGCTCTCACACTGTCCTCCTCTCTTAACGTAGTTTTTAGTGCCAGGAGTTCCTCGCTGTGTTCTCTGTACGTGGTACAATGCCTGGCACACTGTAAGTGTTCGACTCGTTTAATGAATAGAGACAAAGTCTGCCTCTCAGTCTCCCGCCAGCAGGCCCTCCGTCAGCGGGTACCTCCGCCTCCAGACTGGGGCGTAGTCACTACGGGGTCGGACTTTGGCTTTGCGTCCAGGCTGGCAGGAGTCCGTGCTCTTTGGTTTGTCTATCTCAGGCCTCCAGCCCAGCCTCGAGAACCGCAGAATCCACGCCCCAGGCGTGTCACACTGTCACGCGGAGCCTTTCCGCCTCCGAACGTCAGCTCAATTCACTGCACCCGCAGGAATCGAGATTAGATGCTGAAGACTCCTCGCACCTCCGGACGTGGGACTTTCAGGCTTGTAAGTGCCTCAAACTCATGGGTGAGAGCCAGGAGGTGGGGAGGGAGTTGGGAAGGGCGCTCCCAGCCACGCCCTTCTACTTTTGGGTCTCAGCCCTTTAAGAAGCATTCTATTCGCGACCGTGAACACCACGATTGGCCAGTTCAGGAGGAGGGGGTGTGGGTGTCGCTTAGCAGCAGCCAATGACGTCGTAATGCTCGCACTTGCGCAGTACTGCCTACCTGCGCTCCGGCCGCCGGTGTTCCCAACTGGGGCTGCCGGGTGGCTAAGGTTGCTGGGGAGGCGTTGGGTAGCCTGGCGGTGAGGCAGGCGGGCGCTGACTCCGGAGGCCGCCGTCGGGGCAAGGTGAGGGCTGGCTCGCGGAGGCGGGCGCCGTGGCCCGTTAGTCAAGAGCAGGCGGGGTCGGGTGTGGCGCGGGGCGGGCTTGGAGGTAGTAGCAGCCCCGAGTCTGCCCCGCCTTCAGTCCCGGTCTACCCCTGTGGGGCTTTCCGGCGCCCTTTGTCACCTTTTGTACCCCAGGTTACTCCCCAGACCCGGGGCGACCTGAGGCGCGTGCCTGCAGGGACGCTTGGTTAACAGATGCGCTCTGAGCGCTGCCCCCGTAGGAGTAGACTGGGTGTGTCCAAGAAGAGAGCCCTGTGATTGTGTCCCTAATTATCCTCGGAGCGCACATCAGAGAATTGTTTAATTTTAACATCAAACTCCTGTAGCGGTCATATACAGACTTAGTTTACACTTCAAGTATTAGATGCACTGGAAAGAACCCTGGTGTCCCAATAGGTAAGCGCTGGGTTGCTAACAGAAAGGCCCGGCCAGCCGATCACCCCCGGAGAAAGATGTGGCGGTCTCCTTCATTAAAGATTTAAGGCCTTGGAAACTAAATGAGGCACTTCTGTTCTGTCCTATAGGGCTGCTATGAGTTGGAATCAACTAGAGAGCAGTGGATTTGGTTTTTGGTTAGATGCATAACTTTTTTGAACATCAGCTGTAGGCAGTGATGGACCTTTGTGTCCATTGTCGGTTTACACATATTCTAGCCAAAGCTAGAAGGATAAAGCCATTGGGTTTGTAGAAATCAAAGCTACAGAAGAATATTCCCACTAGTGCAAAGTAATTGGTGAAATTTGTGACATGATCAGAAAAAGAAAAGCTCAGAACCAAAGGATAGGGTAAGTCTTCATTAAATTTTACACAGAAATGAATAGATTCTGATAAAATTTTAATAAAATAAAGATGATAGGAAATGGTTTAACAATGCTGTATAGAATTATATTGGATTAATAGCATGTACTCTGGAAAAGGTATTTTAGACAATGTTGGTATAGCTCTGGTTAAGTGTTTGTATTACAACAGTGAACATCTTGGGGTCCTAGGGTTTTTATTCTTTGATGGAGCCTCAGGGATCAGCTACTGTCTCCCACAAGTTATTACTGATAGAAAAACTGATTTATTCAAGGTAATCCAGTGAGTAAAGGGCAGTTGTAACAAGTGTAACCCTAGGCTAGGATCCTTCCCCTATTAACAGATCTCTGATTAGTTTTGTGTATAAATAACATGATGCATGCAAAAATTCCCAGCACAGTGCCTGGTACATGAATTAGTGTAGTCCCTTAACACTTCTTAGCTCCTAATGACAAAGTTGACTTTCACCCTCGTCTTCACCCCATCCACAAGTGATGTGGAACAAGGAGTCTACGTGATACACAAATTTAGGTAAGCAGTTTCTAAGTCCTGTGGCTAAAGTGAATTAATTCAGTAAGGGTGACACACCTCAGTTTTGTCTTCTGTGTTTTGTGCTTTAGAGGGTGAACAATATGCCTTGTGAACATTTGTGCTTGAATATTTATGTTTTAAATGAAACTCATTTTTCGCAAGTCCTGGTCATTTAATGGAAGTCCCTGAGTGGTGCAAATGGTTTACACTTGACTACTAACTTAAAGGTTGGCAGTTTGAAACCTCTCCCGCCCCCAGCAGTTTGCAGAAGAAACCTGGCAATCTGCTTCTGGTAGGAGTAAAGCCAAGAAAACCCTATGAAGCAGTTTACTCTGTAACATACAGGGTCACCATGAGTTGGAATTGACTGGATGAGACAGTATGTTTGATTTTTGGTTTTGTCATTTAAAGCTGTTTTCTCTTTTACTTTATCTCTTTTTGGAAAGGGAAGAAGTGGTACATATGGGAATTTGAGGGAGAATTTACTGTAAAGGGAGGGAAAACAGTGGCAATGAGGGTGGCTTTCAGCACAGGCACCACCTCTGCCAGTAGAATAGGGATAATCTGTCGCATAAGCAGTCTACCAACAGATGCTGGGAAGAGGATTTAGAAAATGGGGGGGGGGTGCAGATTAAAATATATTTTATAAAACCTAGGTAACCAGTTCCAAAGGAGGTTTTTTTTTTTTTTTTTTTTTCCAATTGCTCCTTTACATTCTATTTTTAAAATTCCATCTAAACTTCTTTCTCTTTTTCTCTCCAAGTAGAAATTTATTTTGGAAGAGTATCCAAAATATAGATCAGAATTATGGCAAGGAATCTGGAAACTTATATCTTATTTCAGTGAGCCAAAATAAGGCAGGCCTTAGGTCATTCATTCATTCGTTTGTTTGGCAGTTTTTATTGGTTTTCCTAATGTGTGCCTGGAGCTCTGGTAGCACAGTGGCTAAGGCACTTGACTGCTAACCAGAAGGCTGGTGGTTCAAACCCACCAGCCACTCCTTGGGAGGAAGATGGGGCAATCTACTTCCGTAGTGATACTGCCTGGGAAACCCAAGAAGGGGTCGCTATGAGTTGGGTCGGACTCAATGGCACATAACAACAACAACGTGTGCTGTACATGGTGCTAAGTTACAGAGTCCACTGGCCTGGTGGAAGGAGCTGGAAAGTCCTGGAAGATAAACAGTCTCTCAGTCTTGAGTTCTGTGAGGCTGCCTTTGTCCTTGTTAAATTGTTAACATTTTTTCCTGTAAATATGACATAATTTCCTCATTCATAACCACTACTTTTCTTTTTTAAATTAAATACTAGTTATCTGCTAGCAGCTTCATTCTGATGAACCCTGAGATCAGAGTACCTTCCAGGTTGGAAATGTCATGTTTTGTAGTTGCTCATTATAGCACATGCTCTTCAACATTTGTGGATAAACCAGTAGAACTGCAGTTAATTACCACATACGATTACTCTTATTCTACTAGTAGAGATATTAGGGAGCTCTGGTAGCGTAGCGCCTAAGGCACTTGACTGCTAACCAGAAGGCTGGTGGTTCAAACCCACTAGCCACTCCTCAGAAGGAAGGTTAGGCAATCTCCTTCTGTAGTGATACCAGCTTGGAAACCCAAGGAAGGGTTGTTATGAGTTAGATCCGACTCGACGGCAGTGAGTAAGTAAGTAGAGATATTAAAATATGACATCTAAACATAAAAAGCAAGTGTGAGCATAAGTTAGATAAGCAGTACATAAGGACCTTTTCAACTTTTTATTTACAATAGTTATAGATTCACAGGAAGTTGCAACAGAGAGGACTTGTGTACCCTTTACCCAGTTTCCCCTATTGGTTTTATCTTATGTAACATGTCAAAAACACAGTATCAAAAACAGGAGTTTGACAGGTATAGAGAGGAGCTCAGGTGGCATAGTGCCTAAGGTGTTTGACTGCCTCAGATACCCAAGGAGGGGTCACCATGAGTGGGATCCTATTCGATCACAGTGAGTTTTTTTTTTTTTTTTGAAATAGGTATGGAGTGTGTGTGTACTGTATAGTTATCACATGTGCAGATTCCTGTAACTATGATACTACCCAAATCAAGATAGAGAACTATTCTGTCATCACAATGATATCCTTTATAGCCACACCCACGGCTGCCCCCTCCACTATCCCTATCCTGCTCTCAAACCACAAATCTGTTTTGCATCTCTATTATTTGGAAACTTAGATAAATGGAATTATATAGTATATAAATGTTTGAGACTAGCTTCTTTTTATTGCAGAGTGTTATTCCATGGTATGGATAACACATGGTATGTGTGTACCCCAGTCTGTTTAACCATTTGCCACTTGTAGAACATTTTGGAAGTCTCCAGTTTTGGACTGTTATAAATAAAGCTTCTGTGAACAATTGTGTGCGGGTTTGTGTAGACCTTCATACTCAGTTCTCTGGAATAAATGCCCAGGAGTGCTGTTGATTGATTGTACAGTAAAGGGCATGGTTAGTTTTTGAGAAACTGACAAACTGTTTTCCACAGTAGCTGTACCATTTTACATTCTCACCAGTAATGTGAGATTCAGTTTCTCCGTATACTTGCCAACATTTGATATTGTCACTGTTTTTAATTTCAGCTGTTCTGATAGGTATGTAGAAATACTCATTGTGGCTTAATTTGCATTTCCCTAAATAGCTAGTGATGTTGAGCATCTTTTCATTTGCTTATTTGTCATTTGTGTATCCTCTTCAATGAACTCTCTCTCCTCTTACCTATTTTCTAATTGGATAGTTTGTTATTATTTTTTCTGGTTGAGTTTTGAAAATTCTTTATCAAGATAGGAGTTCCTTATCAAATATGTAGGGAGCTTTTGTGGTGCAGTGGTTAAGGCGTTCAACTGCTAACCAAAAGGTCAGTGATTCGAATCCACCAGCTGCTCTGTGGGAGAAAGATGTGTCAGTCCGCTTTCCTAAAGATTTACAGCTTTATAATGTTACTTTTTATATGAAATCCATGATGTATTTTGAGTGTTTATGTGAGTTGTGAAATTTAGGGTAAGTTTTTAATTTTTTTGGTATATCCAGTTGCTCCAGAACCATTTGTTTTTTTTAAAAACTCTTTTTCCTCCATTGAATTGCTTTTGCACTTTTGCCAAAAATCAGTTGGCCATACTTGTATAGCTCAAGTTTTTAATTCTCTATTCTTGTATCTCTGGAATAAATTCTACATGGCCATAGTGTCTAATATTGCCGAATTCTATTTATTAATAATTAAGGAATTTTGCACTTAAGTTCATGGGGGATATTAGTCCACAGTTTTCTTGTTTGGTATTGTCTTTGTCTGGTTTTGGTATCAAGCTAATACTTGCTCCCTCCTCTCCTATTATCTGAAAGACATCGTGTAGAAATGGTGCTAATTCTTCTTTTGTGTGTGTACTAATTGTGTTTTAAAATACTTGGTGGATTTTGCCAGTGAAACCATCTGGTCTGGAGACTTCCTTTCTGGGAGTTTTTATATTATGAAATTTATAATGAAAGACATTTAGTTACAGGATTATTTAAATTATTTATTTATTTCATATTGGTTGAATTGTAACTCAAGCAACAGTTAATATCGTAGCCTTCAGTTAAGCATCATAAATATTTTTTACATGGGTATGGATTTCACTGGTTTGCAGTAGTAGTAATTTGATAGAACTGAGAATAGTAAGAGTTTTATTTATTTTGAATGTTAATGTTTGAGGAAAAGTAGATTTGATTACCAAACGGTGTGATGGTTGAAGTAGAAAACCAGGAGCGAACTTCTAGATCCTTGAGAGAGTGGCAGGACTGTTTCTAAAAATTGCTGCCACTTGGAAACATTACCAATTTCCTTTTTAGCACAATACCTGGCACCTAATAGATGGTCCAGCAAGATAGTACTAGATTCCTGTGTTTGTTCAGGAGCTGATTGCAGCCAATTGAAGATGTTTTGGCACTGACAGTGGAATAAATGCATACTGCTTTCCCTTAGAAGAGCATAAAGTTTACTTAGACCCACCCCTTCCCCCAAACGTCTTATTTTACTTTGTGGGGTTTCTGTCTAGTCTTTGACTCTCTGGATGTCTCACTGATTCACTATCTTTTTCTTTTGGCCTTAGTTCTGTATATTTTGGTTTAAAGCTCTTTTTGGAGTGATTGTGTAGATTCCAACCCTTGGTCTCAAATTGATCTTGTAGTCTGCACTTATCTCAGTTAGGGTTTTGTCCCCTGTAACTCTTTAAAAGTTGCTTTCAAATTGTGTATTTTAAAAAGTCACAAAAATATGGAAGGTAGTGCTGTTGACTTCCATATACCCACCAGCTGATCCCCTTTCTGGTGCTAGAAATCCAGAGTGGCTGCTTTACAACCCACAGTGCCTCTGGCCTTTGGCCTGGCCCTGCTAGTAGTGCTGGGAACTTAGTGGTCTCTGTGTGTGGATGTGCACCTGCAGGTACATGTGTATGAAGGAGGGGGCTTATAAGAGGGGAATAAGCTCAGTGAGGTAGGTATCCTTGGTGGCAGTGTTGATTGGATGGCAAGGGTATGGTTGGGGATACAGAAGTCAGGGGCCAGTTGTGCTGTCTGATTGGAATTTACCAGCTGCATGGGCCAGAAGGAGTGTCCACCCTGGAACATGAGAGTCTCATCAGGTTCTCACTTTGCAGGGAAGCTATAAAACTTAAAGGAAGTAGAAGGTGTGATTTTCTAAAAAATAGCTTTAATACTTCTCAAGCTATTTTATTAGTTTGACATTTAAAAATATACTACATATACTTTGGGTGGCTCATAAAGTATAATGGCTTTTGGAAATAGGAATGAAAACTTTTAGGAAGCGTTTTTATCGTTACTAGGAGTGGGTGAACCGAGGAGGTGCACATGCATGGTTAGAGACAATCAGAATGTTTCTGTATTTTTCCTAAGGCTTTTCACAGTTTACTCCCCAAATAAAAGCGTAGGGGGATGGACTGTATGAAGTCTGTTGACTGATAGATTAATATTTCTCTTTGCCTTTTCCGCATTCTTATACCATCACAGTTCCTACATGTGTAATATGGGAATAATTACTTATTCATTCCAGGTATGGTCTTTATTCTCAGTATTTACACTTAAGTAGTAGAAATGCTAAGTCACTAAAATAGAGAACAAAGAGGCAAATTCTCTGGGAACTTGAAAGAAGAAGGAAGTACTTCCAGCTGGGCAAGTCTAGGAAGGTTTCATAGAGAATAATGCAGGCAGAGATAGGATTTGGATTGGGGAGGTCTGGGAAAGGGCACTGTAGGCAGGTATGCAGAGGCACAGAGATGAAAAGAGCAGTGTGTCCCCCAGGGGGTGCCCATTCCTCCTGCTCAAAAGAGTTGGTATTATGAATAAGGTTATATCCCTACAATACTTTGGAAGAAATGTTCACCAATGTGATGGTCAACCTATTAACACCCTATCAAGTAAAGGACCTGACAGATAGGATCTGTGAAATAGGAGTGTGAATACATGGAGAAAGACTCATTAGAGCTGAAAATGGCTGCTTCACTAATCACTAGTCACAGGACTGCCATGTACAGTTGTACATGCTCTACACGAGCATCTTGCAGAGTTTACAACTGGAAAAAAAAAACAAAACCACTGCTGTTGAGTTGATGCCGACTCATAGCAACCCCCATTGGAGTTCTGAGGCTATAAATCTTTACAGAAGTAAATTGCCCCATCTTTGTTCCACAGAATGGTAGGTGGATTTGAACTGCCAACCTTCTAGTTAGCAGTCAAATGCCTTAGGCATTGCACTACCAGAGCTTCTTGCTGAGTTTAACAGATGGTGCTGAAACCCAGCCAGTGCTGTGCTAGCTGAGCTGCTGCAGGGCTGTGTTGACCCAGAGAGGTACCATTTTCTAATTGCCAAGGCATAATGGGGCCCCAGTTTGTTTCCTTTTGTTTTTAATGATGCTCACATATCATGGCCAAATATTTAGTATCTTCCTGTAATATAATTTGCTGAATGGCTTACTTTAGCCATCTGTAGGAACTCAGTCATCATTTTGAAGACTGGCTTTGTATCAAACATTTGCAGAAATTCAGGCCATATTCTGTTGATCCCATCTTTGCTTTCTGGTCTCCTTGCCACTGGCATTCAGTTAGATGCTCAGAATCTCTGCACTCTCCTCCATCTCCCAGGAAGTGAGGACATGCCCTGATCTTTCTTTGGTGAATAACGACCAGGGCCTTAAAAGCTTGCAAGCAGCCATCTAAGATGCGAGAATTGGTGTCTCCTCATCCGTAACAACCACCAGCCACTCCTCGGAAGGAAGGTTGGGCAATCCTACTTTTGTAGTGATACTGCCTTGGAAACCCAAGGAGGGGTGGCTATGAGTCGAGGCCGATTCGATGACACACAATAACAACAACAACAATATCCGGAAAAAAAAGAATGAAGAAAACCAAAGACACATGGAAACAATTGGCCCAAGGGACTAATAGACCATGGGAACCTCAGCCTACCTGATTGTGAGACCAGAAGTACTAGATGGTACACGGCTACCACTGTCAGCTACTCGGAAAGGGATCAAAATAGGAGATCCTGGATAGAGTCAGAGAAAAACATGGAACAAAACTCAAAATCTTAAAAAAGACCAGGCTTACTGCTCTGATAGAGACCGATGAAATCCCTGAGACTATGGTCCCTAGTCACCCTTTGGGCCTGGAATCAAACTCACTCCCATGGCTTCCAGCCAGACAGTAGACAGGCATATAAGGTGAACATTTACATCAGGTAGGTACATTGCTTAGAACAATCAATGATGGGAGATCAGAAGGGCAGTATTTGTACAAGGAGATAGCTCAGAGGGCAGAAATGCATGGGAATGAAGGACACAGGGAAAAGATAACCACAGGGAGGACATGGGAAGAGAGCTGTTACATTATGGGGTTTGCAATCAATGTCATGAAACAAAATGTGTATGAACTGTTGTATGGAAAATGAATTTGCTCTGTAAACTTTCACCCAAAGCACAATTTAAAAAATAAAGCTACTATGATCTTGGGTGAGCTTTACTCAAGCCCCTGCTGCTTCAATGTGAGGCACTTCCTGTCCCTTTATGGCTGTCTTGCAACCTGTGTTCTTAGTTTGGTTGCTGCTGTTTTTCCTGAGCCCTTCTGGTCCTGCTTCCCTTGCGTCTCTATTCCTTTCTCCTTCATCTTGGTTGGCTTAGTTCTAGAGAGAGAGAGATTCATTAGAGAGAGTGAAGAAGAAACCATTAGGATAATGAGAGAAGAAAGTGGGAGTGACAAAGCAGTAGAAGACAGGGAAATAATCATAAAAGCAGCATTTGCAGTTGTGGTGGGGTTGGCAGTTGGACAGCCCAGAATCAACTTTTCGGGAGTGTGTCTGTAGCATCCTGACCTGGCCCTCAGTAATAAGGTGTCTTTCTTTCCCTCAGGTGTCCTCATGACTTCTCTTGTGGACCATGTCTATGATCCTTTTTGCATGTGTGGTACGGGTGAGAGATGGACTGCCCCTCTCGGCCTCCACTGACTTTCACCATACTCAAGATTTTCTGGAATGCAGGAGATGGCTCAAGACATTAGCCTTGCGGCTGGCCCAGTATCCAGGTCGAGGTTCTGCAGAAGGACGTGACCTCAGTATCCAGTAAGCAAACATACTCACTTTTCCCGAACATTAGCAAAATTTGCATTACTTTTAACCACAGGTTGAGGTAACATTATGCTTATCACCAAACAAAAAACAAATTCACTGCCACGGAGTCAGATCTGACTCATAGTGACCCCTCCTTGGATTTCCGAAGCAGTATGGAAGTAGACTGCCCAATCTTCCTTCTGAGGAGTGGGTGGTGGATTTGAACCACCAGCCTTCTGATTAGCAATCAGATGCCTTAGGTACTACGCCACCAGAGCTCACATGCTTATCACATTGTGTGCTGAAAGTAGATCTGGCATCAGATAGTGGTCTGAGGTTGTGGGTGTTTACAGCAGAATCAAGGAAGAAGTGTTTCCCAGAACCTTGTGCATTGCTGCTCTGACTCTGCCCATGAGCATGGGGAAACCCAAGTTCAAGCAATTTTCATGCCTTTAGTTCCCCACTAAGATGCAGAGAGGTGGGAAAAAATGAGGCAAGAGTAAATTTTGGATTATAACATAGGGAAGGAAAAGGATGAGAATGAGAAAACATAGAAAATAAGGAAAAAAAGTAAGAGCTTGCTTACAGCTCTTATTCAGGAGGACAGACTCCATCGACTCCATCTTTGCCTTCTGCTTTCCTTGCTACCAGCATTCAGTTAGATGCTCAGAATCCTTCCACTCACCTCCATATTCCTGGAAGTGAGGACATGGCCACCAAACTGCTCAGACCTGATCTTCCTGGTGACCTGGAAAGCACAGGTCAAGGACCACACAAGTTTTTGATTTTTAGTTATTTCAGCATTTATTAGTTGATAGGAACAGTGGAGTGAAAAATAAACAAGGCTAGGTCTCTCTTCTCAAAGAGCTTAAAGCCTAATGGGTTATAAAAGAAATATATAACTGAATGGAATACAGTAGGGAAAGTGCTCCAGTAGAAGTAGGGATCAAGTGGTCACCATGACCATAATAAGAATAGCTAATACTATTGAGTGCTTTCTACGTGCCAGGCATTATTCTAAGTGCTTTAGGTTGCTTGTGAAGTATGTAATAGTATTACATCTGTTTTATAGAGGAGGGAACTGAGGTTAAGTGACTTACCTACAGTTATACCATTAGTAAATGGTAGAGCCAGGATTTGAACCCAGGTGATCAGGCCCCAAGATCTGTGTTATATCATTTCCTGTTCTAAGATGATGGAGAGTAAGAAGCAGGCCACTCTGTGGCAGGGCTGGTGGTGAGGTAGGCTTTAAAATACCAAAATGGCTTTTATATTAGTGTTACAGGTTTTATATCTGTCTTCCAGTATTTAGGCCCTTCCTTATCAAGTCTCTCTTTTTCTCTCCTTGCACAGTAAATGTTTAGTTGACCTAATAAATTGGGTCTCTTTTAAGGGAATTAAGTCTCAGAATCACAACACCAAAAGTAGACATCCAGGCTAGACACCAGTCTCTGGAGCATTGTCTGATGAGCAGGACCATGGTCTGTAGGGGGCCTGGTGGCAGATGCAGGCAGCTGTCATATTGGGGGGTGCTAAATGCTCAGGAGGAAAGGCTAAGCTGCCTCTGCCTATATTTACAACTCCTTTTCGGGGGGTCAGAAGCCACCTTCCTTGGTGGTCCCTTCCTCATTATGCTGTCATTGACTAGCATTCTATGGGGACTTTGTGCTATACCTCAAATAGGAAACCTCTGCTCTGTCAAGGATGGGTTTTCACAGAAAAGATGCTCTACTCATTTGTGTTTTGAATTAAATATTCATCTTATTTTCACAGAGGATAACAGGATTTCCTTTTTTACAGGTGAGCAGTACCATAGCTTATTTTATAATTGAGGACTTCTCTTTCATATGGAACTATCTCCATCCTAGAGAGATGTAGAGCCTTCTGGAGAATTCTTTTTATAAGCAGTGGGGGTCATCTTTTTATTTTGATTGAAAAAGTTTTTATGTACAGACTTTGTAGTTACAAAAAGATGGTAGATTGATATAATCTAAAAACTTTCTTGCCAGGAACACCTAGAAATGTGGGTAAATATATGTCAACAATTATTTTAAATGTATAGCTGAGCTTACAAGAAAGAAACCCCAGGTGCCAGAATAAAAGAGGAGGGGGAAATCAAGGTCAATTGGCATAATATAGTCCAAAAAGACAGTATTCTACATCCTACCTTTATAAATAGTGACAGAGGTCTTAAAAGCTTATGAGCCATCTATTGGTCTCTCTCTGCCTGGAGCAAAGAAGAGTTAAGAAAATCAAAGACTCATAGACACAATGAATCCAAAGGACTAATGGAACACGTGAACCCCAGCCTCCATAACCCTGAGACCAGAAGAACTAGATGGTGCCTGGCTAACACTGCCAACCACTCTGAATGGGATCACAATAGGAGGTTCTAGATAGAATAGGAGAAAATCATAAATAAATTTTAAAAAAAGACCAGGCTTACTGGTCTGATGGAGCCTGGTAGAACCCGCGAGACCTGTGGCCCTTAGTCACCCTTTAACCTTTTAAGCTACCCCCTAATTATTATAATTACTGTATTTGAGCCTAATAATAGAGAAGCCTGTAAGGTGAACAGTAACATCAGGGATGTACATACTCCCTAGAACAACCAACCATGCGAGATGAAAAGGCAGCATTTGCCCAGGGATAAAGCTCAGAAGGCGGGAAGGAATAGGAAAGAAGGATGAATGAAAATGGTAAACAGGGAGGAAATGAAAGAATGCTGTTGATATTGTGGGGATTACAATGAATGTTACAAATCAGTATGTGTATGAATTATTGAATGGAAAACCAATCTGCTCTGTAAACTTTCACCCAAATTGCAATAAAAAAATTAAAAAAAAAAAACTGGAAAGGGGAACAGAATATCAAGATAGTAAATCAGGATAGCAAATATGTAATGCTATGGCACTGGGGTAGAGTCTTGGGACTCAGACCCATGCATAAAGGAGAAGATTCTTGTCAGCTATCATATAACCCAGGAGCTCTGGTAACATAGTGCCTAAGGCACTTGACTGCTAACCAGAAGGCTGGCGGTTCAAACCCACCAGCCACTCCTCAGAAGGAAGGTTGGCAATTTACTTCTGTAGAGATACCACCTCAGAAACCCAAGGAGGGGTCGCTGTGAATTCGGTCCAACTTGACAGCACACAACAACAGCATCATATAACCCTAGTGAAATGATAATAGATGAGGGTAGCTCATCTCTACTTGGCTTTGGATGGGAAGGAAGAATAAAATCTTACTGAAGAAATTGAAACCCTGATCCTTTGCCTCATACAATGTTAGAGTTTGAGTTTATATTCCCTGAAGTCTAGGAATTCCCAAGCTGAGGGTCAGCAGCATCAGTGTTGGTCGTAGTCTGATGCCTCTCCTGGGGTAGTTGGCCAAAGCAAATGCAGAATCACTATGGAAGAAATGTACCACAGTGCAGGCCTTGAAGGATTCTTGAAATAACCCCACAGTGATAAACTCTCAGTGAAAAATGACAAAGCACATAGGAAATAATCCATAATCAGCAGGGAGTCAGTAGACACTACAGATAGAAGAGCTAGAGCTTCCAGAACGTGAAAGCATAACAGTCTGGAAAGGAGTAGAAAATCCCCATATTCATTGTATCAGACCAGAATAACCTTGATACCACAACCAGATGAAGAGAGTACAAGAAAGGAAAATTATAGGCCAATCTTCTTAGCATAGACATGATTTAAATAAAACATTAGCATCTAAATCCAGCAGACAAGTGTGCATGAATATGTATAAATTCACAACCAAAAGGAACCTATTTTCAGGATGCCAAGATGATTTAACATTAGAAAACCTATCAATGTATATTAAAGAAGAAAAACATTGTTTTGAGAAGATGCATAGAAGTCTAAGGCTAATTCCCTCTAATGGGACATGCATCCCTCATGCATGAATTAATAAGAGTAATCACACACTAAATTGAACAGATCATGAAAAAATTACCAACAAAAAAAGTCCTGGCCCAGACGGTTTCACTGGAGAATTCTTCCAGATATTCAGAGAAGAACTGACATGAGTCCTATTCAAACTGTTTCTGAAACAGAAAAGGATGGAATCCTCCCAAATTCATTTTATGATGCAATCATAACCTTGATACCAAAGAGTGATTGCACACTGTCAGCGATTAATAGTGCTAGACATTTTAGAAGCAGTGTGAGAAAGGTACAATCTGAGGAATAGGTCTAGCTGAAGATACAGTATATATGCCACAAACTGCTGCAAGGTTGTATATGAATGTGGGATGGGAATACATAGGGTCTGGTTCCTAGTAGAGGTCCCTGAGTGGCACACATGGTTAAGCACTTGACCACTACCTGAAAGGTTGCTAGTTCAAACTCACCCAGAAGTGCCTCAGAAGACAGGCTTGATGACCTACTTCCAGAAGGTCACAGGCTTGAAAATCTTAGGGGAACGGTTCTTTTCTGCAGCATGTTGGGTTGGTATGAGTTCAAATCTACTGAATGGCAACTGGCTTTTTGGTTTTGGTTCCCAGTAATGTAGATTTTGCCCTTTTGTTTCAGTTTTTCTTCTTCGGGGGACGTGGCCTGCATGGCAATCTGTTCCCGCCATTGTCCAGCAGCCATGGCCTTCTGCTTCTTGGAGACGCTGTGGTGGGAATTCACAGCTTCCTATGATACCACCTGCATTGGCCTAGCCTCCAGGCCATACGCCTTTCTCGAATTTGGTTTGTAACCTTCTTTCAAATTTATCATTCTCTTCTCCAGCATTGTATGTGTATGGCTTAGAGTTGAGGTTTGGCTTTGACCATCAAGGAGAGCATTGGAAGGGCTATAACTAACTGGTCATGAAGAACAGCCCTGTACTGAGACATTTCACAGTGATCAAGTGGCCTGGAAAGCTTCAAGGTCTACCACTTGCTTTTCATCCCTTCAGAGTATGGAGGCAGGGCAGAGGGATGGTGAAACCTGTATAGAATGTTCACCCCAGTCCTCTGGAGCAGGGGTCAGCAAACTGTGGTCCACAGGCCAACCACCTGTTTTTGTAAATATAGTAGAATACAGCCACATGCATTCTTCTCTACATTGTCTGTGGCTGTTTTTGCCCTGCAGTGACAGAGCTGACTAGTTGTGACAGAGACTGTATCTCCCACAGGCCTAAAATGCTTACTATCTGATGCTTTAAAATAAGTTTGCTGACTCGTGCTCTAGAGCAGTACCACTCAAAGGGTGGCATGTGAGTTTGTCCTTCCATACTAAGGTAGGTACTGAAAGTAAGAGTGTTGAGAAATTCTTAGTGTAATTTGAGATTGTTGTGATATTTCTAATTGTATTTTATGCAAGTGTCAGTGTGCAGCAGTTTGGAAATGAGGAAAACCTGGTCCTCACAGATGTTTGAGAAGCACTCTAAAGGTGGCTACTTTTTTTTTCCAGGCGGCGCCTGAGAGACCTTGTAGAGATCAGGGGCTTTGGAATACAGCTTGTTAGTCATACATAGCCTGTGCTGTTTATCTCAGGTATGAATTAAGTCACACCTGGGATAATGAGCTACTGGGATAATGGGGGTAGATGTAAGAGTGGGGGACATTCTGTGGTCTCTGTGTAAGCAGGCACCACCTCTGTGATGCTCTTGAACAAGGAGCTGGAAGCATTTGGTACACATGGTCTGGTGCAAGACCAGCACTGCAAATGTTGCCACATATGCTTTTTGTCAACTAGTGCCTTCACATTCCCTTATGGGGTCTACAGGCTGGCCCATCAGGGATGAGGGCAGCACTCTCTTTTGGTATCACCTGAAGGTGCTAGGGAACTCCCTGATACAGAGGTCTCAATCTGGAAGACCTGTGATACAGACAGAGAGTTCTGCCCAGTTTCCTTGTGAGGCCTAATCAAACCACAGCTCTCAGCCTCTTCTTCCTGTGAAGAGGCCACAGCACCCGAAGAGATCACAACTGTAGCACCTCTTGGCTGGCTGTTAATTTGGAGCTGGCTGGGCTTGTGTTCTTCTCTCCCCACATCTTTGTAGGTGTCTTCTTTCCAAAGCAGTGTGTTTGCTCTGCCAGGACCTTCCCAGCATCATGCTTCTTCGTTATTGAGCAGGAGTAGAATATGAGTATTAGTATATTGATAGGAAAATTATACATGATTTTTTTTGCCAGACAATATGGATGAAACTTCAAACACGTGAAAAAACTTGGTTAATGAATTAATATTAAAATAAAAAAGAAGAATTAATTAAAACCAATACCCTTCAAATACATAGTCTCAGTTGGCTCAGCATATTCCCATTCCCTTGGGATTTTTTTCTCACAAATCTTTTTTTTTTTGAGATAATCAGGCCTGAAATAACTGTCCCCAGTTTCCAAGCTTGGAAATACGCTGTGGATTGTGTACAATCATACTATCAGAAATGGTTGATTTAAGCCCTTATCACTCCTATGCTCTCTTTTATTTTTTCTTTATTGGAGGATATACAACAAAACATTCACCAAGTCAATAATTTCTAAATGTATAATTCAGCAACACTGATACATTCTTCATTTTGTGCAACCATTATCATTATCCTTTTCCTAATTATTCTACCACTATTAGCATAAACTCATTACCTTCTAAGTAACCACCACCACCCCAACCACTATAATTTGTGGTTTCTGTATAGTTGCTTATTTCATATAAGTAATATCATAGAGTATTTGTCCTTTTGTGACTGACTTATTTCACGCAACAAAGTGTTTTCAGGGTTCATCCATGTTGTGGCATGCATTAGGACTTCATTTTTCTTTATACCAAAAAAAAAAAAAAAACACCTCACTACCATTGAGTCAATTCCAATTCATAGCAACCCTGTAGGACTGAGTAGAACTGTCTTATAGGGTTTCCAATGCTGTAAATTTTTATGAAAGCAGATTGACTCTTCTTTCCCCTGTGGGGCAGTTGGTGGGTTCAAACCACTGACCTTTTAGTTAGCATCTGAATGCCTTAACCACCGCACCATCAGAGCTCCTTCATTTCTTATAGCTGAGTAATATTCCATTGTATGCCTACCCTTCTTCACCGAGGTTTCTATGATGTATTGTTGCCTTTTCTGTAAACACACTATCCCATTCTAATTATTCTGCTTGGAGAGATTGATTAGATTAGGGTTGACACGGAGTAATCTTTTGACTTTTATGCATAACTTGACACTCCACAGAATCTAGCTAACAGTTGCTTTCTTAGAAATGTGAACTACATTTTACAGTATGTTGACTTACAGTGGAGCCCTAGTGGCACAGTGGTTAAAGCATTTGACTGTTAACCAAAAGCTCAGCAGTTTGAATCCACCAGCTGCTCCATGGGAGAAAGATGAGGCAGTCTGTTTCCATAAAGATTAACAGCCTTGGAAACCCTATGGGGCAGTTCTACTCTGTCTTAAAGGGTTGCTATGAGTCAGAATCTACTTCGATGGCACTGGGTGTGGTTTTGGGGTTGAATTATAACACCTATTCTGATGAAAAGGAGCTCTCATGGTGTAGTGACTAAGGCATTTGACTGCTAACCAGAAGGTTGGTGGTTCAAACCCACCAGACACTCCACAGAAGGAAGACTGGGCAGTCTACTTCCATAAAGATTTACCACCTTGGAAACCCAAAGTGGATCGTTATGAGTCAGAATTAACTCGATGGCAGTGAGTTTGGTTTGGTTTCCTTTTTTTTTTATTTTGATGAGAATGCTCAACTTGAGTTGCTCTGTTTTTACAGACAGCGTCATTCAGAAGGTGAAGTGGGAATTTAACTATGTAAAATCCTCGCAGATGGAGAACAGCTTGGAAAAAATTCAGGAGGAACTCGAATTCCAGCCTCCAGTAGTTCTCACACTGGAAGACACAGATGTGGCAAATGGGATAATGAATGGTCACACACAGGTGCATTTAGAGCCTGGTAAGTCACCTGCTGCTCTCTGATGTTGATGAAAATGAGGTGGTGGTATGCATTTCAAATGGCCATTGAATTTTACTAGAAAGGCTATTGTTTTGGGGGATGGAATATATGGTGTGTCATGGACAAAATTGTGTGCCCAAAAAATATGTGTTAACTTGGGCAGGACATGATTCCCAGTATTTTGTGATTGCGCTCCATGTTATGATCTGATGTAATTATCCTCCATTTTGTGATGTGTTGTAAACCCTAACCTCTGCCTGTGGTTAATGAGGTAGGAATGGATTGTGCTAAAAAGTATTAGGTTCTGTTTATTATGTTAATGAGGTAGGATTAGGGTGGGATGTATCATTCTTACTTAAGTTACAATCCTTACTCAGGTTACAGCCCTGATTCAATATAAGGGGAGTTTTCCTGGGGTGTGACCTGCATCACCTTTTATATAACAAGAGATAAAAGGAGAGAGAACTGAGCAGAGAAGTAGGGATCTCAGTACCACCAAGAAAGAAGAACTGGGAGATGGGTATCCCTGAGCTAAGAGCTCCCTAGACCCAGGAGAAGATTGATGTTGGGACGCATGGAGATTTCAACTGTGAGCCAACAGGCAGAGAAAGCATTCCCCTAGAGCTGATGCCCTGAATTCAGACTTACAAGTCTCCTAAACTGAGAAAAAACAAATTTCTATTTGTTAAAGCCATCCCCTTGTGGTATTTCTGTTATAGCAACACTGGATAAATAAGACAAAATTTCATACCAAGGGTGGGGTGCTGCTGCAACAGATACCTAAAATGCAGAAGCGATTTTGGGATTAAGTAATGGGTAGAGGCTGGAAGAGTTTTAAGGTGCATAATAGTAAAAGCCTAGAATTGCCTTGAAGAGACTGTTGGTGGAATTATGGATGTCAAAGGCAGTTCTGGTAAGGGCTCAGAGGGAGGTGAGGAGAGATGTTAACACTGGAGATGGCACAGACATCAAGAAGCATCGGCAGAGAAATGCCAGCAGCAGAACTAGGAGACCAGCGCAGGAGCTGACCCATGGAGGAAGAGAGCTGAATGCCTCTGGATAGGAGGCTTCCTGGAAGAGTAGGGTTTCTCCAGGTACTTGTCATCAGAGCTAGGCTTGCTGATGTACAGGGTGAGAGAGCTGCGTGCCTGTGGGCCAAGGCTTACTGGTGGAATGGGGTTTCTCCAGGCACTTAATGATAGAGCTAAAGGGCTTTATAGCGCTTGCCTGAGCAGGGCAGAGACTTGGCCAGCCTGAGGGGCTGAGAGGCCAAGGAAACAGGAAGCAGAAGATGAGGAAACAAGGAGCACAGGAATTATAGCTACCTCAGTTTCAAAGGGCAGGGTCATGGCCTCTGGGTCTTAAAGCCTCCTGGGTTTCAAAGGGTGGGACCATAGTTTCCTAGGTTTCAAAGAGTCAGATCTTTACCAACTCCATTCCAGAGTGTGGGGTTGCCATTCACAAATCCCAGGGGCATGGACCCAGAGCTGCTGCAGAAAGCTGAGGGAGTGAGACTGCCCTACTCAAGGGACAGAAGAACCAGGGCTACCTGAGTTGAGGGGGTGGCATTGCCACTTAGTTGGACTACGAGACTCAGTCCACCTAAAGCCAAAGGAGCAGAGTCGCCATCCGAGTGGGCTTGAAAAGTGGAGCTGAGGCCCAGGCCGGAGACCTCCATCCAGAATCCAGAGAGCATGGCCAACACCCAAAGTCTGGAAGACAAAGCCACTGCTTAGATGGCCTCAGAGAACAGAGGATTGTTTTTCAAGCCTTGAGACAAAAAAACCAAACCCACTGCCTTTGAGTTGATTTTGACTCATAGTGACCCCATTGGATTTCCAAGGCTGTACATCTTTACAGAAGTAGATTGCCTCATCTTCCTCCCCAGGAACCACTGGTAGATTTGAACCACTGACCTGGTCACCATCCAAATGTCTTATCTACTACATCACCAGAGTTCCTTTTAGTGTATATTGTTCTCCAAGGTTTTTGACTTGCTTGGTGCGTGTTATCCTTCTCTCTCTCCAGTTTCTCCCATTTGTAATTGCAATGTTTACCTAATGCTTGGTCACCATTGTACCTTGGAAGCAGGTAACTTGTATTCTAGATCTCACAGATTCACAGATGAAGAATTTTGCTCCAGGATGGAATTTGGACTTGGAGGTGACTTAAGACTCTGGAATGATATGATGTGGTGAAAATACTGTACACGTGGGAAGGTCATGAATTTTGGGCTAAAGAGTGGAATGTCATGGATCTAGTTATAACCTCAAAAAATGTGTAAAGTAAGGGAGGCTATGATTCTCAGTATTTTGTGATTGTCCTCCATTTTTTGATCTGATGTAATAATTATCCTCTATTTTGTGATACGTTGTAAACCTTAACCTCTGCGTTTGGTTAATTAGACAGAATTAAATTATGTTAAAGTGGATTAGGTTATGTTTGTTATGCTAATGAGGCAAGATTAGGGTGGGATGCATCACCTTCACTTAAGTCACTACACTTAGGTTACAGCCCTGATGAGTTTGCCTGGGGTGTGGTTTGTATTACCTTCTATCTTACAAGAGATAAAAGGAGAGAGAATGAGCAGAGAAGAAGGAATCTCAGTACCCTCAAGAAAGAAGAGCCAGGAGTGGAGGGTGTCATTTGCATCTGGGCTCCTTGCTCTAGGAACCTCCTCGACCAGGGAAAGATTGATGCCAAGACAGATGGAGATCTCCAAGGAACGCTGGGTCACAGATCCTGAAAGGAGACAAGAACCTTCTTCTTAAACTGTGAGCTGACAGAGAAAGAGAAAGTCTTCCCCTAGAGCTGGCACCCTGAGTTCAGACGTCTAGCCTTCTAAACTGTGAGGAAATAAATTTCTGTTTGTTAAAGCCATCAACTTGTGGTATTTCTGTTACAGCAGCACTAGAGAACTAAGACATGGTGTATATACAATATGTGGGAGAAAATATGAAGTGATCCTGTTTCTGGGGGGTGGTTATAAAACACTTGACTAGCAGCATTATGTCAGTGGGTTGGTCTACAGGGAAGCTGCTCTTAGGATGAAATTCAGGAGATGAAGAGTTATTGGCAGGTTGTTTTCTGCCAATAACTCCACCAGAATGGAGCTTTGCAAATTTAAATGTTATAAAGGAGATCCATTCTCTTTTGCTGGAAGTCACTTATTAAACTGTACAGACTGGGCATTCTTTATATAGTTTTTTCTTTGACAGTGAATCCTTATCACATCACTTAGTGAACCACTGCAGTTTCTCAGCCCAGATCTCCACTGAGACACCTCACCCTCCTTGTTGGAGGGAGGCTATAGGGTGAGAGTGTTTGGGTAAGGCCTAAAGCCTGGGCTTCTAGGGCTCTCACTGTCTAAGGACCTTCCTCCATCCCTGTGGATTTCAGAGTCCTCATTTCAAGAAGGAGGTGTTAATGGACATGATCAGAGTGCTGTGGCTTTCTGTGACTTAGTCTGGCATTAACACCATTAGCCACTCAGTTGCCTAGCACATACTGAAGCATAATCTTTTTTGCATTCCCCGTTTACACAATTAAACCAATAATAGTGGATATTTATAGTCTAAGCATTCTGAAATGGTGTAAGAGCTAAATCCTGTCTACAGCATTCCAACTCATACCAACCCTATGAGAGAATAGAACTACCTCATAGGGTTTCCAAGGCTGTAATCTTTATAGAAGACTGCCACATCTTTCTCCTGGGGAGTAGCTGGTGGGTTCCAACAGCTGACCTTTTGGTTACTGTCTGGCTTGCTTAACTACTGCACCACAAGGGCTCCTTCTACACTATTGTGTAGTCTAATTATTTTGTTTTAACTGTTTATATTAAACAAATTGTTAGGGTGTTTAAAAGTGATGTGTTAAAAATGTTAATGTTTTTGGCTTAGTTTTATATTTTTATTTAATCTGTTTCAACTAGTGAATTCCTGTGTTGGCTCTCATACTAGTAGATCAATAAGTTGTTCTAATTTATGTTGGGAGTAAACTTAACTTTCGTGGAAGGAAGATTGAGTAAATGAGCATGAAGCTTCTCCCTTGTCATATATAAAGATAGGGATAACTTTGTATTGTATGTTTTGTTTTTCAAATACTTAGACAAGAGAAAAAAATCCAGAAAGTGTCAACTTGCCCATCTGTATAGGACATCTTACTGTGGTTTAACTCACCCTATTGTCCTGAGGCTAGACTTTTTACAGGTAGCATGTTCTGTTCTAATGGGAATTTTGGATTATGCAGTAGAAACTCTAACACACTAACAGTAGGCATCTGAGCTGGATTGTGGCTGGGTATTTGTATGTGTGTGAAATGTAAGGACAAGAAAGGATGATTTAAGAAGAGCATAGCAGGAAAATGTGACCCAGAATCAATTTCATGAATTACGTTTGAAGAGAAAATGATCATTTGTTGTAATTATAGTTCTAGAAACAACTTGTAGCTTAAATAATCAATGGTTCACTCCTTTTCCAAATTATTTTAGAATCTAAGAAATTGCATTTGCCACAACTTTGCTCTAGAAGCACACGTGACATTGAACGTTGTCCTTGTCAGAAAAAGAGTGGAGCGTTTTACAAGCTGAGGTTGAGATATGTAGATGGATGTACTTTCAGAATTTGACAGTCCATTTACACATAAAGCCACAGTTCTCTCTGGTGGCATAAGAAATTATTTGGAACCAGAATTTCTCAGCCTCAGCCCTATTGACGTTTGGGCCAGATGATTCTCTCTTGTGGGAGCACTTTCCTGTGCACTGTAGGATGTGTAGTTGCATCCCTGGTTTCTACCCTCCAGATGCCAGTAGCACCCTTACTCCCCACTTGTGACAACCCAAAATGCCTCCTGCTATTGCCTGATATTCCCTAGGACACCAAATTGCCTCTGACTGAGAACTACTTCTTTATACAGAAAGGAAATTAAGCACTTAAAATCTGTGCTTGCCCAGAGAGGGGGTGCTTATTTATGGAAGAAATTCAACCTCGGGTTCCCAGATCCATTCTGTCCTTCATTTCTTGCTTTTTTCCTCCCCCACTTAACTTCTACTCCTTTTCCAATTAATATGTTTGTCATTCTGTGTTTAACATAATGAACCTATTATTAGTGGGAGTCTTTCATCTAGAAATTATTTACACTAGACACCTTTTTCTTTCTTGTTTTTAATTGTGAAGCTCCTCATTTCCGGATGGAGCCAGTGACAGCTCTGGGTATGCTCTCCCTGATTCTCAACATCATGTGTGCTGCGCTGAACCTCATCCGTGGGATTCACCTTGCAGAACATTCCTTGGAGGTACCCTCATCTTGACAATTTAAATTGAAGGCCTTGTGATAGAAGAAGTTAAATAGGATACATTTTATTCATCAAAGTTTCCAAATTTTAAAAATTCAAATAAAATTTGTATTTTTAATTTTAATCCTTGTAGTGAATTGAACAAATGTGGAAATAGCTCTTTTGTGTCCTTTGTCCTAAGTAGACAGAGGGGGCTGCTTGGGTCAGACCACTCCAGGGCCCTCGGGATTCTAGGACTCACTCCAGGGGCTGAATTGCTCACCCACGTTGATTCTCAGACTTTAAGATTCAGGCTTTTTTCCTTTTCCTGGGAAAAAGTTGTCTAACGATCTGACTTAACGTCATGTAGATATATATGTAGATCAAATATATTTGCAGTATGTTATATAATACATGCAATATAAATACTCACTGTGTCCTTATCAAAGAAGTGTATCATGAGAAGTTTATTTCCTGGCCTGCTCATCTCAGAGCAACTTTCCATTTCAATTCTTTTTAAAAAACAGTTTATTAAAACTTTGAAGTATTTCAAGCACTTTAAAGAGCACAGAACCATTATAAACATAAACAGATAGATGGTACTTTGAAAGATAGAACCATAGTACCATATGTAGTGGCTTACGTCCACAATATGGCTGATGGTGAATCTCAGGGGGCTAATGTAGACTGACCTGTGTGCAAATGGAAATGGCCACTGGTCTGTGCTTTAAGCACGGTAACCACTGTTACCACATCCCGTCTCTGGCCATGTGTAGTGTGGTTTCTACTCACAGTTTTCAACCATTCATTAGCTCCTTAACCAGATACCTACCAAGTGTCCATTTGTACCCACTAGAACAAGTAGTTGGCCAACAATATGGCTAAGACATACTTGCTGCTTCAGGGGCTCTTGTGGCACAAAGCGGAACATGGTAACCGTGCTAAGGAAGGGTCAGTGCCTGGTGGTGTTGGGAGGCGGGGGTTAAGGTAAGCTTAATATTGAAAGATGAGTAGCATTTTGAGAAGTGGTGGGATTGAGGGCTTAGTGCAGAAGCATGGAGACAGGAAAGGACACGGTGTGTCCAGACCATTGAAAATGGGTGCTTTTCAGTCCCTGATCTGGCATATAAAAGGGACTCACCCAGCCAGAGATTTTGGTGCTGTCAACTATACCAGACCTAATAAGGAGTAAAGTTCTTCATGTTATGGTGTTTCTGTTCATCTAAATACCCTTTCCTGTCTTCTTCATACCTATTTTAGATTGCCCAGGAAGAAATTGGAAACATTCTCGCTTTTCTTATTCCTTTTGTAGCCTGCATTTTCCAGGTGGGTAAAACATTGATCCTGTGGTGAGTTTTTCTGTTGGAAGCATCAGCAAGTTTCTGGATGGTTTTTTGTTCCTCCAAAGTCTGGGGTCAAATCATGGACAGTATCAAGCTCTTAAGTATCAAGCCCTTAGTAGAAGGGCCTTAGGTCCACCTCATTTTCCAAAGGAGGAGCTTTTGAGCTCAGAAAAGGAAAACCACTGACCCAGTGTCACAGGGCCATTGGCAGCAGCCAAACAGAAATCAGGAACTTGGTTTTGACTCACAAGAAAAGTGGGTTGGGACTGCAGTGGGGATTGGGCTGGGCCTGAGCAGTGTGAGGCACTGCCTGTTGCCAGGGAGTCCAATTACAGAAATGTCCTTCTGCAGAGGTAACATCTATGCATATGTGATTGTTTAAACATGGGATAGGTCATATGGAAAAGTTGCTGTCTTTATAGCGACACCATCTGACTCAAATCTGTTCTTAGGAAATGACACAAAAATTAGAACATTAACTAGAAAACGTTGATTATTATTTAGTCATTTTTCAAATAAGCTGTGTACTTAAGAGGTGGGGTAGAAAGAATCTTTTGATTACCCTTTAGGCAGAATTAATTCTAATACAAACCTGACTCTAATTCTCTTTCCTAATCCTCCACATGGGCTGGGATGTTAATACTTTCTCTGCATGCTTAAGTTTGTTTTTACTTTTTTCTTAATTCCTGTTCTCAGGGCACTGCCATTCTCTTGCACTTATAATTGATTCTTGTTATTTGCAGTTGTTATGTTCTATAAAGTTGCTACAGACACAGAATTAGCTAATACTGAACTATTACTCCTAGGAAAATACAGGGTTAAGTTCCTGGGAGCCTCTAGTCACATTTTCATCAGCTGATCAATACATGATCTAATTTTTGTGTGTGTTTCTGTTTAAACATCCCTTATTTATTATATGAGGTCTCCGGATGGGGCAAACAGTGTGCACTTGTCTATTAAACTAAAGATTGGCAGTTTAAACCCCCCAGGAGCACTGAGGAAGAAAGGCCTGCAGTGTTCCCTAAAGATTACAGCTAAGAAAACCCCATGGAGTGGTTGTAGTCTGTAACACATGAGGTTGCCATGAGTAGGAATTAATTCAGTTGCAACAGGTTTGGTTGGTTTTTGGCTTATTATATATCATTGATCCATTAACATTGAACTCACAGCCAACAGCACTGTAACTCATGTCTGAACAAAGTTTGTATAACCCATGTATTTTCTCCATAAGGCACATCTTAGCATTCTTCTTCTTCTTTTAAAAATATATATTAATTTTATTTTGATGTGGGTCAAAGTTACATCTCAGCTTTCTTGTGCTTAAGAACATTAGACAGCATTTCTGGACAATGCTTGGGACACATTTTAAACAGTGAAATTACCAACTAAAACCACAGAAATGCAAAAAATATGGCACTAAATAACACTGCAAAAGGACACATGTTTGTAAGAGCTGAAACAAGAAGGTACAGCGTCTCCTTGTTCAACCTCAGCTGAGAATTTGTGGGTTGGGCAACTCAAATTCATTGCCACTCTGCGTATGTCTGCAAATGACCCCAAAAGGTACATGAGTATTGATTTGGGGCTTACAAATAAATTTTAGTGAGTAGGTAAATTTGCAGATATGGAACCCCCAAATAATTAGGATCAATTGTATGTCCTAGAACAATTTATTTTTAAGAATTGTATGATTGTGCAAAAAGAGAAATTTTCACCCAAAGATTGAAAATGCACTAATTTTTCAGAAAACAGGGCCCCCAAACCTTGGGCATTGCTAGTGGAAGTTCCCTTGAGCCTGCACTGTAGGCCTTTCAGAGCTGCGGGAATCTTACCATTCCTCCTTCATACCTTCAGCTATATTCCTACATGGATGGCTCCTTTGTTGGGGAACTCTCCTTCCCACTATACCTTGAGCTTTTGTCAGATTTCTTGTGTTTGAGAATATATGTGTATTTATTTTTTTATACATTTTTTTAATACATTGAAACAAAACTATCTCTACCTTTTGTAGAAAAAGAATAGCCCCTTTTCTATGTGGTGGTGTTTTTTGCTGTTGTTAGGTGCTGTCGAGTCAAAGCTGAATCAAAGTGACCCCATGTGACAGAGTAAAACTACCCCATAGGGTTTTCTAGGCTGTAATCTTTATAGGAACAGATCACCAGGGCTTTCTCCCATGGGGTTGCTGGGTGGGTTTGAACTGCCAACCTTTTGGTTGACAACAGCGTTTAACTGTTGGATCGTCAGGGCCCTCCCGTCTTTTTTTTTTTTTTTTTTTTTAATTGTGATTTGGATGAAAGTTTAAAGAGCAAATTCATTTTCCATACAACAGTTCATACACATTTTGTTTCATGACATTGACTGCAATGCCCATAATGCAACAGCTTTCTTCCCAATTCTTCTGTGGTTACCTTTTGCCTCTGTCCTTCCTTCCTATGCATTCCTGCCCTCTGAGCTATTTCCCTGTACAAATACTACCTTTCTGATCTCCCATGGTTGATCATTTTAAGACGTGTACTACCTGGTGTAAATGTTCACCTTATATGCCTGTCTGTTTGGTTGGAAGCCAGGGGAGTGAGTTCAATTCCAGGCCTGAAGGGTGACTAGGGGCCTTATTAGTCTCAGGGGTTTCACTAGTCTCTATCAGACCAGTAAGCCTGATCTTTTTTGTGAGTTTGAGTTTTACTCCACATTTTTTTCCTACTCTATCCAGGATCTCCTATTTTGATCCCTTCCCAGGTGGTTGACAGTGGTAGCCAGAAGGGCCCTACACAAAATACAGGTCACTCTCCCTGCTGTGAGGCCTTTTCCTGACTCAGAGAAGCTTTTGAAGAGGCCCTAAGGAGGGTATCTGGGGAAGAGTGGCACTCAGTGTAGTTGTGGCTGAGGAAAAACCAAAATAGTAAAAGCACTGCTTCCCCTCAGCTCCCTCTCCCCAGCTTTCTTGCCTGTCATGGCTAGAGTTTCTCCCACTCTACGGCTTCCTGAGGGAATGCTTTATTTGGAGGCTAATCAGTCTTGTTTGGGATCCTGGTCTGGGTGTCTGCCTCTCACCTACATCTCTTCTTTTTCCACACCCCTATTAAATTATTAAATTTCTTTCAGGAATGCCAGGTACCAGTTCCTCTGTGACATCCATTTCACTTTCCTTCTGTCTTCCAAATCCCCAGTTGTCTCTTGTCCAGTGACTAGTAACCTCTCCAGTGGGCCCAAGCATCACCTTAAGAGTGCTCTTCAATAAGCTTATGTGTGCAGAGAGTGACACTGTGGGTAGTACATTGGGAGGTGAGTCTTGATTCTGACCTGGTGTCCATTGCACTGCCTCTGATCAGATCTGTTGTGGTGTCCTTTCAGTGTTATTTGTACCTGTTCTACAGCCCAGCCAGGACTGTGAAGGTGGTGCTGATGCTGCTTTTTATTTGCCTGGGAAACATGTACCTGCACGGGCTGAGGAACCTCTGGCAAATCCTTTTCCACATAGGAGTAGCTTTTCTGTCTTCACATCAGATACTGACAAGGCAGCTTCAGGAGAAGCAGTCTGACTGTGGAGTGTGAGGATGACGCTGCCATGGGAGGAATGGACCCTTGGATTTTGAGGATCAGTCTACTTCCCTTCTTGCTTCTTGACTTCATGTTTCCATCCTTGAAGTTCCTTTCAACCAAACTGGACTGATAAGCCGAGGATTTGGGATTTCTCACTGGTGCAGTTGAAGGCATGCGGAGGTCCCTTGATAACAGCCCTGGTTCTGTGCTGAGGGTTCCTGCAGGATCCTCGGCTCAGCACATGGCTCAGGACAGCAGCATCTGGGGCCCTTTGGAAAGAGCATCACTGCAAGATCAGAAGGGGTTATTTTGGACTTTTAGATTAAATGATGCAATAAACCACTAGATTCAGTTACACTAGTTTTGGTAATTGGCAGTTGTCCCATCATCCCTCTCCCCACCATAAATAGATACACAGGGTCCACTTTAAAATCCAAATCAGCTTTCTAATCTAAATGTGTCCAGTTAGTTTTCTTAAGAGGGTTAGTACAGGGTGACTTAAAAAGTTAAAAATAATGTTCATAAATGTAAGCTAGGTAAATTTTGTTTACATTTGTTGGTAACTTAGGTTTGATATGATATCTTTGGAATATTTAAATATATTTTGGATATCAATTGAACTATTCTTCATTGAGGGTGAGAACAAACTTAAGCTGAGAAAATGGTTAAAAAAGTTTTTTAATTTATATACAGCCTTTTATGGTGATGGGAATGTATATTAAAGATAGTGAGTACAGAAATGTTTGGTATTTATTTGCAGGGTATATCTGAATTTTTTAAAATTAATTGAGTAACCAGTATTACTGGGGTCATAAACTTACAAGTGGAGCAGAAATGAGTTTCCAGATTCCTTGCAGTTGGCCACAAACTAGAATAGATCAGTAGCACAGATTCAGTGGCGCATTCTAGACAGCAGAGAGGCTGCTGACATCAGCCTTTTAAATAGTAGCTGATTGCCTCCCTTCTTAATGATGACGGTACTTGACCCCAGTCCTTGTACACAGAGGGCCTCCCAAATTTATTATTCCTCTATACCCAATCTTTCCCAATAATCTTATTAGATCAAGAGCTTCATTTTCTTACAAGCAAGCATTAAGTCGATGTCAATTCCACCCCCCCTCATTTTATAACAATATCATTAGCCTTGTGCTGTAGAAAATTACTTTCTTTCACTGTCAAAAAATTGATCATAGCCGTCTAAAAGATGAATCTGAATAAGATCCCTGAGGTCTCCAGAAATTTCAACCTAGGTCGTCCAGTACTACAGAGGCCATTTCAGGAATTTTCCCTTTGGATCATTCTTGATGGACGTCTGGAATCTGAATAGCTCAACCCCTATTGCATGGAATATTTGGAGTTGAATTATGTGGTCTTGATAAATAATTTAAAAATCCTATTTCAATAGTTTTTAAAGTTGAAAATCAATGTAAGGGATACTGTGTAGGTGGGGAAAGCAAGAATATAGCTTCAGGGAATTTAGTTGTTCTTGGTTATTACTGGTGGTGTATTACTACTGAGCTGTCATGCTATTACTTTAAGAAAAATAAGTTTATATGCCTGGGAACTGTGTTAGGAAAATGTTGCCATAGTGATTTCATTTTTTAATAACAGAATTTTCTATTTTTAATCACCCATGAGGTATCTGGATATGAAAATTATGTTGGCAGCAGCCTCAGATATAGAACATCAGAGCTGTCTTGCCGTTGATTTCACACTTGCATGATTTCTGCAGCAGGTGAATCTGAAGGCCCTCGGAGGTAATTTTGAAGAGGTGGGAAATTAGAATGAGAAGCTGAGGAGGGAGAAAAAACCCTAAAGGTTGGAAGCACACACACACACAAAAACCAAAACCAAAAAAAACAGCAACAAAATGCTTGAAAAGCTTTATCAAAACAGCTCTCAAATGAATCGTTTTCTTTTCAGGCCCTTGTGGTGTTAATTTTACTGGGTGGGCATGTAATCCCAGATGCTCTGAAGCCTGACCTTCCCATCCACACTCAGCAAGCAGTAAAGGACCGGACTTGAAGATGAGTCCCTCCTGCTGCGTGCTTCCTGCCCGCTGGGAGATGTGACCCACATGTGGCTGAGTGTGCTTTTAGCCATTTAACGTCAGTATGGGATTTGAGATTGATTCACTTTTGTAAAAGGGAAAATATGCACTAGAAAAATAGTACAAAATGATGACCACAAACACATCGTTTAACCTAAATCCAGCTAAAAAGAAGCCTCAGCTAAGGTATGGAAGAGACTGATGACAGGAAAGTTTTGAAGACTTAGTCCAAGGGAAATCCCAGTCTCCAAGTTGACTTGGTGTGGGCTCGGAGGTAGTCCTCTGTGTGATCCTTGATGCTGGAAAGTTGGCTGCGAATCTCTGGAGTGACCCTCCCTCCACCATGGTCTCCCTGCTGTTGTAGCACTTGTGATTTTTCAGTACTACCTGCCCAGCTGACCTCACAGGTCTAGATCTGGGACTAGATGAAAAAATGTTGAACACAAAATCTTAAAAGTGCCTTCTGGTAGCAGATGCTGCAAGGTAATTGAGCATCGAGTGTTATATTTTGTTTACTATATCAGGGGATATGGCTCAGTGCCTTGGGCCAGCTTTCCCAACCAGGGGCCCGAGCCCAAAGGGTTTCCCCTTCCCCGTGTATCCTCATGAAGGAAACATGTAGAACCTGGCTTTCTTTTCCCTAGGCTAGCCTTGCTGTGATGAGGACCATTCCTGCATGTCCTTTTCCTGGGTGGAGACCACTGGGGCACTTGTGAGGTGGTGGTCCCTATCAGTGCTACAGCTCACGGTCTGCAGAGGGGGGAATGTGACCACAGGCTGCTGGGTTTGCTTCTCCGGTATGCACCTCTGTTACTTAGGAACTCTGCTCAAATGCCTCTTGAATCAAGGCTCAACATTTTAAAGCTCTTTAAGAGGTGGGAGAAGGATGTCTGGAGAAGTGCTGAATGGAAACATTTAATCATTTTTAGTTGAGCTCTTCCTTTCTTTCCTAGGTACCCCTGCTCTCCAGGTCTCTGCTTCTCCTCTTTTGTTTCACACTCCAGCCCTGGGGACAGAGGCTGAAGCTGGAGTCTGTAGGGAACTGTAGAGCCACTTTTAGTTGTAGTCAATAGAGTGAGGGAGTAGATTGCACTGAGCCTCCAGGGCGCCCCTGTCATTTGGATCTACGAGAGTGTGGCACTTTGGTGGTCAGCACTGCTCAGAATTAGAGACCACAGTCAGCAGCAAGGCCTTGTGGGGCCCAGGAAGTAGAGGTCAGGTGGGAAGCAGAGCTGGGGCTCTCTGTCTGCTAGAAGACAGCTGCCCCTTGGCCGGTGGGGCTGCACGCTGAACCTTTAGGCAGGGCTGGTGTTTGTTGTTGCTTGAAGAACTCAGCATTCATTGTAACGTGCAAGACAGGTGGCCTTCAGAGAACCTGCTGTTTACACAGGGCAGCGCAAGTAAATCCAAGCAGGGATGGGAGGGTCTGGCAACCAGCCATGGCAAATCCCTGCTCTGATGTTGCTTACATTCCACACGCTCCTACACAGAGTCCTGCATGAGTGCAGGAAAACTCTACCTGGGCACTATCTGTGTTGATGATGGCAGAAGGAGAAAGAGTAGATGTGCCTTTGAGCAATGAGATGAGAAGACACATGCAGGTCCCTGGTCAGAAGACCAGAAGGCAGGCTTGGCTCTTTCGCCCAGTCCTGTATGACAGTGGTCGGTCATTGCCCCTCTGGCCTTACTGTTCTTATCTAAATGGTGATAAAAACCTATCTGCTCCCTGGCAGGCTGTGGGTCAGAAGACATAGCAGAGGGCATGCTGGGTGAGTTCATTGTATGAAGGAGGAGAAAGGTTTTGAGCTACCTGATACAAGGAGGAGGTGGTTCTGCATGCTTCAGGTGGCATGGCCATGTCTTCTGGCCTTTTTTAAAATGGGCATTATAGGATGTTTTTGTTGTTGAAAAGAAGCCCTTGGTGGCTGCTAACCAAAAGGTATGTGGTTCAAACTCACCAGCCACTCTGTGGGAGAAAAATATGCAGCCTGGGAAACCATATGGAGTGGTTCTACTCCATCTTACAGGGTTGCTAGGAGCTGGAATTGACTCAGTGGCAATGGGTTTGGGTTTTGTTGTTCTGACTCATAGCAGCCCCATATTGACAGAGTACAATTGTCCCTTAGGGTTTCCTTGGCTGTAATTTTCATGGAAGCAGACTGCTGTACAGCAAGGTATGTTTTCATTGTTTCACTCCAGAAAGGTGGAGGCCCCTCTTCCTTCCCCTGGACCTGCCTCCTGCCTGCCAGGCACGGAGCCTTTGGTACCATTGGTGTTTGGTCTGTGCCAGGCTCCAGGGAGACAGGTTCTGCTGATAGGCCCAAACTTCAAGGTCCTTCCCGGACCAAACTGAGGAGAGCTCCGTTTCTCCCGTCTGAGAGCAGTGATGTCAAACTTCTTTTGCTGGGAAAACCTCATTGGCAGGGAACCTGTGGAAAAGGGCTTGTCAGTAAAAACTGGGACTGGGTAGATACAGAAACTTCTGGTATGTGTATCAATAGTGGAGCTGTTGCCCACAAACACTTTTCATTTTGGGTAAAATGATCCAATCCATCCTGATCCTTCAACCCGTACTTGGTACAGGTGACCTCCTTTAACCCATATAGTATATGAAACTTGGGTTGCTTTAGAAATGTTATTTAACCAATCACTCTTACGACTTGATCCCCAGAGTTCTGTTTTGTTTAGTGGGCTTTTCTACTAAGAGCAAAAAAGATCAAGGCTGACTTAGCCAGTGTAAAACCATTCATTCCACACATTCGTTTTGAATGCTTGGTATTCGAATTACACAAACTTACAACTTTTTTTTCACGTAATAACAAAGATCTATTTTGAGGAAATGATGGGTACATTTTAATAAACCTTCACATAGTAGTAAAACCTAAACTTGTGTTAATAATGTAGGTAAAGAATGTTGTGTAGCCATTTATATACTATGTATATATAAATTAAATGAGGTGACTTCAGAAGTGGGGAGAGAATAAACCGAAGTGTGTATTAACTTGTGTTTATACTTCTGTGAACATTTCTGAGTTATGGGCCCCTTATTCTAGGCAGTGTGATGTGGGCCTGACATGATAGGGGTGGAGGCACTGAGAGCAGTAAAATTTAAGTCTTCTTACCCAGTGAAGTATAGATAAGTGCATGGGCTCACATATTCTCTAGCAATAACCTCCAGATTCTAGAATGGAATCATGGGTCCAGGAAAGATCTTGGAAAAGCCAAAATGGCAGTCACAACTCTGCCCTGGGGGCTGCGAGACCTGCCTTCTGTCCACGCCCTGCTCCTGACCCATGGGGTGGCCCTGGGCAAGCATCTTCCCTGCTCTGGGTTCTGGGCTCCTGTCTCTGTGAGAGTGATGTTTTCATTTCTCAGGAGCAGCCTGAGGAATGGCCACCAGAGGGCTCAGTCACTGGCCACATCATGGAGTTCCCAGACCAGGGGACTGTGCCCCTTTGCAGAGACTGTTTCTGTAGCAGCTGATAAAATTCCCAGAAATGAAACAAACACAGCAGCCTTTCCTGACCATCCTCTAACCTGCTGGAGAACACTCTCCAAGCTTCTCGACGCTGTCTATCCTGAGTCAGAAATCTTTGGGAGGAAGGCAGAGACTTCCAAAATAACTAAGGTTTTAGGTTCTGGGATTTGGGAGTTGACAAGAGTCTTCAGATAGCATCTGGTTCAGTCTCCTTATTGCTCAGATGGGGAAACTGAGGCCTATGCCAGGAGCCAGTGACAGTGTAGTCTATAGTTCTGTCACCTGGGCTAGGTCAAAGCAACTGTCTGTCACTAGGCAGGACCTACAAAGGGTGAAGGGAGTCCTTGGCTCACAAAAGCTGTCCTTTCTATGCCAGGAGGGCTGAGTGAGTTGCTGTGGCGCAGGGCATTGTTTGGTCTGGCTCTTCTAGCCATGGTCTTTGTGATTTCCACCGAATAGGCAGGGCTATGCAAATGTGAGGTGTTTGTGGCCTGCCAAGGGGATAGGACACCTTGTTAATAATGTACCAAGGCGCCTAGCACCTTTGGTCGGGGTGGGACCATGCAAATAAGGTGTATGGAACCCTGATGTGGGTTTTGGGAACCCTGACATGGGTTTTGGTCAGCTTGCCATCTCACTAGCCTTAAAATGGGCTTCCAGAGACAGGAAGGGAGGAGTCTCACTACAATCAAGAAGAGTCAAAAGTAGAGTATGTCCTTTGGACCCAAGATCCCTGGGATGAACCTTGTTGATTCAGGAGACAGAGCTGTGACACCAGAGACGGCAAGAAACAGCAGCAGAGAAAGGGCAGTAGCAGAACCAGAGACCTAGCAGAAGACCCAGTAGGAGGCCAGCACGAGACAGTTGGGGGCTTCCTGACGCACAGAGTGAGAGAGCGGAGTCCCTCTGGGCAGGAGGTTTACTGGTGCAGTGAGGTGCCTCTGAGCACTTACTGACAGACCTAAAAGAGCTTTGTAACACTTGCCAAGGGCAAGGGCAGAGGCCAAGGGGCTGTGAGTCTGAGAGGCCACAGGCCAGAGAAAGGTGTGCCTGCAAGAACTGCTGAGGAGGGGCTGTTCTGATTGAAGAACTATATCCTGAGTCATTTCTAATCCTAAATGGTAACCTGTTACTTCCCTAATAAACTCCATAATTGTGAGTATTGTCTGTGAGTTGTGTGTGGCCATTGCAACAAATTATCTAACCCAGCAGAGATGTAGAGTGCCATGGGAGGGATGGCTGGTGTCAGAATTGGTAATAAGTTTGGAGGATAGATGCATGTCTGACCTCCACCTCATAGGAATCAGCCTTGGACTGTGGATGTTGATCTTCCTCCTCCCTCCTTGTGAAGTTGGAGTAGGTCAAATGTCATGCCATTTTTACTGTTGCTTTTTTTTTTCCCCGAGCCCTACCTACTTGCTGGTAGCATAGTGGCTAAGACACTTGCCTGCTAACCAGACGGCTGGCGGTTCAAACCCACCAGCCACTCCTCGGAAGGAAGGTTGGGCAATCCTACTTCCGTAGTGATACTGTCTCGGAAACCCAAGGAGGGGTCACTATGAGTCGGGGCCGACTCGACGGCACATAACAACAACAACAACAACAACCTACTTGCTGAAGGCAGTCCCTGGGTGACGCAAATGGTTAAGTACTCAACTACTAACTGAAAGGTTGGTAGTTGGAACCGACCTAGAGGCTCCTTGGAAGAAAGCCCTGGTGATCTTTGAAAACTCCCTGGAGCCCAGTTCTACTCTGTAATGCATGCGGTTGCCATGAGTTGGAATCAACTTGATGGCAACTAGAACTGGAACCCCATGAAGGGGGTCAGGTAGCAGAAGTGCTACATGACATTTGCCAAGCCCCCTTGGGCAATCAGTTGCCCTTGGAGGGGTGAGGCTTAGAGAAGAAGGGGCTGCCTCAGTGCAGTAGCCTGGGGGCTGCTGCTTGGCTCTGCTGAGTCATCTCCAAGGCAGGACTGGATCAAATGACGGAGGCAAACACTGTAAAGTTGATCGAAGAACTTTGTAACTTTAGGGCGGAAAATGCTTCTTAAAAAATAGCAGAAGCACAACCCTTAAGGCAGAATGATTGATTAATATGATTTCAGGATTTCAAGGGCAAAGGTAAAAGAATGGAAAGGATATTTGCAATGTGTAAAACCAGTCAGGGATCAATTTGTAAGCAATTCCTGTAAATCAGCAAGAAAGACAGCAATCTCAATAGGAAATAAATAAATAAACAGGCAGTTTACAGAAGAGAAAACCCAAAAAGTGAATAAGCATATTAAGAGACTTAAAATCATTAGAAATATTGAGAAATATATATTAAAACAATAATAAGATGTCACTTTAAATTTATTCATTTGGTAAAACTTAGAAAGCCAATGACACCTAGTGTTTGTCAGAACACGCACAGGGACACAGGACCGTGCTCACTGCTGGGAGTGTGGGCAGGCACAGCCAATCTGGAGAAGAGCGCCCCCAACCCAGATTAAGTGTATGTACACTTTATGAGTACACTTTATGACGCAGGAATTTCACTCCTGGGCATATGTCCCAGAGCAGTTCTTATGTAGATCCTCAAGGGGCCATGTATAAAGATAGATGTTCCCTGAAACATTCCTTGTGTTGGTGGAGAGTTGAAGGCAGTCTGTCCATCAGGAACACCATGCAGCAGGCAGAAGTCCCACAATGAGAACAGAGATGGGTCTTCAAAATGGTATTGAGTGAGAAATAATAGAATGATTAAAAAAAAAATATGTACAAACAATTATAAAATATGCAAGAATGGGAGTTAGGTGCAAGGATGATAAAACCAGTTGCATTGAGTTGAGCCCAACTCATGGTGACCCAGGTGTGTCACAGTAGAACTGTGTTCCATAGGTTTCTTTTCTTTTTTTTTTTCACATTGGAAATTCAGAGAACTTTATTAAAATTAAAAACATATTCTTCAAACTGTATTTAGAGTTAAGACTCTTCTGTTACGAAAACCATAAAGTGTATTTCTAGGTTAACAAGCATATTTGACTTTGGACTTTATTCTTTTTTCTTTTTTTTTTTAATAGTTCATGTGTAATTTAATGACACTGATTACATTTTTCAAGTTGTACAACCATTCCCATCCTCCTTTTCTTAGTTGCTCCTCATTAACATAAACTTATTGCTCACCCCCCAGGTTCATATCTAATCTTTCCAGTTGCTGTTGTCAATTGAAACCCATATGTATATAGTTCTCAAAAAGCACAATGCTCAAGACTTTTTTTATTTTTTAAACTAGTTAAGCTAAGCCCTAATTTGGTTTTAAGAAGATTTCAGGGGATATTTTTGTTTTACGGTTAATTATCTTAAGGCAGTAGTTTCAGGGGCTCACCTACCCTCCATGGCCCCAGAAAGTCTAGAGTCCATGAGAATTTGAAATTAAGTTCTGCATTTTCCCCCTTTTTATTAGGATTCTTCTATGGAATCTTTGATCAAAATGTTCAGTAATGATAGCTAGACACCATCCAGTTCTTCTGGTCTCATGGTAAAGAAGGCAGTTGTTCATGGAGGCAATTAACTATCCATTCCATATCCTCCTCCTGTTCTTGATTCTCCTCCTTCTTCTGATGTTCCAGGTGAACAAAGCCCAACTTATACCTTGGATGGCCACTTGTAAGCTTTTATGACCCCAGGTACTATGCAGTGAACATCCAAGGCCTCTTCCGCAGCCACTGCCATCTGGTCTTGCACTTCCCACTGTATCATGGGGCTGAGGAGCTCATCCACCTTCTGCCTCATGTTAGCCAGCGCCAACAACAGGCCCTGGTAAGGGTCAGCACCGCCTGGCGCCTCACAAGACACCCGTAGTTGCTGCCGCTGCCTGTCCTGCCCGACAAATTTTGCCAATAGTCCCATGGAGACCACTGACGGACGCCACAGAAAAAAATGAATTTTATTCTTTAAACAAATTGTAGATAGTAGAGAAAAAATAGGTTATTTGCAGAAAACAGTATCTACATATGTACTCAGAGGTACAAGTTTGGTGACAGAAAGATTAAGTACATGCTGGCATCTCAGAAGCAGTCCTCAAAGAGCCTTGTTTTATTTTCTTGGATTTTAAGTGTGCCTAAGATCCTTCTTCATCCTTGATCTTGGGAGCCAGATCAGCCATTATCAGCAGTTTTATCTTGTACTGTTCTGGTTACCTCTCTGCTGTTCTAACAGAAAATACCACAAACGGGATGGCCTTAACAAACAGGAGTTTATTCTTATAATTTGTTGTTGTTATATGCCATTGAGTTGGACCATTCTTACAATTTGGAGGCTTTAAGTCCAAGTTCAAAATACCAGGCTCTAGGGGCTGGGTGAAAGCCCCTCAACCTTGGGCTTCAGCTCTGCCTACTGCTCCCGGCCCACTGGAGCTAGAGGCTTTTCTTCACTCAGACAATTGCTGGCTGCTGAGATCGACAAGCCCAAGGTTGACAAGTAAAAAGGCACAGTCCCGATGTTACCAAACCACACGGCAGGCCATTAATTCAAGTCCGTTGAAAGTCCCAAGGTAGGAAGAGCGTGGTAGGCTGCTGAACAATGACACAGCAATACGCAGAGTTCAAGCATGCCATAAGGTAAAGACCATTCCCCAAGGCTTCTCCTTATATACAGGAAGCAGACCACATCCCTAAGACAGCTACTCAGGTGCTCACAGTAGATTCCACCATGGAGTTGATTATCAGTCTCATCATGGGGAATACTGCCACCCCCTGCCCAGCCAGTCAACCAGGCCCAGCCAAGTTGACACACAAACTGAACTACCACATCTACAATAAGGGGTACATCTGCAGACACACTGAGTGTTACTGTAGGAGAGAGTGGAGTGGCTTTTGTGAAGTTCAGGTACCTAAGTGCAAAAGTTAGCTGAACTGGTTCATTCATCTCTGTGGTACAGCCTCCTCCACTTCAACATAACAGGCAGTCCCCGGGTTAGGAATGAGATCCATTCCTAACTGTGTCTTTAACTTGAATTTGTGCTAAGTTGGACCAGGTGCAGAGGGTGCTTATTTAAATCATGGAAGCCTTTTCAGTGATTTAAAATCTGCATGTGCAGCAAGTGAAGGTGATTGTGATGAAGAATTTATTGGGAGTGGGGATTGGTTCATTTTTTTAGGGCAAATTTACATAACATTAAAGGGCAAGTATGAAAATCTGACATTCCTAATCCCCAGGACCTACTGTACTTGTTGTGACAATTTCCTGTTGCCATTTCCAAGTTCTACATTTGGAGAAAATTTCACTCAATTTTTTTTTGCACAGGAAATTACAACAGCATCTCCAATATGATAGATTTTGACATATACGTGCAAATTCACCAGAAGGTATCTTTACTACACAGCTATACTTCTGTTCTGGAATTCCAAGTTGTTCAACATCTAAATCCATTAACTTCATTTTGTATCTAAAACCTTTTCTTGGTTTGATGCTTCAAATACTAGTGTCAAGGTGTCCGGGTTATCTTCAACCCTTGGTGTAACGATGTCTTCATTGCCAGCACATTTTAGAATATTGAACATGCTGGTGAAATTCACACTGGTCGCTAGATTGTGATCACAGCAGTAGGTGCACAGGGTGTGCTGCACCAAGGAGATGTGGGATGAGTCCATACTCTGGAAGTTCATGCTGCTCCAGCTGATGTCCCAGCAGGCCTCATTGATGAAGTCCTTGAGCACTTAGCACTCTGTTCAGAATGGAGCCTTGAAGATGGTGGTGGAGTCACTATCGACGTGGTTACAGGCTGGTGGGAAGGAGGAAGGTCTAGCTGACTGAGGACTCACAAAGATCAGAGTGAGCAGCATCAGAAGCTTAAGACCGAGAGGGACTGCCACCAGCCATAGGGTCTGCAACTGTTTAATCTCCATAGGGTTTTCAGTGGCTGATTTTTGGGGAAGTAGATTGCCAGGCTTTTCTTCCAAAGTGCCTCTGGGTGGACTGTAACCCTTGATATTTCAGTTAGCAGCCAAATGAGCATGTTGACTATTTATACCACCCAGGGACTCTGTAGGGATAATAAGAGGTTGTTTTTTTTTTTTTTTTTTTTTTTTAAAGAGGGCATGTTAGAGTCAGCAGTCAGGTCTGAGTCCTAGGAGAACCAGGTGGGCCTACCTTGCCCTGGGGGAGATCCTGTCCTGGGTGTGCCCAACCCTGGACACTTGAGTCTGGGCAGATCTGCCTTTGGGGAAGGAACTCCAAAGTCCACATGCTGCCAGAGTGTTTGAACATCCAAGGCTGCCTTGGTGGGTGTCAGGGGGATTGAAGAAGAGACCAGGGCTGTAGGGTCAGAGAGGCCTTGCAGAAATCATGGAGGGGGAGCATAGAAGAGGGGACTCCAGAGGGGAATGTGGTAGGATGGGACCCCGCTCTGACCACAGTCTGGGGACTCTGCTTCCCAGATTCAGGCTGTCTGACCAGTAGTTTTCCTGGCGGAGACTCTTTCCCACATGAGGCACTCAGCTAAAGGGCTCTCACAAGGACAAGGAATAGAGCTGCAGGGGGACAGAGGTGCTCCCAAGGCAAGTCCTTCCTCCTACCCCAGAAATAGCCTGTTCTGGCCACAGAGTATGAGCCTGAGGAAGTGAAGCTGGGGTGGGGACTGGGAGAGGAGAGGGTGACTAGAACCACCATTGCCCTGAGGGGTTGTCCCAGGCATATTTTCTGAGGCCCCAGGGGTCAGAGCAAGGGCCAAGGGCAAGGGACACAGGGCCAACATTAGAATGACCTCTCTCACAGAGCCATCCAACTGGAACGGAGAGGTAGTGAGCAGTCCACAATGGAGGTGTGCAAGCAAAGATGAGATGCGGTGGATGGGGCTTTGGAACATGCTGTCCCTATCTCACAGACACTGCCTTGTTCTGGGTGCGGTTGTCCACAGGGACATTTGCCTATCTCTTGGAGTGCCTCCTGTTGTGGCCATCTCACGGGGCAAGTCAGACGCCAGTCACAGGAAACAGGCTGTGCCAGCTTCCATTTGAAGAGTAAATATTAGTTTTTTCAAGAGCTGCCTGTTCTCTGTCACTTGGCACTGAGGACACTGAGCTGGGGTAGGGGGACCTCTTGGTCCCCATGCCAAGATGCGGTCTATCAGCCTGAAAACCATGCCTCGATTTCACCAGATCCAGGCAGCCATCCTCTCCCGATCATCAGCCAGCAGTGAGCCCCTTCCCAGTGAGAAGTGCGGGGAGCCATCCAAGGCTGCTTCTGCAGAGGAAGGGAGTTGAGTGTTTTGACCTGGGGTCAAGGTCTCTGGACCCCAGCTCTGGTGCATATGGCTTAAAATCCTCTGGTTATAGAAATAGGAGAGGAACCTGCTCCTGCACAACTGTCACCTCCTTTGGGAGGCCTCCTGAACACACTGACCCCAGCCCTCACCCTTCTTGATTTCTTTTTATTTTATTTTATTTTGGGTGGAAATATACACAGCAAAACCTGCTCTCATTCCACAGTTTCTAGACACAAATGATCCATGACATTGGTTACATTCTTCACTTTGTGTCAACATTCTCCTTATTTCTGTTCTAGTTGTTTCACTTCCATTTATTTAATCTCCCTGCCCCCAAACCTTCTCATCTATGCTTTAAATTAGCTATGATCCTTTGGTCTTATATAGATAATTTTTTTTTCTTCAAGAAACATGATACTCAAGCATGACAATCTTTATAGGCTAAACTGTTAGTTTAAAGATGACTTTAGAGAATTTAAATTCAAGGTTTGAAGAGCGACTCAGGGCCATGGTCTTGGGGACTCCTTCAGCCTCAGTAAGTCCTTTAAGTCTGGATTATTTGAGAATTTGAAGTTCTGTTCACCTTTTTCTCCCTTTTTCTCAAGGTTCGTCTATTGTGCTCCTGATCAGAATGTTCAAAAGTTGTAGCTGGGCACCGTCTAGTTTTTCTGGTCTCAAATAGAAGAGACAGTGGTCCATGTGGACAATTGGTCCTGTAGTCCAGGTGCTTCTTTGATTCTTGGGTTTCGTTCTTTCTCCTCTGTCCCAGATTCACAAAGAGACCAAGAGTTGTGTCTTAGATGGCCACTCATAAGCTTTTTTTAGTCCCCCATGATTATCACTTATGTGATGGATTACATTGATTGTTTGTCTAATGTTGACCCATCCTTGCATACCTGGTATGAATCCCACTTGGTCATGATTTCTTATACAATTTTTCTCACTCGTGATCTGTCTCCATCCTTCAAAGTTCAGCGCCATGAGGGCAGGAGCTCTGCCTGTTCTCCACTAGTATCCTCAGTGCCCACAATTGTGCCTGGCACATAGGAAGTGCTCCACAAATATTTGCTGTATGACTATAGGGTTGCTAATACTTTGAAAATATTAAATGAATATTTAATATTTCTCATCCCATCACCTGTGAAATTATGTTCCTCTGAAGCTATTCCCTAATGGCATGGTGGTTAAAGTGCTCAGCTGCTAGCCAGAAGGTCAGTGGTTTGAACCCACAAGCCACTCCACAGGAGAAAGATGAGACAGTCTGCTTCCATAAAAATTTACAGCCTTGGAAACTGTATGGAGTAGTTCTGCTCAGTCCTATAAGGTTGTGATGAGTTGGAATTGACTCGACAGCAGTGGGTTTTTTGGAACCCATTCCATCATTATGACCCCAGGGAAGGGTGAATGCCATTTCAGGAAGGAGGGGGATGGGAATTAAAGGGAGGGATGGAAGCCCACCATTATGGCTAGTGAATGGTGAAAAGGAGAAGGAGGAGAATCTGTCAGACATAAATGTTCTAGTGCCATCCTCTAGGCTGAAATCTTGAGGAAATAAAATTGGAAAGCTGTGTCCCACTCTGCATTTGGAAGACAATCCTCCAGGCAACCTGTGCTTACTTTTAGGGTGGTCCTGCCATTTTAAAACAATAGTGCTATGGATTTGAGGACAAGAAGGCCAGAGTGAGCACCCCAAGTCTCCCTTTGCTTCCAGAGGCCTAGAAGGGAATCAGAAGTCCCTGTGTGCCCTGTGTGCGAAGGAAGGTGTCAGGCTGGACTGGTGGGCCTGCTGCGGCACTGCCATGGTGAATGGTGAGGTGAGCCCACCACAGAGGCCATGGTGTGGGTGGCTCTCACTCAAGGTTGGATAGAAGCATGGCTGAGGCCTGAGTGGCTGAAGTGAGCTAAGGTGGTGCAGACCCTGGGACCCTGGCCAAAAGAACAGGCTACAAGTCTGCCAGCCAAAGACATCAACAGCAGATGTGACAAGTGTCCATGAAGACACTCATGCAAAGGGAACATAAGACTTTTGTGCGAGGGTTCTCTTCTCTGCCATCAGGATATATCAGAGATCCTATTGACCTACCTTCGCCAGCTTCCTACAGGAATAAACTGACAGCTCATCAGCTCCACTGTACCCATAACTGCCCCGAGTTCCTCTGACACTATGTGTGGGATATTGTAGGGACCCACTTGACCCTCATGCACGCCCAAGCATAGAAGTCTGAGGGAGCTGATATAGCAAAGCCTTAAACTATGGAGGATGGAACCAGTGGTCACTACTCCTCTCTTGTGTATCTAGAGAGGATAATTCTGAGGCCAGCTCCTTAGACTGCCTTAGTAGAAATGAGTGACCATCTCAATATCACCCTTATATTGACTTTTCCTACTTCCCTGTTTCACTCTTCTCTGTTCCCCATTCCGGTTTCCTGATTACAGGCTTTTATCTCAGTCTCTGCTTTCTGGGATATTTGGGCTACAATGCCACTTGAGCTCCTATTCTAGCAATTATCTATTGGCATTTGGCACCCCTCTTAAGCCCCTTCTTTATTCTTCTGTGTTGCAGGGAGTGGAAGGCTAAAGGCTACCTTTCCAGAGTCCCTTGCTTCTGGGGATCTGGATGCAATTTAGTCTCTGCCAGAGAGACGCACTCATAAGAGAGTTGGAAGGCAGAAGTGGGTTGAAGGCCATTCTTCCTTGGCATGGTGGCTAATGGGTGGGACTTGGCACACATAAGTTTTTGCAGCAGCAAGACATTCTGTTCCTTCTACTTTGTTGTTACCAGCCTAATGGAGATGGGGTGACTGAAATGATGACAATAATTTCCTGAAAGCTGTGGTGGTGTAATCTTGAAGGGGAGAGGTGGAGGCAAGCCCTAACTTCCATTCCACCAAGGCTTCCTACGTGTAATTTCCTACGTGAAATCTCTTTCTGCATGAAATACCTGGAGTGTTTTCTGTTTCCTGTATTGAACCATAACTAATTTGCACTCTCCCCTACCTTTCTACACCTCTACCATATGCTATAGCACCAGGCTTAGATTGAGGAAACCAGCAAGATCACACATTTACTCAAAGAAGCATCCCCAAAAGAGACAGTGTGTCAGACTCTGTTGATTGTGTACTAAATAGCCATACCCCTTTCTTTCTTGGCAGATCAACTTTTGTTATAGAAACCTGGCCTCTCTTGAAGCCAGGGCTTGGGCATGTTACCTAATCCTGGCTAAGGAACTTGAGGGGAGTTTGCAGGGTGGTAGGTTCTGGTCTATCAGGTTATCTTCCCTGATAAAAGGAGATACACTCCTCCCTGCCAGTGGATGGGGTTCTGTGAGAACATGAAACTTGGGGCAGTGGTAGCCATCTTGCTATCATGAAGAGAAAAGTTTGAGGAAGAAATTCAACAGACTGAGGATTGCAGAATGACAGGTATAAAACACCTAGGTGTCATAGAATAGGCCAGGCTTACTGGTCTGATGAAGACTGGTGGAACCCCTGAGACTGTGGCCATAGACACCCTTCAGGTTAGGAACTGAACTTAACCCCTGTGACTCAACTGACAGCCAAATGATAGACAGGCCTGTAAGGTAACAGTAATATCAAGAGAGTATGCACTCATTAGAACAATCAAGCATAAGAGATCAAGAGGACAGCATTTGCCCAGAATAGAGCTAAGCTAGAAAGGGCGGAGAGGATGGGAAAGAAGGATGAAGGGAAGGAGTAGGTGCAGGGAGGAAGTGAGAAGAATGCTGTTACAGTGCAGGGATTGCAGTGAATGTCACAAAACAATGTGTATGGATTGTTGAAGGCTCTATAAACTTTCACCCAAATCACAATAAAAAAAACAAAAACCACCAAAGTCTATGATGATATTTGTTCTAGTTACCTAGTGCCATTCTGACAAGAATATACCACAAATGGGATGGCCTTAACAAACAGGAGTTTATTCTTACAATTTGGAGAATTTAAGTCCAAGTTCAAAGTGCCAAGCTCTAGGGGCTGGGTGAAAGCCCCTCAACCTTGGGGTCCAGCTCTGCCTCCTGCTCCTGCCCCACTGGAGCTAGAGGCTTTTCTTCACTCAGACAGCTGCTGGCTGCTGAGGCTGCCAAGCCCAAGGTTGACAAGTAAAAAGGCACAGTCCCAATGTTACCACACCACACAGCAGGCCATAAATCAAATCCATTGAAAGTCCCAGGGTCAGCAGAGCATGGCAGACTGGTGAACAACGACACAGCTACATGCAGGGTCCAAGTGTGCCATAGGCTAGAGACCATTCCCAAACCCTTTTCTTATATACAGGAAGCAGACCACATACCCAGCTAGCTACTCAGCCACTTGTGGTAGATTCCACCATGAAGTTGATTGCCAGTCTCATCATGGGCAATAACTACCACCAGCTGCCTAGCCACTCAACCAGGCCCAGCCAAGTTGACACACAAACTGACCACAAGAACATTGTTGAGTTGATAAATTAACCCTAGAGCTGCCTATTTCTAATAGGATCATCCTAGCTAGGCTTCCCTCTGACCAAATGGATCCTGGTACAGAGTTCTCCGAAGTCTTCCAGTCCCAACATCCTGGGATTCGAGGGTGCAGTGGCTCTGGGGGGCAGCTGGGACTAGGATGAGATAAACCTCAGGTGACCTGGTATCAGGGTGAGGTAAAAAATATAAGAGGACACCAGGAAACTCAGTAATCAAAATAATATTTTAATGTAATATTTAAAAAAACTTAATGCAAAAATACATAATGAACAAAATATAAAAATTCAAAATTGTACTGATACATGCTATGATGTGGATGAACTTTGAAAACATTATACTAAGTGAAAGAAGCTAGATGCAAAAGGTCACATATTGTATGATTCCATTTATATAAAACACCCAGAATAGGCAAATCCATAGATATAGAATGCAGATTGGTAGTTACTAGGAGCAGGGAGGAGGGGCGAATGGTAGCATTTGTAACAGGTACAGGGTTTCCTTTTGGGGTGATGAAAATGATTTGGAACTAGATAGAAGTGGTTGTTGTAGAACACTGTGAATGCACTAAATGTCACAGAATTGTTCACTTTGAAATGGTTAATTTTAGGCTATGTGAATTTCATCTCAATTTTAAACAAGAATTAAATAAAGACAAAATCAGTGTCCACAATTGGGTCTGTTCCTCTAGTGTTCCCCCACAGGGTACTCCAATCAAGTTCACCTGTGACAGTCCACATGCTGGGAGAAGCAGGGCTCTGGGATCGGGAGAACTGGGTCCAGGGCTGGGCTCTGCCAGTGACTTGCTGGAGACCCTGAGCAATCCCTTCTCTTGACATTGGTTTCCCCTCTCTGTCCTGCATGTCAGCTGGGGCAGTGCTACCATGGCCTCCTGACCTGTCTTCTTTATCCCCATGGCCTGCCGAGGCTACTGTCCCTCTTACTGGGAGGCTGTGTCTCCAGGGTCATCGACTCCCAGCTATTAATATCTCAGCCATCCCTGGCCTGATCAGGGTGTTTAATGACTGCCAGCTGTGGCTCCTGCCCTCTCCCCCGGGAGAGATAAGACCAGTTCCTGTTCCCACATGGGGGGGTGTTTAGGGGGAATCTGGGTCATTGCTCATTAAAACAGGCCCTGGTGAGTGGTGGAAATGGAGGGGCTGATGCTACTCCTCACCCCTCCCATCCAGCATGCCAGATGGAGGTGCCTGGGGCTTAAGACTCTTTACATACCCCTCCCCCACACCGAGGGTCTGTCCTGGTCTCCCCAGCCCCTGCCTGGGCCCTGTCACTTTAGGTCCTGATTCAAACAGTGGTGGGCTTTTCCCCATATGTCCCACAGATACTGCATTTCAGCATGTGCAAAACTAGGTCGTCACCTCCCACACCTGCTCCTCTTCCTCCCTCTCTGGGATGATGGACTGGACACTTTTCCCAGGCCTGCTCCTGGGGCCCTTCAGAGCAGCCCAAACCCACTCTCACCCCCTCAGCCTAAGAAGCCTCCCTTGTGTTCCTGTCAGAAAGGGCTCCTGGTGCTGTTTACCTGGATTCAGGAACCCAGAGACGCTACCTAGTCCTCAGAGACCACCCCAGTGTACCTCACCCTGACTGTAGACAGACTGACTGTCCTCCTCCGACAGCCTGAGTCCTGAGTGGCAGGAATTATCTACACGGGTTGGTTTGCCATCCACTCGATGGCAGCCCTCAGTGCCGGGTGAGAGGTTTCCTTGTCGTCTTTGTCTTTTCAGGAGATGCCCACCTGAGTTAACTGAGTTTTCCCTTAGGGACTGGGATCAGTCAGGTGCCAGGTTTCAATCTAGACCAGGGCCAAGTCCTAGCCTGTGGCTAACCAGAGGCAGGATCTACCCGAGGTCACAGCTGGATCTGAGGCATGGATCCTACGGTGCAGCAAGATCAGGCTCTTGGGTATGAGGCCCAGGCCCTGGGTTTCCTAATCCCCAGACCGACCCTGGGTTCACCAGTCCTCTGCCTTGCTACCTCCCTCTTGTCTCTCACTCTGAAATGCAACTGAGAGACTCCTGTTCTGTGTCACTTGGCCTCCTTGACAGGGGCCTGTAGCTAGATCTTTAGGGCACTAAGACCCTCCTTGGTGAAGTTCTCAAAGCACCCATCAGGTGGAGACAGAGATGAACTGGCCTGGACTGACAAGTGCTCTGCAAGGCAAGAGAAGGATACCAGGACCTAGGGGTGGTGGGGAAAGAGGAATCTTGCTCATGGGCACCCCTACTCCATATCTATTTCCAGCTTGTCATGCTGGCGCACAAACTCTGCTGGTCCTAGTCTGTTTTGGCTTCACTGGGCTTTTCATCTTCTGTCGCAGAGGGCCCTACCTGTCTTCCCTTTTGTTGCCCATATCTTGGGTATCTTTGCATTTCGTTCACTCTACGCCCTCTTGGCTGGTAATTTTCCCCCCTCCCCTGTGCTCTCTGCCTTACCCTGAAATCGTGACACATTGATGTTGGGATTTCAGGAGCTGTGCTGGATGAGGTAGGCTCAGCTTGGTCTGGGGGTCCCACCTGGCCCTCACATGGCTCAGGCAGCCTGTGAAGTCCCTTTCCTCTGCATACACCTTGCTTCTAGGTTCTTTTGGCTCCTCAGGTTTCTGCTTCCCTTCCTCTCTTGCAGCAGCCTCAGCTCATCTCTGGAGATGGAGCCCCTCCAATTCTTGGACCTAGTTCTCCGCACAGTCTCCATTCTTTGTGCCTGCCCTGGGCCCTCAGGTTACTTGGGGTTCTCCATTCAGCTACTTTCTTCCTTCCCAGAGCTTAGAGGGCAGAGCAGGTGGCAGAGGACTCCGAGCAGCTGCCATCTTGTTAGCCACCCAAGCCTTAGCCAGGAAGGCTGTGGAGAACTCGCCACGCAAACTAGGACTAAACAACCAGGGCTCTGTCTTCTGTCCCTTTCTGAGGTGTGTAGGAATGGACAAGGTATCTGGAACCAGAGTAGGAGGGGGGGAATCAGAGAGGGTGAGTGGCATGCCTAGCTGGGTGATATGGTACATGGACTCCTTGCCTGTCTCCTCTTATCCCCCATGCCTTGGAGTAGCAGGAGTATGAGACCCTCAAGGAAGAATGGAAGTTCCTGATGCTTTAAATTCCTGGCCCAGGTCTCCACCACCAGCATCTTCCTGGAACTAGAGGTCTCTCATTGTAAGTTGCCAGACACTGCTGGCCCAGGGATGGGGGAGCTGAGACTGCTCCCTCCAGAAGTCCTAGGAGTGCTTGAGGCCAAAGCTGGGAGCACTAACTCCTCTATCCTATAGCTGACCATACACAGGGTGGAGCCTAGAATGGTTGTGCACCTAGATGGAGGCCATTCGCCACTCCTGGATATGCTGCACAACTGATTGAAGGATATTTGTTCAGGACTGCCCCTACCTCAGGCTCACAGTCACTCTCATCCTGAGTGACCACCAAACTTGAGCCTCTGCAGGCTGGGGCTGTCATTTGGTGGTGGGTCCTGGGGTGGCTGTGAGCAGAATAAGGCTTTGAAAGAGCTTTGAGGATAGATATGAGCTCTTACCAGCCCATTCTGGTCTCTTTTTACCAGCTTGGCAACTCTTTCTTGCAGCAAGACAATCTTTTTGCAAGTTTACAGGAAGTGGAACCCAGGAGGTGAGCTTGGGCAATGACTCTGGAGACAGCTCTTGCTGCCTGACATCATCTACTTTGCCCTACTACTTATTTCTAAACCTTTCTGTCAGTCTGTGCTATTCATTTGTTTTGGTGACATTGTGCTTTCCCCTGTCTACCTCCTCTTGGCTGAACCTGGGCAAGGGTGACATGGTCATCTCACACCTCATCTGCTCTTTCTCTGCAGGAATGTCTGTGGCCTTTGGAGTGCTCCTACTTAACCATTTCTGGAATCTCCAGAAATTCTGTCAGTTGCTTTGTATTGATCCAAGCATAAAACTATCTCCCCTTAGTGGGAGAACCACTGAGGCCTGAGGAGTGGGTAGGCTTTGTCTGAGGCCCCTGCATGCCTTGATAGCAGTCTCCTTACTTCCCAGAGGCTTCAGAGTTCCCAAGTCCTCAAAGGACATCGTTCCAGCCACAGCCATGGTCAGAGAGGGCCCTTGGGACCCCCAGCTCCATTTCAGAGGGGACTAGAGAGGCAGCTGTGCTCCCCAAACTGAACCTCTGTATTACCTCACAACTGAAACTGCCTGAGGTAAAGGAACTCATCTGCTGAACTGTGTTAGCTCAGAGCAAGCCCTGAGGAAAGGGGAAATGCAACTCAGAGAGATGGGTGAATGGTGATGCTTAACCCAAAGGAACATGATAGCAATGGTGAAGTTTTAGGCACTGTCAAGGTGCTGGTGGTGGGTGGTGACCTTTCTGGGGAGGATCTTTCTCCTCTCAGATCACACCGACACCATTTGAGGATGGGTGCCTGCCTTCCTCCTGTTGGTCAGGAGAGATAACAGGATCAAAGACAGAGTATGCAGATTTCCTGCCCTAGATTGGCAAAGGGGGCCTTTGGAGGAGGAATCTGATAATTGTTTTCCACCCCATATCCTGCAGGGTATGCGCTTCTAGCTCATCTAGGGCTCTCCTACGTCTGCACCCTCCTTAACCCCAGGCAAGCGCAAGGGCTGTACTCTCCAAGGAAGTCGACACAGAGCTGAGGCTGACGGCGCTAGGGCAGACCTCTCCCCCGATGCCACCTGAGGCAGGTGGGGATGCGAGGGCCGCCCTGGGCGTCTGGCGGTCAGATCAGAGAGACTTCGGCCTGGAAACTGGAGGAGCGGCGCGCACCTGGGCTGATGCGAGTCAGCATGGAGACCTGCGTGCTGTTTGTGGCGCCGTTGCTACCTCCCGATGGGTACTGGTATTTAGGGTTCGAGCCCAAGATGCCCAGCAAGTGCCAGCGCCGCCATTTCCGTCGCAGCTCAGCCTGCACCTGAGATAGAGGGAGGGCGGTGAGTTTCGTCCCTGGAGTCTCCTTTGCTGCTGATTGGGCTACCCTTGACTGAGGGCGTTTAGCCAGCCAATCATATCCTCCTTTGGAACTCTTAAACTGAGAGCCGGGATTGCTGCCTTGGAAGTAGCAGTGCTGTTAAGGGGTTGGGGTCAGGGTCAGATCACCACCTTGGAGAGGGGTGACGGGGAGGCACTCAGAGGATCAGAGAATGCAGTCCAGGGAGGGAGAGGGATGCTGTCTAGGGGTGACTTTACCCCATTCTTCAATTCTCCACCCTCCAGCTCAGATGAACTCTTCCAACTGGATTTTTGTGCCTTTTAACCAGGGCACCACAGCAACTCAACCTTTGCTTACTGGCCTTCCTCTCCCCACTCTCTGAACACAAAGTCACTTAAGTAGACACTCCTCAAACTCTGATATGCATGTGAATCCCCTGTAGGTTTTGTTATATTTCAGATTCTGAGTCAGCAGGTCTGGGGTGGGTCTAGAAATCTGCAATTTTAACACTGTACTAAGTAATACAGGAGCTCTGGTGGTGTAGTGTCTAAGGCATTTGACTGCTAACCAGAAGATTGGTGGTTCAAACCCACCAGCCACTCCACGGAAGGAAGACTGGGCAATCTACTTTTGTAAGGATTTACTGCCTCAGAAACCCAAAGGGGGTCGCTGTGAGTCAAAATTGACTCGATGGCATTGAGCTTGGTTTTGGTTTAAGTAATACAGATGCTGCTAGCCTAAGGACCTCTTTTGGAGTAGCAAGGTACAACCAGCCCTTGCTCTGTACATGTCCATCAGCGTTTCTGGGTCCCAGGCCTAGATGGGTTTCTCTGTTCCCTGGCCTCCAAGGTCTGGGGGGGCTTACCTCACCATTGAGGAAGCAGTATAGGATGGCCACCACAAAACCCTGGAGAGAAAGCAGATAAGTGAGGTAGAGTAGACAGATCCCGAGCTCTCAGCCCTGCCTCAGCCCCAGCCCCTGAGGCCCCCTTGTTAAGCATAGGGCCAAGCACACAGTAGGTGCTCAATCAATGTTTCCGCAATGAAGGGAGTGGAATCCAGTAACATGAGACCAAGGCCCCAGGTTGAATTCCCATAAAGGCCAGAAGAAAAGGCAGCCTTAAGTCAACAGCTCATACCTGGAAAGACCCTACGACGAGCTCAAAGACCATTTTCACTTCAGCCTTAAAGTTGTCAGGTAAGAAGGCGAACATAATGTAGTGGACTCCAAACAGGGGGATCAGCAGGAGTGTGGACTTGGCCAGCCTCCTGGGGACACAGGGAAGGGGCAGTCAGTAGGTGTGTGTGTACTTGTACAGATAAGCTTGGGCCTGGTGTAGGGGCAGCTGGGGCTGGGGGCCTAGAAGATGGAGACAATAGCTAGAATGTATGAGGATAGACTTTTGGCTGCAGTAAACATGTCTGCAGTGCCGTATCTGCAGAACCTCTGCCCTGTGTCTTCAGTGGCCCTCCTGATGTGGAAGGAAACATGAGAAAGAAACTCCTTCTATTCTCACCCCTCTAGAAGAGAGTATAAAATAGAGCCAGCGATGAACCCTGAGGATGTCAGAACCTGCAGCAGCTAATGAGTAAATGGTCTCAGGCAATAGGAGGTCCTAGTCCATCCTCCTCTGGTCTCAATTTTCCCATCTGTATAATGGGGTAAATGTATTCTCAACATGGTCAAATTACAGAAATGAAAGCTCACTGCAAACTCTAGTGCTTTGGGTGCTATAAAGTGCACTGCATTCATGAGACACTAATTCCCTACTGGGAGTGAGGACTTCTGGGAAGGAAGCCTTTCTAACTGGGGTGCTGATCAAATATGCCCAAGGCCACTTGGGAGGTGGTGGGTACCCACCTGGTGCTCAGTCACCAGGGTGACTCAGGGTCGAGCCCTCTGTCTTGGCTTTTTTGCTGTGGCCACTTCTCCAGGGGTCACCACCTTCTCCAGGATTGTACCTCTCACATGCTCTAAAGGACCTTCACTCCCAGCATGCTCTAAAGGACCTTCACCAGCCTCTGTGCTTGGCAGAGTCCAAATTCACTCCAAATGACTTTCCCCTCTCCCATGGAGCAGGGCTGATCCTGATTCAAGGTTTCCTACCCACTTGATCTCATAGGTGGTCTAGGCAGTGTGAGCCCATGGTTCCCTACTGGGAGAGGCCTGGGGTGAGGGTGGAATGGGGTGTCTCTGCTTCTATCTCTCCTGCCTTGGCAGTATGCCTAGGCAGGCTGAGCCCTGGGCCTGAGGTCCCACATAAATCTGGGGAGAGGAGGAACTCATCTTGCCCTCCACTGTACTCTGAATGTGGTTCTCAGCCATACCAAGATCCCAAGCACTGCCCATCCCTTCCAGGCTGCAAACCTATCCCACATGCCTGAGGCTGACAGATGGAAGCTTTCTTTAAATTGAAGGCTTATGGGGAGGTGGAAAGTGAGAGCTGACAGCCCCTCTGCCAGGAGCTCTATCTCCTACTCCCCCCACCCCTTCTGCTTGCTGACAGCTGTTCAATTTCCATCTCACCCACGCAGACCTGGTGATGACCAGCTCCCTCTGCCTCAGATGCAAGCTCTCTTCAGTGGTTGTACACTGGGGGAAACGAGGATGAGAGTGTGCAGACCCAATGTGTTGCCCTTCATTATACAGCAGACCTCTATAAGGCCTCCCTTCTCAAATAGGAAGGGAAGCTCCACCTACTCACACAGCAGGAGAGAATTCTGTCACACAGGGGAACGTGAGTCTTAGTCTCATCAGAGAGAATCACACAATTCCAGAATAGAATCCTAAATCCAGCAGCTCGTGACATTCTAACCAGGAACTTTAGAACCATAGCACAAGCTCCCCAAATGAGATTTCAGGCCCAGAAGAACATTCTAGAATCTCAGAATTAGAAGGTCCTTGTAAGATGCCCCAGGTCTGTCTGATCTGCACAGCACTGCACTGATTATCAATCATCTGTGGGTGTGCAAACTACTACTCACCTGCCCACAGCCATGCTGTCCACATTTTCATATTTCTTTAGTTCTCCCTGCAAGTCTTATTGCTCCCATGAAAACCCACTTGTTTCTCTAGCCCTTCTAAGCACAAGGAACAGCCCCCACACATTTCCAAGCAAAGGAGTACTGATCACATCCTATGGACTCTGTACCCCTTCCCCCCTACCCCCAACTGCCCAAGGAGACTGCATAGGCTTTGTCAGTTGAGGAGGAGGAGAAGGCATGTCAGTTTCCTCATCTGTAAAATGGGTATCTTTTTTTTTTTGGGGGGGGAACTGTATGAATGAAATGAAATGATACATGGGAACCCCTTAGCCCCTGCCTGGCACTAAGTCAACTGTAGATGTCATTATTATTATTGAGGAATACGGAGTCCTGAGCATGGCTGAATCTTTGACTGAGGGCCCATGACATTCCTCCACTGGGCATTTATTGCACTTTCTTTGTGACAGGCACATGCCAGCTACTGGGAACAAGTTGTGAAGGAGACACATATTATTTAATGTCTTCTGAATCTCCCTGGCCTGGCAACAGTGGCATACCTGGGTTAGATCATCTGCTAGGTGAGTCATGAAGAAGCAGACATGGGGCACTGAGGCAGCCTGGTGAAGGTGGGGTCTGGGTAGGGAACACTTACAGGCTGATCCAGGACAGGGGGTTGTTGTTGTTGTTATGTGCCATCGAGTTGGCCCCAACTCATAGTGACCCCCACTTGGTTTTTCAAGGTGGTATCACTGCGGAAGTAGATTGCCCAACCTTCCTTCTGAGGAGTGGCTGGTGGGTTTGGCCAGGGGGGGTAGAGGTGCGTAAAAGCAATGTGGCTTATTGAAAGTTTAGGATTGAGGACCATAAGGGGATGTAGGATGATTTGAGGACTGGGATGTGGGGGTACTGGGGGAGCCAGGGCACTGGGCCCACACTCACGAGTATGGGCTGCTATCACTCTTCCCGACATCTGGGGGCCGCAGTTTCTGAACCAGGATACGGATGATGCAGATAAACAGGATGAAGTTCACCTGGTGGGTGGGGCTGTGGTCAGGAGTCAGAGAGAGGAGACGGGGGTGTCTAAGTCCCCTGGGCTGATGATGGCCTGTTTTCTCCCTCAGGTCCCTGCTGCCCCTCTATCTTTCCTTCCCCTCCCCTTATCGTGCCCACTCTGGGCAGCCAGTCGGGAACTCTACTTCACTCCCTGAGGACTATGCCTCCTCATCTATTTTTTCTACTCTTGAGGAAGAACTGTTTGGGGAGGATATGGAGAGGATCCTGAAATGGGCATTGGGAAGCCTAGGCTTTAGTTCTGACATTAGACACTGATTTCCTGTATGACCTGAAGTAAGTTCCCTCCCTAGTGTGGGCCTCCATTTCCCCATCTCTAAGTGGTAGGAGAAGGTCTTACCAAGATGGAGGTGAGGATGGGAGCCTTAATGATCCACCACAATGAGGAGGTGATGGTGTCCCAGCACCTGGGCAGGGGATGATGGGGGAGAATAAGAGGGTGTGCTTAGGCAGAGTGTGCAGGTAGAGTCCCTCTATCAAGATAAGAGTCCTCCCAATTGTCCCCAGCTCTTCCCTAAACCCTTTAGAGACTACAGGTCCACAGTCTGTTGCTCCCCAGGGCACTCTCCAGCTATAGCCCTCCCCATGTGGAATAAGTGCTGTGGTTTGTCCAACTGCCAAGCTTCAGTAGCATCATCAGCCCACCAAGGGGGGAGGGGGTGGAGTGACAGCTTACCCATAATCCTCAAAATGGATCCTGATGATGGTCCACACCATGATGAAGGTGCTGGGTACCCCTGTCAGAGCCAAAGGAGAGAGAGAAAGAGGAGAGGGCCCAGGAGGCAGAGACAGAGGGAGTGAGGGAGAGATTTAGGAGGAAGACAGAGTCAGAGACAGGGAGGGAGGGAGGAAAGAGTGCGTGGGTTTCCAGAGCTGCCACCTATGGCTACGTAGGTTGTTGTGCAAAGATGCTTCACTGAAGAGTGAAGCTGTATGCTTGAGGGGCTGTGTTCACCTAGAGGGAGAGTCTCTAATTTTGACAAAGACACCTTATAGACAAACAGCAGCCCTGTGTGTTTCAGGGGCTGAAAGGGAAATGATAGGATACTCATAAAATCTGTCTGCCCCACAATTAACCCTAGGTGCAGCTGCAGTCTGAGGGCACCTGCCTGGGGCTCAGATAGTTAGGGACTTTTTACCAACTTTTGGCTGAGAGCCTTATAGACAAGACCTGCAGCCCAGCAAGACACTAAGTGTGCAGGCTGGGTTGGTGCCCTTCCCCACGTGAGCTCCCCAGGCCCTAACCCCACTGTCCCCAGCCTGGCAGCCCTCCCTGGTACCATACCCCAGCCGATGAGTATGTACCCCCAGAAGTACTTCCTCTCAGAGAAGGAGACTGCAAGCAAGGTGTGTAGGTAGAGTCCCTCCACCAGCAGCCAGAAGAAGTTGGCCATCACACAGTACTGGAATAAGACAACGGCTGCCTTACAGCCCACCTGCAGGGAGAGGAACAAGAAGGGAGCTCACAGGGGTAGCCGGGGTCCCTGCCTGCCCACACCTCTCTCTGAAGGGACATATATCATTTTGGTACAGCCAACTTAATCTATTTGTTGTTTTACATTATCTCCTTTAAAATACCTCAGTAGTTTTCCCAGTATGCTTGATTTTAGATCATCTGATGCTTTACGATAAGCTGATAATTTTAATTTTCCATCCATCCATTCATCATCTAGTCACCTTCCTATCTATCTGTCCATCTACCCATCCAACTGCCCGCCCACCCATCTATTTATGTACCCACCCACCCACCAGACATCAACTACCATCTCATCTCTCATTCATGCATCAATTAATTATATATTCATCTTCCCATCTATCAACCCATCCGCCACATACCTACCTCTCTGTTCATTTACATACCCATCTACTAGATGCTTACTTGCAATCCACCCACCTAACCATCCATCTATTCATCTACCTACCCATCGATCCACTCATCCATCCATCCAATCACCTGTCTACCCACCTACACATATACCCATCATCTATCCAACTTTCCTTACTTTATTCATCTAACCTTCTACCTGTTCAGCCATTCACATACCCATTTACCCAATTACTACCTATCCATATACTTAACTACCCCTAGCCCATCTAGTCATTCATGCCAATTAGAATCAAAAGTATCTGGAAGATTTATGAGGGAGAATTCTTGCTTGAGTTTGCAAGAGTCCCCTGAATGTGTGGAAGTCTGAAACTCTGGAGTGGAGTCAGAGTTGAGGAGAGACAGGGACTGAGAAGAGGGAAGAGGGAGAAGTAGAACAGAGAAAAGGGAGGTGACAGAAGGGTGGTCATTCCCCCATGGGACAAAGGAGTAGAAGAGTGAGTGAGGATGACAGAGGAGTCAGGGAGATCCCTGAGTAGAACAATCTAGGGGCTCTGGATGGCCCACCTGACACGATTGGAAGGTCTTCTGGGTCCTTCTGTCACCTGTCAGAAACAGTCTTCCATTTTGGATCAAACTCAGATGCTTGTGAGCCAGGGCTTAGAGCCACCCTCCTCCAAGAAGCTTCTAGCTTCCATTCCTCCCTGTAGCCTGAACATGGGTTCCCACTCTTCCTTCCAGTGCCCTTGGCTTTGAGACAACCTCAGAGAGCAGCCTTCCCTACTTTCCCCATGACTGGAAAGCCCTTCTTCAGGTTGCACTTCAGTCCCTCCAGGTACAGGCATTTCTCCCCGCCCCATTTACTTTACAAGAATAACTTTACTCTTTAACAAGCCAATTATCTGTGTTTTTCCTTGCCTTAGAAAAGCTTCACAGAGCTGCTAATAAATCAGGAAGCCAGTCTCCATGATTATCCTTAACAAAGTGCACTGGAGGCTGCTCCCAGACTATGTGGCTTACGCTTCACCTGTCTGATGTGGCCCCCAGATCCTGGGCTGGATCCTCTGAGGAGTTGTGGGAATGGCCAAGGTTGCTTTCCTGGGTTCCCTCTCTCCCTTGTTGAGATACTTGAGGTCCCACCATCCTCAGTCCATTCTTTTGGGAGAAGGTATTGCTGACTCCTGAAATAATGACTGCCTCTGGGGTCACTTGGGATGGTCAATGAGTATTTGACCACAAGGAATGGGTGGAGGCCAGGGCTGGTCTCTGGCCCGATCTTGAGGTAGAAGCTGGACCCTGAGGGCACTCAGTGATGGGACCATGAGCTCATAATCAGTTGGAGATAGACCCCTCAGTGACAGGAGATGAATTCATAATCATCTTAATCTCCCTTCCCTAGGAAGTCCCAGACTGGACTGGCTGCAGGGGAAGAACAAAAGAGGGGTGCTGCATGTACATGTGTGTAGTGACTTGAGAAGACAAGGGGAGGGACAAGGGGAGACAAGGGTAGCCTGTTGAGCAGAGCCCTCAAGCATCTCATTTACATAGTTGGGGCAACTGAGTCAGGGGGTTCCCCAAGTTCACAAGGGCAGTTAGCAACAGAGGTGGGGTGAGGGATCTGGGCTCTGGGCATGAAATGTCCCATTTCCTACCAGGGGAGAAATTGTCAGGGGCAGGTCTGTGGGCTCGCTGATGGCCAAGCAGCATCTCCTTCCACTGAGAAGAGTTTTGAAGAGCTGCCAGGAGGGGGTCAGTGGAGGTTTGCCCACCCCTTGGGAAAGAAAGAAGGAAGAAAGGGGGAAAAGGATGAAAGAGGAAGGGAAAAGAGGAGGAAGAGAGAGGATAAAAGGGAGGGAGAGAGAAAGGGAGAAAGAAAGGGGGACAGAAGGGGAGAGGGATAGAAGAGGAGATTCAAGTCAGAGAAGAAGGCGAAACCTAGGGTTGTAGGCTGGATGGGGATCCTCACCGAGCCCGCAGAGCAGTGGTCTGATTCCCCGCTGTTGAATAGGGCCAAGTCTTTGATGAAGACGGCGGCAGCCCTCAGGATGAAGGACATGAAGAGGTGCATGTGGATGTAGTTCCTCGTGCAGTGGAGCTTCCTGCGCAAGTCAGGCAGGTCTAAGAGGCCAAAGGGGCCGTGGACCCCCACCCCAACTAATAATATTTGGAGTTCTGAGCAAAAATGGGATGAGGCAGGACATAGGCTCTAAGTGCAGGCTCTGCCCCAAATGGGGTCTCATCTTGCATGTGGGCCCTGTCCTCACCTATCTCATCCCTATATTCAGCCCTGCCCCTGGTGCTGTATCCCCAGTGCAGGCTCTGCTCCTGGGAGCCCCATCCCCACATGCAGGGCCGTTCCTATGTGGGACTAGGCTGTGGGCACCTCTAGAGTCCCCTGCCTTCTCCAGGGGTGGCTGGCCTGGCAGGGGTTGAAGCAGGGGACTATGTGCTGCCTGGCGGGTGATGTTGGGCAGATCTGTTCTGAGACCTGTTGCTCCACCTGGGCCTCACCTGAACAAGCTCAAGATAGCCATGGCGATCAGAAGGGCTGCAAGGGATAGGCTGTAGCCGATGGTGTAGCCAGTCTTCACAGTATTGTAGAATATTGTCTGCTGTTGCTAGAGGGAGCAGGGCAAGGATCTTATGTGGGTATGGGCACCCCCTAAGGGATGTTGGCAGGAGTGAGGGGCCCTACACACTGTGTTTCCATCCTTGCCTTGGGTACATGAGGAGGCTGAGGCCCAGAGCCACTAAGGAGAGCTCTTCAGATCCCTGGCCCCTTCACTACCAGATTCCATAGATAGGATAGGACTGCTTCTCAGGGTGGGGGTGGGGGTTGAATTAAACTCCCTCTCACTGTTTCTTCAGAAGGGATATGTCACAGAGGGAAAGAGTGAAGACCCCACATATTCCATTTGTTCATTTGCTCATTCATTCATTCTCCAGTCATGTGTTCAGCACCCTTTGTATGCCTCACTCTGGGCTCAACATCCTAGGGGACTGAGACTCTGCTTTGCAGACCCCCACATGAGGTCCCCACACTGTGTGGCGAGGAAAGATATTCAGGGAATGTAAAATGTTAAAGAAGACATTGTGGGGCTAATTTCCCATTTTGGGCTCTTGGGCTGGGGGCAGTAGGATGAGACAATCTGTCCTTCCTGGGGGAAACAGACAAACCTGGGCCCAAAAGGGTTTCTTGTTGGACCCTTTCTCCCCATGCCCTCCTTATGTTCACATATGCTGAGTGATAGTCACTGGGCTCTGGTAGCATAGTGCCTAAGGCACTTGACTGCTAACCAGAAGGCTGGTGGTTCAAACCCACCAGCCAATCCTCAGAAGGAAGATGGGGCAATCTACTTCTGTAGTGATACTGCCTAAGAAACCCAAGGAGGGGTCGCTATGAGTTGGGTCCGACTTGACGGCACATAACAACAACAACAGTCACTGGGCAAGGCCCCTCCCTCTTCTCCATTTCCCATCCCTGCTTGATTACAAGCAAATGGTTAAGAGGGCTCTAAAGGAGCTCTGGTGACCTAGTGCTTAAGGGATTTGACTGGTAACCAGAAGGTTCGCAGTTTAAACCCACCAGCTACTCCTTGGAAGGAAGATTGGGCAATCTACTTCTGTAGTGATGTTGTTGTTGTTATTTGCCATCGAGTCAGCCCCGACTCATAGTGACCCCTCCTTGGGTTTCTGAAGCAGTATCACTACGGAAGTAGGAATGCCCAACCTTCCTTCCGAGGAGTGGCTGGTGGGTTTGAACCGTCAGCCTTCTGGTTAGCAGTGAAGTGCCTTAGGCACTATGCTACCAGATACTGCCTCAGAAACCCAAGGAGGGGTCCGACTCTTTTTTTTTTTTTGGTTAGGGGAATTTGGGTCTGAGGCTCCAGTGGGCTTCAATGGCTTCTAAGGAAACTGCTGCCCCCTTGGAGAAGCAGAAGCCCCAACTGAGAAGGCTGTCTGGGGATGGGGCAGATGCCATCACAGACAGACAGACAGGTAGACACATGCATTTGCACACCAGAGCTGAGGACTCCAATTATACTCCACTCTCCCATCAATGTACCTATCTGTCTCTTGGGCTCAAATCCTTACAGAGATCCCCTATGTTGAACCTGCTCTGGAGGCAGATCCCTAGCCTGGGACTGAGGTCTTTTTTCTATCCCTGACCCTACTGGCTCTTGGGTAACTGAGGCTAGTTCCTTTCAGGATCTGTACCTTGGTTTCCCTTCTGGATGGGCATGAGAGTATCTGCCTGCCCTGAGGCTCCCACAAAGCAGCAAGGTAGCTTTGCTTGGGGCTGCTGCTGCAGCTTGGCTGCTGTGGGGATCCCCTCCTACATGTCACCTTCATGAAAGCTCCCTTTCATACCCTGTTGGGAGTAGCCAGAGGATAAGCCCCCAGATATGCAGGCCTGAAGAGGGAGAAGGCTTGGGTAGGGCAAACCTCAGGAGTCCTGGTTCCCACACAGACAGCAACCTCATCCCTTAGTGGGGGTAGGTGACAGGAACTAGCAGGCTAGGATGCTCTAGGGGTGAGTGCCTAAGGCTCTAGGGATTAGGTAGGGGTGCTCTAAGGCCCACCTCGTCCAAACTTGATGCCTTGTCATCCAAGCCACAGGCAATAGGGTATGGGCCAGGCTCCAGTTGTGTCCAACCCTCTTCGGTGCAGCTGCGGCTCACATTGAGGCCTGGGGGAGGGCAGGGGTAGGGAGGTCTGTCTGTCTCTGCTTGGCACAGAGAACTCAGCCCCACTTCCACCAACCCCTGGTGCTGTCAGGCTCCAGCTGTCTTGACCTGGACACCCAGGGCATCATAGGGGAACCTGGGGCAGGGAGAAACCCCTCCACAGTCTCTGGATACCCACCAACACAGACGACAGAGGCAGAGCACAATCCTTGGCTCAGTCCTGCCCCTTGTCATGGTACAAACCTGACCCGAGGTGCAATATAAACTCTGACTTTGTCACAGACCAAGGCTAGATCCTTGTCACAGAATGGCCCTTGACATTTGCTACTAGCTGAATGCTGATCCTTGTCATAGATGGAGGTTGGACCCTGGCCTTAGATATGCAGGACCACAGAGTACCTGGGGGTGTGGGGTCTGGGCCTGCTTGGTCCTCCTTGGTCTGCCAGCTTTGTAGCCTTGGGCCTGGGTTGCCTCCCACATCCAGTGTGGCTCAGAGGTGCTTCTGGAGATGAACCAATGGTGCGGGTAGGGGAGGCCACCTGATAAAGGCACAGATCTGAAATCCTTATCAATGGAGAACCATGGGGTTCCTGGTAGTGTGTGCAAAGGGAGTCAAGCTGCACAGCACTGGAGGATCTTGGGGCAGAAACAAGTTGAGGCTGGGGCTCCAGGGCAGCTGTGCTCCCTGCAGTCCTAAAGAGTGGCTGCAGCAAAGGGACAGGACTGCTAAGGCAGTATGTGAGGCAATGGGTACCACTGAGGCCCTTATTCTCCAGTGCTGGGGACGTGTCCTGTCTCCTGCAGGGAGAAGAAGGGTTAAATGGACAATGGGTAAGCTAGAGAAAACCCCTTCTCCTCATCCCAAGACTCATTAAGAGGCACTTGAGTCCAGGAGAAAGCTGGTCTTGTTGGGGTGGAAGGGAGGCAGAAGGAGGAGAGGAAGGGGAGGCAGGGAAAGGAGGGAGAAGGAGGAAAGAGGAGAAAGGGTAGGAGGAAGAGGAGGGAAGGAATAGTTGTAGGGAGAGAAAGGTAGGAGAGGAGGAAGAGATGAGGAAGGAGATGGCTCCTAATACCTCTGCCCTCTAGTTCTTTTCTCATGGGTTCCACCATCATCACTATCACCGTCACCATCATTATCAGCTTCATTACAATGACAAGTTCCAAGAACTTTTTATGAGTCAGTGCTGTACAATGCATTTTATGCGCAGTATCTTGTTTAATCTCCTTTACCATCCAATGCAGAAGGTAACCTCATTTCACAGTTTAGAAGTGGAGGCTTCAAGTGGCTGGTCACTTGTCCAAAGCCACACAGAGAGGACATGGTACAGAAAGTCTGGGTCCCAGAGTCTTCTCAGATAACCTGTTTTGGGTGTTCAGGTGCAGGACCACAGGTGGGGTTAAGCTGTCCTGTGAGCTTAAAGAGGGTCACTGTGCATGTGTGACCTTGAATATACCAGATGGGTCTAAATTAATTATTTCCATAAATCCTCTTTGCTACCCTTTGAAAGAGGTTTTGACATCCCATTTTATGGATGAGGAACTGAGGGATGGCTGAAGGGCGAGGAAGAGATAGTCAAGAAGGAGCAGGACAGAAATTTGACCCTAATCTGGGTCTGTTTCCACTGCATGGCCTCAAGGGAGGGCAGGGAGGAGCGTTGGGTTGCACTGGTTTCCTTCTTTGGCAGCCCCTATTCTGCTCATGCCTCCAATACCGCACTGCTGCAAGAAGCCTCTGGGACAAAAGTCTCCAGTTGCTCCTTGGTTTCCCACTGCTGCAGCCAAAGGTGGGCCTGGCTGAGCCTTTCAATCCACCTTTCATCAAACCAGTTCTTGCTTCATCTCCAGTTCTAAAGAACTCCGTCAGCTAGTTCACTTTGAGGCCATTGCCCACCCCTTAACATCACATTCTCTTGGGAATCTGCTCCCCTACCAGGCTAGGGAGAGTATAAAAGTGGGGACAAGGCCAAAACAACCAGCCTTGAAGCTGGAAAACTAAAGTCTTGGGATTTGGACCCCCCATTCACTGGAAGGAACAGGACTTGATGAGGTCAGGCCCAAAGACACAGTGGGCAACTGGTATATTTATGGAGTTCCTGAGTGGTGCAAACTGTTAAATGCTTGGTTATTGTAAGATTGGTGTTTCAAGCCTATCCAGAGGCACCTTGGAAGGAAGACCTGGCAATGACTTCCGAAAATCAGCTATTTATTTATTGAAGCTTTTTCTTTTTAAATTGTCCTTTAGGTGCAAATTTACAGAGCAGAGTTTGTTTTACATTCAACATTTCATGTACATTTGCTTTCACCCCCCAATTACCATGCCCAACCCTAACCCAGTCTCCTCCCCTCCCTTTCCAGTAACCCCCTCCCCAGTGCCCCTCATAGTTATGCACCCCTGTGTGTCCTGCATTTCCTCCATGCGAACATGCGAATGTTGCCCCTCTGGTGCCCTGTGGTCAGTTGCTCCAAGGGATGCATCTCCATAGAGTATGTGGGTACATCACCCTGGGTTGAGTGGTCTGTGAGTCTGTCTTGTTTACTATTGGGCTGAGAGCCCTGGGAGTGAGTTTTATTCTAGGCCTGAAGTGTATCCCAGGGCCATAGTATTGGGGTCTCACCAGACTCAATCTGACCAGTAATTCTGGTCATTATTGTGTTTTGGATTTTGTTCCACGTTTTTCCTCCCACTCTATCCAGGATCTCCAGTTTTTATCCTTTCCCAAGTGGTTGGCATTGGTAGCCAGGCACCATCTAGTTCTTCAGGTCTCAAGGTCCATCATGTCCTATGTTGCTTCCAAATGTCTTTGTTTTTTTTTGCACTCTTCTTCACTGATAGGAGACCATTAGCTGCATCTTAGATGGCCACTTGAAAGCTTTTAAGACCCCAGTCGCTACTCACTGATGTAGGTTGTGGAACAAGATTTTTATGTATTTTGTTGTGCCAATTGTGTCTGGTGTTCCCCAATCCTATGGTCCTGAGTCAGTAGATCTGTTGGATCTCTCTCCCACAGTGTCTGGCTATCTGTGAGGAATTGCTCTATGTCTGTCTTCTGCTGTTTCTGTAAGGATTGTGGGTATTTTGTATCACTGGTATCTGTGCAAGATTAGCCTCAGCTGAATCTATCCTTGGTCTAGAGTGTAATCCTGTTCACTGACCCCCATCTGATCTTCTCAGATGTTTATGTGTTTATCTGTAGCCTGGTGTTTGGTGTTAATGGTAATATGGGTTGCTATGAGTTGAAATTGACTTGTCATTACAAAATAACAATAACAACATGAATTTCACGAGTAACGCTGGGTCATTAGTGTCTACAAAGCAACTTTATATTCCTTATGTAGGGAATGCAAACATTAATGCATCACACTGATGAGGAATTTCATTACCTCCACTAAAAGAAGGTGATCTCAAGGTTAAGAGAGGTTAAATGACTTTTCCATGGTCACACAGTAAGGAAGGGTCAGTCTTGAGACACAGACTCTGGTCAGCCTGACTCTGGGAGCTTCTTGGGCTCCTAGCAGTGACTGAAGGGGCATTCTGTTGCCAGGAGCTTCTGGTTTCCCTTGATGGTAGCGGAAAGGAGGAAGTATGGGCCATCTTCAGAGGGCTGTGCAGTCTCTTTGAAGAGCTCTTTGAAGGCCTCAAAGGAGACTCCTCTCAAGAGATCTCAAAGGTAGTCACCATGGGATCCTGAGAAGCAGTCTGGGCCTGGGAACCAGCAGGCCTTGTGTGTCTGGAGGGGGATTTGGGGAAGAACTTTAGCCCTGAGCTAGGTGGGAAGCCCCACATTCTTCCAGTCTCCTCTCACCCTGTCTCAAAAAGACAACCCCTACCATTCCTCCAAGGGTACTCCATTGCCTGAAAGGTACCACATAATGACTGGAGCCAGAAATCAGAGTAGGGGGTCATGTCTTCTAGCCTCCCTTAAGTCATCAGTTTTGTCCCAGTTTTCCTTTCTTTAATAATGCCTTCCTAGGTTGGGCCACCATTTGGTCTACCCTGGATTAGGTAGGAGCTTCCTGATGGGTCTCCCTTACTTTCCTGCCCACGTTCTGCCTCAAGTCAGCAGAAAGAATTGTTCTAAAACCCTGACCTGATCATGGTCTCTTCTGCTGAAATCCTGTCAATGATGCCCTGGCTCCAACAGCAAGGGAACCAAACTTGGATTGGCATCAAGACTTTTTTATTCATGGCTTCATGATGTAGGTGGCAGTGTTGGAGATGTCTCATAGACCCCATAGACATGATTAACATAGACTGTATGTTGAGTTTGTTGTTGTTGTTATTAGTTGCATCTAGTTGATTCTGACTCATGCATGAGCCATGTTGAGTTTACCCAATGAAAATAGCTATCCTATTTTTTTATTCTAAAAAAAGTCTATAAAAATATTTGAAGGCAAAAATACCACAGATGGAAGATATGCCGACCATAAATCAAAGGAATAAGCCATCATGAATATTTTGGTACCATGATGAGTAATCCCAGGCCCCCCTCCACCTTTTTTTTACCCAACCTGGGTAGATGACTTCTTTCTAATCCTGCATGAGTCTTTATCTTTTTCAAGCTTTCTTCAGATTTCTCTGAAGAACCAGGTCCCTTCCAATCCTTTCAGCCTCTCTAGTCTCTAGGGATAACACATCTTCTCCAGTCCTGCTACTCAAAGAAGACGCATCAGTTGGGGTTGGCTGCATTCCTGCTCTGCAATTCCCACACTTGCAAACTTTCCTCTTTGGAACTTAAGGTCAGTTGCTCACATCTTCCTTATCTAGTTGCCCACGAAACACATCTTCTTTCCTCTATGTCTTCAGTCCCTGATATACAATTTCCTCTTTCTTTCTATCATTTTTCAGGGCCCTCATGTATAGCTATGTTGGGTGTTCACTGCACAAGGGCACCTGGTTAATGGATGATGGCAACTGAGATCCAGCTTGCAGTCAGTTGGTCACTGATGGGCTCACCTGAGGAAGGAGCACTTTTTTTTTTTTTTTTATTGTTGTTTGTTTAGTATTTTATTGTATTTTCAGTGAAAGTTTACACAGCAATTTAGGTTCCCACTCAACAATTTCTACACAAGTTGTTCAGTGACACTGGCTACATTCCTCACAATACATTAACATTCTCATTATTTCTGTTCTGTTTGTTCCATTTCCATTAATCTTGTTTCCCTGCCCACTTACATTCTCATCTTTGCTTTAAAGTAATTGTTTGACCATTTGGTTTCATATAGGTGATTTTTTAAGGAGCACAGTACTTATGGGTGATAATAATTATTTTTTGAGCCAATTTCTTAGCTTCAAGGTAACCTCAGGAGTTAGTTTCAGTTCAAGGTTTAAAGAATATCGCAGGACGATATTCTTGCGCTGTCAAGTCTCGGGGAGTCCTCCAGTCTCAACTAATCCAGCAGGTCTTTTTTTTTTTAGGGCTTTGAGGTTCTGTTCCACATTTTTCTCCATATAAGGGTCTATCTATTGTGGCCCAGATTTGAGGGACACTTTTTTTTTTTAAACTGCACAAAGGCACCTTTTAGGCTCATCATGCTCCAGTATGACTACAACATCCTAGAGATGGAGTGGCCAAGATTGGTCCAGAAGGAGTCCAGTCTGACTGGAGCAGGCCTCACTGTAGTGCAAGGATCCTGGTTTCCTAACTGCCCTTCCCCCTTCCTCAAGGGGCTTAGGCCAGCAGCCTCAGAGTTAGCCAGATGGTGGGCTAGATTCCAGGTTCTCAAGTGAAGAAGCTTCCAGCAGTGACATTCCAACAAAGACAGAAGGAAGAGCCATCAGGGAGGGATGCAATTAAGAAAGCATAAGAGAGGAATGCAATTATCAGGTGCTCTCAGGGATCTGAGAGAAGGCTGGTTGCCAGGCTCTGCAAGTGGGACCTGCTGAGGAACTCCTCTCCTGCCCAGCCCAGGTGCTGGGCTCCCTTGGAGGAGGGTGGGGCTAAGTAGGTACCAGCCTGGAATATGGTAAACCTCAGGGAGGGCATCAAGGTTTCCCCTTCAGGGTTTAGGCCATAGCACTGAGCACTGGGGGGCTAAGCTGTCCACCCCAAAGAGACCATCACCACTTTACAGAGAAACTGAGGTCCAGAAAGGGAAAGCCACCTGCAGTGAAGCCCAACAGTCTTTCTGCTCACATGCTGCTCACCTTCTGAATCCTTATTCAGGTCCTGCTCCTCAGCAGTCCTCCCCACCCATTCCTGGTCCTCCCTCTAGTCTCTCAATCACATGCCTGCTCCTCATTGTTGTTGTTGTTATGTGCTGTCAAGTCAGACCTGACTCATAGTGACCCCTCCTTGGGTTTCCGAGGCAGTATCACTACGGAAGTAAATTGCCCAACCTTCCTTCCGAGGAGTGGCTGGTGGGTTTGAACTGTCAGCCTTCTGGTTAGCAGTCAAATGCCTTAGGCACTACGCTACCAGAGCTCCAGCTCCTTACATGTTGTTGTTGTTATGTGCCGTCAAGTTGGATCCAATGCATAGCGACCCCTCCTTGGGTTTCCGAGGCAGTATCACTACAGAATAAGATTGCCCCATCTTCCTTCCGAGGAGTGGCTGGTAGTCCCCCGTTATTCTCCCTCCTAGTACTTCATACTATTTATGATATCTGTTTGTTTTCTTGTTAAACCTCTCCCCAGCTAAAACGTTTGCTCCATGAGGGCAGGCAGGGGTATGTGTGTTTTGTCCCCCACCTCCTAGTGCTTCATCTAGCACAGTGTCTGGGACATTAGTAGACCTCAATAAATATTCATTACATGAAAGGAGGACTGAATACATGCTATGAGTAAGCCTTACAGGAAAGCCTACTTCCTAATGAGGCTTCATCTGTTTTCTTTCTTCCACCTCCTTTATATGTGGATACTCATTTAAGCAGAACATGACAAGGTGTGTAATCAAAGCCCTGTGACAGTTTCACAGAGGCCAAAAGGTCATCAGCTCTAGGCAGCAAATGACAGAATCATGACCAACCCAAGACAACGGGAACACAGGAGCCATAATATAATCGAGTACCTGCCAGTCAATTGGTTATCAATTGGTGAGCAAATGTTTAGTGAGTCCTTCCCACGCACTTATCCTTACCTAAAGAGCTAATCAAATCCCACAAGTTCTTCAAAGACCCAACACCATCACTGCCTCTACCAGGGCACACCTGATTGCTCCAACCCCCTTGGTCATGCTCCTTTACCTTTCCATTTGCTTGAGAGCTAAGTCCCCCTACAGCAGCTGCAATCACACCACCCCAGCTCCCTCCTTTTAACCCATAGCTCTTACCTTGACTGGAAGAAAAGAGTGTGAAGATGAGGGGGCAGCTCAAGACGACCACCTGACCCCTAGGGGTAGCCGGCCAGCAAGTGAGGTTGTCCCACATCTTGCTGCAGCCTGTGGGGTGAAGGCAGAGGACATGGAGGTCAGCATGGTCCCAGGTGCCTCCAGCCTGGTGAGCTCACAGGCACCCATTTCCTTCTCCTTCTCCTGCAAGGCTGGGGGAATCCAGCATCCTGCCTTGAGCAGCCTCCAATCTTAGGGAGGAGGCACAGCCCTAGCTTGACAGGGAAAGCATGGTTCTAGCTCCATGGTCCTCAGTGACAGATAGACCTCCCCCTAGAGATGTTGAAAGCAGAGTTGAGGTTTTGTTTGTTGCAGTGATTGGGGGCTTACCTGGCGTTTGATGAGTGTGCACCAGGGATGCCACATAGGCATCCTGGGAGGTCTCGCACAGTGATAAATTGTCTCATGTTCCACATGTCTTTCAAATGAGCCACTGGACATTTGTGTAGGTGAAAACCTTTTGTAATGGCCAGAACCTAGACTCTTACTCCATTATACATATAATCAAAATCCTAAAAAACCAAACATGTTGCCATCGAGTTGATGCCAACTAATAGAGACCCCATGTGTTACAGAGTAGAACTACTCTACAGGATTTTCTTGGCTGTAATCTTTACAGAGGCAGATGCCAAACATTTCTTCCATAGCACAGCTGGATGGCTTTCAATAGCCAACCTTTAAGTTAGTAAGCAAGTGCCACCCAGGACCTTTACATGTAACACAAGGTACTTAGTGCACAAGTTTAACATACATGGACTTTTCCAGGAGTACAACTGAATAAAGGGAGAGAAGACTGTACTTTGTTTTGCTGTGAACTTTACAGAGTTGTTCAATGTTTTGGAAAATCGTATTACTGACAATAGTACTGCCCATATTTGAGTCACTGATGCACAACCACCTGTATATCTCAGTCCATTTTTATAGCTCTCACTTTCCCAGTATTTATAGTTATAGGTACAACCTTCAGATTTCTATTGCAATTGTGTCTGAACATATATGTAGTATTTTATTATAAATACCAAACCCAAAAACAAACCCACTGTCGTTGAGTCAGGTCTGACTCATAGCGACCCTCTTTGGGTTTCCAAGGTGATATCACCACAGAAGTAGATTGACCAACCTTCCTTCCGAGGAGTGGCTGGTGGGTTTGAACCACCAGCCTTCTGGTTAGCAGTCAGATGCCTTAGGCACTATGCCACCAGAGCTCCCTTATTATAAATAGCTTTCTTTTTTAATTTTTCTTTTACATTATAGCTAGAAATATATATGTTGTTGTTGTTGTTGTTATGTGCCATCGAGTCGACCCCGACTCATAGCGACCCCTCCTTGGGTTTCCAAGGCAGTATCACTACGGAAGTAGGATTGCCCAACCTTCCTTCCGAGGAGTGGCTGGTGGGTTTGAACCGCCAGCCTTCTGGTTAGCAGTCAAGTGCCTTAGGCACTATGCTACCAGAGCTCCCAGAAATATATATACATGTATATATACACACATACATATATATACACACATACACACACACACACACACACACACATATATATACACACACACACATACATATATATGTATGTATGTGTGTATATCCTGAATTTTATTTATATATATGTATGTATGTATATCCCGAATTTTATTTCAGGATAGTAAAGGAGGCATTAGAAAATATTTGTTATAAAAGGAGGTGTTGAGTATATGGGGTGATGGGTGTATTGAGGGAGCTCTGGTGGCATAATGCCGAAGGCATTTGAGTGCTAACCAGAAGGCTGGCAGTTCAAACTCACCAGCCACTCCTTGGAAGGAAGATTGGGCAATCTACTTCCGTAGAGATACCGCCTCAGAAGCCCAAGCAGTGGTCTCTATGAGTCAATTGACTTGACAGCAGTGAATTTGTTTTTTTGAGTTTGGGTGTATTGAGGTTGGGCTAGTTCTTGAGGAATCCTCACAGAACTCACAAAGCACCAGATACCCTAACTCAGTTAAATTGGGAATTGTGATTTGGGAAGGCCTCAGGGCTTTGGGTTCAGCGATTATCTCCCTCTTGCTCCATAGGAGGAGCTCTGGTGGTATAGTGCTTAAGGCATTTGGCTGGTGGTTTGAACCCACCAGCCACTCCTCAGAAGGAAGGTTGGGCAATCTACTTCCGTAGTGATACTGCCTCAGAAACCCAAGGAAGGGTCTCTATGAGTCAGATCTGACTCCAACGCAGTGAGTTTGTTCTTTTTGGTTTTTGCATCGCAGGCTGCCTTCTTCTTCATATAGCTATTAGTTAGCCCTGCAGTGGCCTGGCTGGTGAAGGGTGTGTGGGTGGGTCTTAATGTATGCTTTAACAGGCAGATGCAAAAGCTCTGGCTTTGCGTTCAGGCGCCAGGTGTCCCAGAGGGACTAAAGCTATTCCGACTCTCTGCCCTGAGAGAGGTTTAATTGTCTCTTTGCAATTGTCAGTCCCATAGGTTTGTTCAGAAAACCCAACCCCTGAGCCAAAGTCAATGCCAGCCAGCCCAGCCCAGCCCAACCCAGCCCAGGTCCGAAGGTTCCAAAGTTCCCAAGAAGTGGGCCTGGGAAGAGGAGGTGGAGGGATGTCCCCAAGTGGGGAAGAGCTGCAGGATTCTTAGTGGTGGGTGGGCTAGCAGTAGGAAGGAGTACCCTCTGGGACTGCAGGTGTCATCTGGGGCAGAAAGCTGGACACCTGGATCCCTGGGGCCCAGCCAGAGAGTATGGGCTCCCTTCTGTGAGGATGCCAGCCTCTTTTGTCCTAACCTGTCCTGAGGGCTCCTGTGGCCTCACCCTGGTGTAAGACCCCCTTCATTCCTGGCCAGGCTCAGTGGAAGCCATGCTTTAGCTGAATCTACTCAGGGTTCAAGGCCCTGTTAATAAAATCAGCCCTTGTGCATAGTCCTTGTGCCAAACACTGTTCTAACGTCTTTAAATGAATCACTTATTTAACTCTCTCATTTTACACATGAAGAGACTGAGGCACAGAGAGGTCAGATGACTTGCCCAAGGTCCCATCACTGATGAGTGTACAGCCTGTTCACAAGCTCCATCTCCAGCAAGCCCTTCCCACTCTTCCCCATCTAAATTTCTCCGTCTCATTTCTCTGGGAATTTTGCTGTTGCTTCTGGACTTTGTTGACTTGTTTCTGAAAGAGCAGAGCACACCCTGCTTTGTGGGCCAGGTACTGTGTCTGGTTCCTCCTACACTCTGGGCTGTCCCTGAACCTCCAGCTGCCAGCACAGCCCAAGGGGTGGATTTGGGGATGGGTCTCCAGTTCTGAGCTCAGCTTCACCAGAGGTGGGAGAGAGGAGAGAGAGACTGATTCTATTCTTGGGGAGACTACGCTCGGCCTCTAGGGACCTCAGCACAATTGAGGCTTGGCTGGCAGCTACTGCTAGAGCATAGGGGGGCAAGCAGAGCAGGCAGCCAGGGAACAGAGGTCAATATGGGGCTACAGTCAGGGAAGTCCTGCAGGAGGCAAAATGGGGCCGGTTTGTTGAGGCAGCAAGAAGCTGAGGAGGGGGTCCATGAAGTCCTTGGCACCTGGAGGGTGTGTTGTTCTGGGCTGGACCTTGGGAGGATTCTCTGTGTGCCTGTCCAGGGAGGCCCCACCCAAAACAACCAAACTTACTACCATTGAGTCAATTCCAACTCATAGCGACCCCCATTGGGTTTCTAAGGCTATAATTCTTTATGGAAGCAAACTGTCTCATCTTTCTCCCATAAAGCGGCTAGTGGGTTCGAACCACCAACCTTTTGGTTAGCAGCCAAATGCCTTAACCACTGCACCATGAGACTCCATCATGTGTGTCACCTGGCCCACAGGGATACAGGGCTCATGCTGGCTTTGTATACCCATTGTGGGCAGTGGCCCCAACAGGAAAGCCCAAACTGGACATAACCTGGGGTGGGGGTTCTGCTGTTCCATTTTATAGACTTGTGTGTACACCAGAGATATACACATTAACAAGCACTTCCAGGCACAAGGAACAAGGAGTTGCCTATATGCACATGTATACACATGCACACTTGCCTGGATACAGAAAGATCACAGTCATCAGCAAACACAGGCACAGAGTGACATACAACTCACAGACATGCAAGTAGACACGTCTGAGCATACAAAGCAGAGACAGACAGACATTCTCACTGACACACACACACACACACACAGACACAGCTAGCTCATCAGGCAGACACACTGAGGTATGTCCAGGCTTAAACAAACACACACCCAGACATACAAAGTTGCCCAGAGTCAGACACACAGAGCTACAGACCCCAGAGGCACAGATATAGCCCCAGACAGACAGGGACCAGGAGTATGCACCTGGTTGTATGTGAATACACACACAGCCTTATCAAGGTCATGGAGAGACCCACAGCCCATAGCCCTGCCCTCCTCTGGAACCCAGGCTGGCTGCCTGGTGACAGTGTGCTGGCATGCAACTGGCACCCTGCGCCAGCAATGATCTCACCAGGATCATGAGAGTGGCCTGCCCTCCAGGGTTGGAAGGCACTGCAGTGGGATCTAGAGTCTGAGGTCTGGGTCTCTCTGGGCTGCCCACAATCCCATTGTCTATAGGGGCTGCCTATAGCTGAGCCCTGCCTCTCTGCCCTGCTGGGGTAGGGATGGAGTGCATATGCACCTTGGCCCAAGCTTCAGTCTCAGGGCTCCTTGAGACAGGGGGCCATCCCTCCTTGAGACGTGGGGAGGTGAAGCCTGTCCGTGAGGCTACACACACACTTAAGGGGTAGGATGCAGAGAGACTGGGCACCTGGGCCAAAAAGGAGGGACAGGAAGTAGTTACAAAAATGCCAGTCTCAGAGAGGTGGTAGAGAGGGAGATGGGCTGGGAAGACACAAAGAAGCTCCGGGGAGAGTGTGGCTTTTACATAACTTGAGCTTAGAGCCTGGGGAGACGACTTGGGAGGGAGGCTCAGAGCCAGATCAGCCACTTCACAGCCACCAGCCCTAAGTGCCAGCCCCACCCATTCCCCTTAGTGAGTACTGAACCTGACATCTCTCCTGACTTCTCACCATGCACCCTGCCTTGGTGCCGCCACCTTGCCACCATCTCTCCCTCTCCAAACCCTGCCCATCTTTCTAAGTCTGGCTCAAGTGCTACCTTTGGAAGGAAGTCCTCTAATTCCTCCTATATTTACCCCCAGGCTGCTGAGCAAGGTGCTGGGCCCATGGGGTTCTTGTTGTTGTTATGTGCTGTCAAGTCCAATCAACACATAGCAACCCCTCCTTGGGTTTCCAAGGCAGTATCACTACGGAAGTAGATTGCCCAACCTTCCTTGGCCCATGGGGTAGTGGGGAGTAAAGAGTAGAGGGTGGCCATCATCTGGCCTGATAGTCCCACTGGGTCTGAGCTGTTGGGCCACCTCAACCTCAGGGTGCCTTCACGCATCCAGGTGAGCCCAGACCTCCTGAGGCTCCCATGTGCTCAGCTTCTGAATATGGCCTTGGCTTATCTAATTAGCAGGATAATAAGCCACGGTTCATCTGAGAGTGGGTTGGGACAGGGAGGTTGCATGTGTGCCTGTGTCCCCTAGGTGCTTGTGTGTTTGTTGTCACTGCCTTCTCGGGGTCATAGTGTTGGCAGAACTTCCTATTAGGATGAAGGAAGCTTCAGTTTCCTCATGGTGATGAGTATTCCAGACCTGTGCAGACTAGCTTGGTGTCCCTCCCTCTCTCTGTAGTCAGCCAAGATGGCTCTGAGTTCCATGTGGTCCTGTGGGGTCACACACTGTCACCAAATGTTCCCCTCTGAGATCCTAACACAGTATAATGGTCTAATTCCAGAATGTGGTGTCTTAAGGCCAGTTCTTTCCACCTCAGCTCCAGCTAAGTTTCTCAGTTTCTCAGAGGCTGAGAAACATGATCCAGGAGTGTTCCCACCATTGAGCTGTCCCAGATTCTCTTTGAACTGCATTCGTTGTCCATAGGGCCCCACCATGCAGCACCCTGGGCCTTCTCAACCTGGATGGGCTGGCAGCCATGGGCATTATCCTCACTTTTCCTGGACAAGAACTGTAAGGATCTTCTAAGGCAGAGTTGGCCCCAGTCACTTTTCAGAACCCCAGTTTAGTTTGTTTCCCTCAGCTAATGGCTGGGAGCTCCCCAGACCTGAGACAGGTGATGGGAACATGGGAATCTGTCAATCCCTTTCTTATTCCACTGGCTTTCCCAATTTCTCCTAGAATCCTCTCCGTATCACCCAGGTGTTCCCCTCACTGTGGCCCTCATCGAACAAACATGGAATGAATGTGACTTGGATCTGCTCTTGTGACATAAGGAAAAATGGGGTCATTGGGGGTCTACAGCTCCTCTCTTCCCACTGGGCTCAGCCTGAGGGTATCACCTGCTGTCTCATTCTCCAACTGGGCCTCCAGTAGGCACTGCTTGTGGTCCATCTCAATCTTCTGCAGAAAGATGCATTCCTCCCGCTGCAACCCGGCTGCCCAGCCACCCTGTGAACAGAGATGGGAAGGGATCCATCAGCCTCCTTTAGGGCTTTCCTCTTGTCCACCAGACTTTAAGAGCATGGGATCAAGCAGGATCCAGGCACTTGATTGAACCTGCTCTTGCCCTGGAGGGGTTCCCAGTTCCAAATGAGCCATGATCCTGGCTCTAGACTGAGCCTCACTCCTACCCCCAGACTGAGCCCCAACCCCACCCTCAGTCCCAATCCCAATCTCAGGCTGAATCCTAATCCTAGCCTCAGACTGAACCCTGGCCCTGACCCAAGTCTGACCCAAAACTGTTTTCCATTTTGCCTAAGGCTAAGTCTGCTTTGAGGACTCCATCATGGCTTCTTGGTGGCTCCTCCACATGGCGTGTTAGTGCCATGGCTCTAACAACTTTGTCTCTTTATGAGCCGTGAGATCCTGGACAGAGGTAAGAGGGCATCTCCTTAAAGCACAGAGCTAGCCCACTGGTGTCTGTTACTCTCTCCAGCTTGGGTTGGGAGTCCTCCATCCCTCTTCAGTCTCCCTGGATGAGTGGGGCCCAGCTGGTGCTACCTTGTGATGGGGAGTTGGACCTAGCCTCAAGTTCCTAAGGGCTATGCCTATGAGGAATACTGGAGTCTGCTGTATTTTCTATTCCAGAAGCCTGTGCTGGGACCCACACAGCTCCCCTGGGTTAAGAAGGAGAGTCACTCCTGGGAAGGAGAGTCACTCCTCTGGCCCTACTTGCCAAGACCTCACTTGCCTCCTTCTTAGCTTCAGAACAATTCAAGGCATACCAGGTCTAATGGGGTAGGGGTAGGTTGAAGGAAGTCAAAGAGCCCCATCTGGGATCACCAGGACTCCTCTGCCTCTGGCAGATGGGGAGAAGGGATAGGAGGGACCAAGGTTCTCCCTTTCTGTCTCCTGTGTCCTGGCCAGGGATCATGGGTGAGGCCATAGCAGGTGTGCCAGAGGAAGTTGGCATTGTGGCTGACATGTGAGCAGGGGTGATGGCAGTCCAGAAACAGCCAGAAAAAACAGGTCTTGGGAGCTGTTGGGTGGAGAAGGGCAGGTGGAAGTCTCCAGGGAGGAACCACTGGGCTGGTGGCAGCTTCTGCCTGGGCCTTTGGCTTTAGGGAAGTGGCTGCTGCCCAGGGCAACCTCATATCAGTTTATCTCTGCATGGGGAGAAGAATGCCACAGTTCCCAAGATGGTTGTGGGGAGATTCTAGTAAGACTGGCCCAGAATCAGAGACTCTATGTCTCCCTGAACTTGTTCCTCTCACCTTGGGACAAGGTCCTACCTCCCTGACCCTCAGTTTTCCTGTAGGCCAAGTGGGCCTCAACCACTTTCCCTACTGACTCAAAAGCCTTCTTCCATTGGGGCTATAGGGAGAGGGCAAGTGAGGAGCTTCTCCTATTTCCTTCCTTTAAGGGGGAAGGTGTCCCTGCCTGGCTTGTGGGTACCAAGCAGGTGACTTTGACCACTGTTTTAAGTAAATTGATACCACTGAGGGGTATGCATCCCAGGTGGCAATGAACTTTCCATTGCTATGGGAGGAGGGTGGTGTCAAAGCTTAGTTTGGATAAATCAGTGTCTAAGAGCCACACAACTGAGTCTTTTCCATTCATTAGCTTCTTCATCTCTTCTTGGGAGCTTTGGTGGAGACTTATTATCACAGAGGTCACCACAGTCCAACTTTTTCATCTGAAGCTAAGTGCTAAGTCTAACCCAAGCTCCTTGTCCAGGATGCATTCTAGAAAACCCTAGCACCCAGCTGTCATTCTCCCAGTGCCATGGGCCTGGAAGCCACACAATAAACATGGGGTTCTACTGGACTGTCAGCTTTATCAGCCAACTGACATTAGCTGGTAAGTCATTAAAACCTGGAATATTGAAAGTAACACAAATCTATTTTAGAATAGAATGCAGTATGTGTATTAATGTTTAAAAGAAAAAATACAAGATTTAAAGGAAATTTCTCCCTGTTATGGATTATTATGGATTGAATTGTGTTATGGATTGAATTGTGCCTCCTAAAAGTTTGTTGTAAATCCTAACCCCTATACCTGTAATTATAATCCCATTTGGGACTGGGTTTTCTTTGTTATGTTCTTAAGACAGGATCAGTGTAGAACGTGTCACTTCTGAGATATGAAAGAGATTAAAGAAACAAGTGAGTGAGCAGAGATGGGGGAAGATAGATGCCACACCACATGACGATCACCTAGGAACTGGGGAACAGAAGCTGAAGAGACAAGGATCTTCCCCCAGAGCCAACAGAGAAGGAGAGCCTCCCCTCTAGAACTGGTGCCCTGATTTTGAATTTCTAGCTTCCTCAACTGTGAGAAAATAAATTTCTGTTTGTTAAAGCCACCCACCTGTAGTATTTCTGTTATACAAGCACTAGATATCTAAGATACTGTGGTTCTTTTCTGGGGTCATGTGCTTCCCTTCATCCCCATAAGAGTTACTCAAGCTGAAATGCTTGAGATGCTTTGTCTTCAGAGATCTGTGAATGGCTCATTCAGCTGAAGTATGGGGAGAGACATGGCCAGATAGATCTTGGAGGTGGCCTCTAGAAGAAAAACTGAGGGGCTGGCCACTTCTTGCTGGTGGTCCACCATTGGTCTATCTTGATTGTCTTAGAGCATGCTTCTCCTCATGGTACCGTTCTGTTACCCAGCAGGGTCTGCCCTGCTGTCTGGTGCCTTCTCAGCCTCACCTCCTGCTGCCCATTGTTACTCCCGTTGCACCACAACATCATAGCAGGATGAATGGCAATGGACATTTGTTGTTTCTACTTTCCAGAATCTCTTATCCTTCTCTGGTGCCCATGTCCTTTTTTATATCTGGGAAAAAACCTCCTTTCTTACTTTCAGTCCATGAATTTCTAATAAGCCCTCTTCCAGGGGATTACAAGTGACCAAGACTTAAGCCAGTCAGACCACTCCTGGCCACAGTGCTTTGCATATGGCTAAGTCAGGCTACTCAGAGCCAGGAGATTCATGCCTGTTGTTGTTAAATGATATTGAGTCAAATCTGATTCATAGTGACCCTATGTACCACAGAACGAAATGCTGCCCCCAGGCCTGCACCATCCTCACAATCATTGCTATGCTTGACCTCACTGTTTCAGCCAATGTGTCAATTCTTTTCATTGAGGGTCTTCCTCACTCCCTGACAACATGTCCAAAGAATGTAAGATGAAGTCTCACCATTCTCCCTTCTAAGGAGCATTCTGGATGTACTTCTTTCGAGATAAATTTGTTTGTTCTTCTGGCAGCCCATGGCATATTCAATATTCTTCACCAACACCATAATTCAAAGGCACCAATTATTCTTTGGTCTTCCTTATACATTGTCCAGCTTTTACACACATATGAAGTAATTGAAAATACCATAGTTTGGGTAAGGCCACCTTAGTCCTCAATGTGACATTTTTGTTTCTTAACACTTTAAAAGGGTCTTTTGCAGCAGATTTGCCCAATGCCATAAGTCATTTGAGTTCTTGGTTGCTGCTTCTATGGGCATTGATTGTGGATCCAAGAAAAAGAAATCCCTGACAAGTTCAATCTTTTCTCCATTTTTCATGATGTTGCTTATTGGTCCAGTTGTGAGGATTTTTATTTTCTTTACATTGAGGTGTAATGTATACTGAAGGGTGCAGTCTTTAATCTCCATAAATAAATGCTTTAAGCCCTCTTCATTTTCAGCAAACAAGGTTGTGTCATTTGTATATTACAGGTTGTTAATGAGTCATCCTCTAATCTTAATGCTGCATTCTTCTTCATACAGTCCAGCTTCTTGGATTATTTGCTCAGCATACACAGTGGCTACAACAATGGGCTCAAACATAGCAGTGATTGTGAGGATGGCCCAGGACTGGCAGTGTTTTGTTCTGTTGTACTTAGCGTCACTATGAGTCACAGCCAACTCAGTGGCACCTAACCACCTGGGACTTTGAATTAAGCAATTAGGCAAGTAGATTTGCTCTTTCCCTTTGAGGATTGGAAATCACAAAGATTCACGGGCTAGAGCTACCATTGCCATCTTGTTGGCAAATGGAACAAAATTATAAGGACCACATAGCTGAATGGGGAATAGAGAGATCAAGAACAATTGGGTTCTCCAGGTATGCAAGGATGGTTCAACATTAGAAAAACAATCAATGTAATCCACCACATAAATAAAACAAAGGAGAAGAACCACATGATCATATCAATTGATG
>NW_006921837.1:3868042-3913741 GCF_000298275.1 Orycteropus afer afer
AAAAAAAAAAAAATATTAAAAAAAAAAGAACAATTGGGTTCTCTTGACATCCAGCCTCTAACATTGAGCTCCCACCAACACAACTCAGTACTTTTTTTTAATGGCTTGAGCTAGTTTAGTTTTCTGTCCCAGTAACCAAAAGAGTCCAGCCTGTGCTCTGAAGATAAGACAATGGAGGCCATCACTTGCTGGGACCAATTAAACCAGGGTTGTGACTGGGATTTACCAAGAGATTCTTCCCCCCCCTCCCCCAATCACTGTAGGCACCACAGGGTTTCTGGAAGCTTCTACTTGCCACTCGCCACTCTCTGAGGGTTTATGGGTGTTGGGTCAGCTTCTTTACCGGATACTGCTCCCCCTCCAGCACAGCCACAGATCCCTTCCTGAGAGACCGTTAGGAGAAAGGGGAGAGTCCACAAGGTAACCCAGAGGTAAAGGTGATCTGAAAAATTAGCTCTGTCCTCACCACAATTTAGTTCAGTGCTGGGCCATATCTGGAGGAAGGATAGAGGAAATGGAGGCCCAGAAAGGGGCAGTGAAGGACCCAAGGTCAATTAACAAATGTATTCCCAAGCAAAGTCCAAATAAGAACTCATGGCCACTGGTCTGGACTATATCAACCCCTCTCTGGCCACTGGTCTGGACTATATCAATTCCTCTTCATGACTTTGCCTTGGGCCATCTGGTCAACCATTGCCCTTTGGGAGCCAGTGCAGGGCAGCTCCCTCAGCCCTTATCACAGAGGAATTTAAGCAGACTTTGGACTTCCTCTCCCACTTATTTCCCTATTCTAAACATCCTCTTTATCCCTCTGGACTAGATACACAGAGTTGGAAAATTCCCTGGGAGGATATAGCCAAGCCTCCTACTGATCCCAGGGAAGGGATCTAGGGTTGGATATAGCTAGAGTGTGGGCTTTGTAGAGAATGGAATAGTAGAGGAGAGTCTTGGAGGATATGTAAGACAGTTATAGATGCAGTGAGAACATCCCAGAAAGTAGGAACAATGTGTAGAAGCATGGGGATGTGAAAATATCTAATACATTCATGGTTTGTGAAAAGCCTGCTGTAGCTGCAGCTGGGGACCCTGAGGGGAACAGAAGACAAATCAGGAGATGTAGGCAGGGTGGGAGTGGGAAAGCCCTTGAATGCCAGGTTTTGAAGTATAAACTTTGATCCCTAGGTCATAGGGAACCATCAAAGTTTTGAATCAGGAGAGTGAGGATGAAGGCCAAACATTTTATGATGATCCCTCGGGGTCAAGGAGGATAAATTGCAGGCGGTGGGGCTGAAAGCTACTGCATCATCCAGGTAGGAACTGATGGGGCCTGGGTTTAGAAAGGAACAGCAGGGACAGAGAGGAGGAGACCGGCTGAGCAGGTAGAATCAAGACTTGGCTAATCCCCACCTCCAACCAGAGACTCAGGATTCCCCTGCCAACTCCCTGTCAGTTACCTCTCATATCCAGCCAACACCATGGCAGGGGACTGACGAGGAGCAGGATTGGAGAGATCTTATAGATTGCTTGCGCTTGCCCGAGTCCTTTCATCTGGACCTAGGAATTGATGTCCTAGAGAAGGTGTGGGGGTCCAGCATGGCCCTGAACACCCTATTCTTAGCCCAACCACAGGTCCAGGCTGACTTACTTTAAGTTCTGAGGCACATTCACTTCTTAGAACTCAGCTCAGCACAGAAATAGGTGAGGTACTTGGGACAAAGACCTGCTTTGGGGCTCCTGAGATCTGGGGCAAAGGCTAGGGCTGTGGGGGATGTGAGGATACTGAGAGCTGTAGCTGTTAGATGCTGGGAACTCTGAAAGATGGGGTGAGTTTAGTTAAGTTATGGGCTATACCCATCCCTAAATGGGAAGCCTGAGACCCCAGCTACTAGCCTGGAATCAGAACCCCCAGCCTGATCCAGGCAGAGACCAATGCAGGAGGACCTGAGGGAAACAGTCATTGTGGCCTCCAGGGAACACACATCCCTCTTAGGAACAGCTAGAGGGGTGTTAGATGCAGCAGTCCTGATTAGATGAGACAGGAAAAAGTTTCCATCTGCAAACCACCAAGCACTGGGAGCCACCGTGGATAATTTGTGCTTCTGAGGTTTGTTAAAACCCAAAACCCACTGCCATCTAGTTGATTCTGACTCACAGTGACTCTATAGGACAGAGTAGAACTGCCCCATAGGGTTTCCAAGGCTGTAAATCTTTCCAGAAGCAGACTGCCTCATCTTTCTCTTCAGGAGCAGCTGGTGATGTTGAACTGCCAACCTTTTAGTTAGAAGCCAAATGCTTTAACCACTGTGCCACCAGATCTTCTTATAATGAGCATGCAAATACCCATTTGATGATTGTTAACACTTAACAATGAATATTTACATCATCTGCTTTTTTGACTTAAGTGCTTTAAATAATGACAAGGATTTTTCTAACATTTTTCTCCAAATTTCAAGATGCATCTCAGAAACCAAAGGATGTTTTCCTACGTAATCATGATACCATCATCACACCAAATAAAATTAACAATGATTCCTTAATATCTAATATTTGAATTTTAATCAAGTACCACAAAAGTGAGTACCCTAGGATTTTAGGCAAAGGAGAGCTCTTTCTTCCTGCCTGGGACAGTTGGAGGAGACCGGTGTGGGGTGGAGGGTGGCTCAGGTCTGGCCCCATTCACTGCCCCCATAATTACTCCAGAAAGTCTCTCACATCCCTTGATCTATTTTAGCCCCCCTCCCAAAGCATGGGGTAGCCAAGAGACTCTTTCACAGGGGAATCTGAGGATCCAGAGGGAAAGGGCTCTGATCAAAGGCATACCGGACCACATGGAGATTTCTAGGCTACTCCATTCATTTGGATTTTAAGTTGGTAGGAACATGAAGATTTTGTAGTCAAGCAGGCAAGGGCGAAAGGAGAGAAGAGCATGTGGGGGGCATAGGAAGCTAGATCATAGAATTCAAAAGTCACAAAAGAGGGTAAACATGTTCCCAGTGTTGTAAATGGCTCTAAAAAAAGTTTAAATAAGATCTCATCTTACTGGGAAGGGGGCTACTGGGGTGACAGGAACAGGACATAGCTTGATCTGGGTGGTGGCTACACAGATGTCCATGTGTTAGAATTCACTGAGCTGTCACTTCCAATGTGTGCAACACCTCTCGGGTCCCAGGGCAGCGTGCAGCTGGAAGAAGTAGATCTCAGTGAGAAGGCGGAGCCTGGTTAAAACCACAAGTTTGGGAATTAGATTGTCTGCCACTTCCTGGCTAGTGGACCTTGGGCAAGTTACCCAACCTCATCTGTACAATGGGGACAACAGCAAAACCTACTTCCAGGATTGTGGTGAGGATCACATGTAAAGGACTCCAGCCTGGCATGAGGAGACTGCTTAAGAAGGGTCAGTGGTTACTGCTATGGTCAAAGCCCCAGTCAGTCTCTCTAGCCAGGCTAGCCTTGCCATCTACACCCAGACCCCAGCCCAGCCACAACCTTAATTCCCTGCAGACCACAGCAGTCTGAATGTCATACCCACTGACAAGTAATAGCCCTGGCCAGCAGAGAGGTCTCAAGACTGGCAGTTTCCCCTGGGCCCTACACTGTCAAATTTCTCTTCCCCTTCCTGTATTTTTACATTCCTTCCCCAAGAGTTGGAAACCTTCCTTCTGCAAATCCAAATTTGCCAATCACGCCTTGTAGGTGGCTTACCTTGGGGTAGGCTGAGTTCTGCCCTAGTGATGAGAGGGAAGAATGAGAACTGCTGTGTGTGGGTGAAAGGAATGCATAGGGACGCAGATTGGGTTTTGGGCAAGAAAGAACTTTCCGGAGCTCAAAAGTGGTACCAGGACATGCCTCAGAGGTGTCTAGAGAGAGTGAGCTCTTGTTATTAGTAGAAACCAAGCAAAGACTCTGGGGTTAAGCCTGGTCCACTCAAAGGTAGCTTCTTGGGAGGTTTCCTTTGGGACAGGAAGTCTTTAAGGTTTCTTTGTAGAGGCTCACTGGGGTGCTGGCCAGCAGAGGAGGGACAAGAGGGACTCAGGCTAAGCAGTCAGCTTAAATCCTCTGCCCCTTGAAGGTCACCCCAGGAATCCTTTAGGACTGATCATTCAGTTTTCCAACACAGGGCCTAGGGGTGATGTCGGTATTGGGACCTTCAGTAGAGGGCTGGGCACCAGCACAGGAAGCCACAAAGATATGACTCCTCCCTACAAAGAGGTTGGTTGGTGACCTCTTCCTCTGCTTTGGTGACCCGTTGTGCAGGAAGAACTTGTTTTTAAAGCTCAGTGGGAAGGATTCAAGTTAGATAGTAGGCAGACGGTTCTTGAAAGATATAAACCCTCCCTCATACCACGAGAAGGGATTCATGTAAGAACAGGGGCTCGTCCAGCTCAATGTCACTGTCAGAACACCCTGCTCTTCTCACCCACTCTGCCAGCTTGCTGCACAGTCTCATGAGAACACAGACATGAAAGCCCCTTACAATAGCACCCAAACCACTGATAATATCACCTTGTGGTGTTCCCTGCAACTGCTTCCACCCCACTCAGGTATGTGTATGCCCTGACATGTGTGTGTTGTATTGCATGTGTATGTGCCTCTGTGTGTGTGTGTGTGTGTGTGTGTGTATGGCTTTCCTGGGCTGCAGCACATACCCTGATCGAGGCAGGGAATGCATGGATCATCTCCCTCCTAAAACAGAGAAGACCTCAGGAATCACTGAGTCTCTCTATGCCCAGTTTACAGATGGGCAAAATGGAGACCAGAGACACCCAGAGCCCACTTCTTTCTCAGTCAGACCTGAACAGAGATTGGTTTCCTTCCCAACTCTAGTTCAGTCCTTGAAGAATCCGGGAATACTTCATGGCAGGGCCTAAAACCCTAGGGCACTCACCTTGAGGTGCTTCATTAAATGTTTGTTGGGGATACTCGACTGTTAGATATTCAGGAATCATTGTTAATTTTATCAGGCGTAATAATGGTATCATGTTATATAGGAAAATGCCTTTTGGTTTCTGAGATGCAGCTTGAAATAATTTGGGCTAAAATACTATAAATCCTGTAATTATTTAAAGCATTTTATTTAAAAAAAAAAAAAAAGATACAGTGCCTAAGGCATTTGACTGCTAACCAGAGGTTGGCAGTTCAAACCCACCAACTACCCCATGGAAGAAAGATGGGCAATCTACTTCTGTAAAGATTTACTGCTTTGGAAACTCAGTGTGGGTTGCCATAAGTCAGAATCAACTAGATAGCAATGGGTTTGGCTTTTGGTTTTTAGTCAAAAAAGCGGAGGCTGTAAATATAGATTGTTGTCTTAGCAATGATCAAACCTAAGAACTGGGCATTTGCTTGTTCATTAAACTGTTCTCTCTACTTTTTTATGTGATTGAAAATTTTTATAATAAAAGCAAAAAAAAAAAAAAAATTATCACCATACATACAGTGAAGAGAATAAACTGTTGCCTATGAAATATTTCTAAGGCATGTTCATCCAAGAGGAACAGCTGAGGTGGGTGTGAGGTATAGCCTCCTAGGATTGGGGCAAGGAATGCTGAGAGAGGCAGTACTGAGGAAGGCTCCCTGGAGGAGGCAGGACAGTGCCTGGAACAGTCTGACTAAACTGGGCTGACTTTTCACCCCAGACCACAAAACAGTCTCTGTTGGCAGGACCAGTGGGCCCAACCCCAGGAGATACCAAGCCTTCAGTTGCCCCCAGAGGCTGGTATCATCCAAGGCGGGGGAAGCTTGTCTCCTCTCAATTCCTCTTTAAGGCAGGTTACTGACCACCTGTCCATGAAGACCTTGCCTTGCCTCCTCCCTGTGCCCCTGTCATCTGCTTCCAACTTCTCCAGTGGCTGTCCACAGCTATCCAAGCCCTCCTGCCTCCCAGCAGGCTGCCCTGTGTGCTTTAGGGAACACGCTGAAGCCGGTCCAGGTCTCTTTTCCTCAGAGTGAGGTGTGTTGACCTTGGTTTGGCCTACCCTCAGCTTCCAGCAGGCTGTGCTGGAAAGATGGAGCCTCTTAGCGGAGGTTTCACCCTTCCATTCCAGTGTCCTGAGTCAGTAGGCCTGCTTTCCTTGACCAGCCTGGGGATCTTCTCAGGCAGAGCCTTGGTCTGTGATCACCCTTGCCCTGCCCCAGGTCTGGCGCTGCTCTGGGCAGCTCTGTGAGGGGCGAGGAGGACCCTGTTCCTGCTGTCTGGGGGGCAGGGGCAGTGAAAGGCCCAGCAGGTGGCCTTGGGGCAGACTTCCTCCTCTGAGACACTGGAGGTTTTCTTTCCTTTTTTTGCTTCCCTGTTCAGAGATTTCCCCTTCTCTGGCTGAGGTCAGGACACCATAAACAGGAATGATAAGACCTTGAGCCTTCAATCTGAACTTTGTAGCTAACATTTTATGACTCTGATAACGTCTGCCCCCACCTCCCTTACTGAGTCCGGCTGGAGCAGGATTGCCTTGTGTCCATCCTGAGAGGGAACAACTGGTGGCCAGTGGGGGAAGAGGGAGGAACAGAGAAGGAGATTGGGGGTCCCGTACTCCAGCCTGCTGTCACTCAGTCTGGCTGAGTCCCTTCTTCCTCTGTGGGCCAGCTATGCTGGGTTGCAGGGGACATGGCATCCAGCCCTTGACCCCATGGAATGGTCAGAATAGCTTAGGCTGGGAGGTGAATAGGTCTCAAGGATAGGGTCAGCAGGGGTAGGGCAGAGTGGTTGGAGCAATCATGGTAGGCAGTCTGGAGGAGGAGCTGGAGCTGGGGATTGAATGAATAAGACATGAAAAAACAGGGGAGGGTGGACATTGGGGGAGCCTAGATCTGGGCTGTCTCAGGAGGTTGGGGGCAGATGTGGCCTGGTGTGAAGTGAGGCCCCACTGAAAATATGTTGTCCCTGGGATGAGAATACTCTAGGGAGGGGGATGGTGTGTGCCAGAAGTGGTCCCAAGGTCCTCGGCTCATCCAAAGGGAATTTGATTGGCCAGGGCTTGGAATTGGGAAAGCAAAAGGGATGTCAGTGAGAACCAGGGTGTCTGTGGCACTGAGGGGCTGCAAGTGGTGGTAGAGCTGTGGCCCCAGGGCCAGAGCTTGGTCAGGCTTTCAGTGCTTGGGAGGTGGGTCTCAGGGCTATCAGGGCTTCCGTCAATTGTCAGAAGGTCTATTCCAGGACGATGAGCTCCCTGTCTCCAGGGTGTGCAAGGTATCAGCTAGATGGCAACACAGGGATTTCTACCCTGGTAGAAGTGATGGTTGGGAGATGATAATGAGCTAGACTAGATGATCAAGCTCTCCTGCCCTCCCACCAGTCAATCTGGATCTGGTTCCAGATGCTGGAATCCCCCTAGGGTTGTAGGTCCTGCTCATGCAGTACTCCCAGATTCTGCAAGGACTAGGGTGTATGTGGGGAAGGAACTAACCTCAGTTCAGGCCTGACTAGGAGAGGAGTGAGCTGTGGGTATGTGGTCCCCACTTGGCCTGTCTGTAAAGTAGACATAGGTAGACTTGATGAGTCCTGAAACCTTCCTGTTTTTGGAGGTTTGCATACTCTGTCTTGATCAGGGCCTGCCCTGCAGCCTAGGTGAGGCATACACACACACACACACACACACAGAGGCATACCCACTCATAGGGCACATGACACACATGTGTGAGGAGCACACACATACCTGGAGAGGGGGAAGCAGAGGTAGGAAGAAGAGAGAGGCAACTGTTTGCTATTGGCTTCCTGCTCAGTTACCAGTCCCCCCAACACCTTACTGCCCACCATCTTCTTTCTCCCTTGAGCTCCAGAATCTTTCTGTTCTGCTCAGTAGGAGGACACAGGGAGGGGGCTGCCTGTCATCCACCTACTCCCAGTGACCCCTTTCCAAGACCTTGAGGCTCTGCTATGGAGTATGCTGTTAAGATATCACCCCACACTTACACACAACACTCCACAGTCACCTCCAAATGGGCACAGCATACAAGGAGGATCCTCACGGCCTCCCTCTCACCAAACATCTACCAAACCCTCCTTCTCAATCCTCCACAGTCCCCAACCCTGCACCAAGCTCCCCCCCCCCCATACACACACAGACGCACGGTGTGGAGGATAGGACGCGCCACTACTCGGAAGGCAAGTCGGGGGCCTGCCCTATCACCCTCTGCTCCCTGCTGCGCTGGAAGGCACTGGAGACACCACCCCTTGGGGCTGGATCCAGTCCGGGGCTGGGCGCGAGGGAAGGGATCGAGATGGGGTGCTCCGTGCCCCTTATTTCTCTTACACAAACACGTGCACAGACGGCCGGATCCCGCCGCCCCCACGCCACCCCAGCTGCCTGGATTCTGGGTGGCTCGGAGGGCACTCACCACTGGGCCGAGGGCGCAGGCGAAGGCGCCGGCCAGGGCGCATAGCCAGCTGGTGGGCTGCGGGCGCATGGTCCGCGGTTAGTCTGCGGAGGGCGGCCAGGTGTGGGTAATGGGAGAGCAGGAGGCGCACAGCGCCGGCAAAGGCAGGGCTCCAGGCTGAGTGGCACTGGTGCGGTGGCTCCAGCGCTAAGAGGCGCCGCTTGGGACTGGGGCGGGCTCCGGGGGCTCGTCTTAAGGACGACGGGTCTAGCCAATGGGTCGGTGGAGGCGGGGCCGCCGCGCAGGTATGGGCGTGGCTGGGAGCGCCCCCGCTGTGGGGAGTCCCCGCACTCTCTCAGCCAACCTGGTTTGCAGTCCACCCTGAGTCATTCACTGTCCTTCGCCCCCTCGAGCCACATCTACGAGAAGTTTCGCGCCACCACCACGCCTTATCCTTCTCTCTTCTTGGGCTCACGACTTTCCCAAGAGTCTTGATGCAGTCTCCCTTGCCCACTCGCTCCCTCAACCCCACCCCAGGGAGTCCTTCCCATCTAGCTTCGGTGCCACCTCCTTCTGGAGGCCTCCGGGCCTGCCTCCCCCTTCCTCACTTCTGCGCCTCTGATGGCTCTTGCTTATCGACCAGACTAGGCGATAGGAAGTGTCACTTCTTATCTCCGCAGGCTGCTGGTTGCAGCCCACGCAGAGGCCTGGGGTGAAAGCGACTGGGGGTATGTGGGCCCGCTGGAGGATCCTTAAAGCTTCCAACTCTTCCGTTGTGCCAGAGAGACTGCGCTGGAGCTAGCAAGGGTGTGACAGAGGCCCGGCTTGGCTTCCTCCTGGCTGCCTCTGTGCCGGGGCGTCTTGGCTCTGCTTGCTCCGCACCAACTGGGCGCCCCGACCCTTCACGCCCCTGGGACCCAGCTCCCGGGAGGTTGGCGCGTCCGCATCCTCGCGCGTACCTGCCTGGGCATCTCCCGAGGGAGGGCTGGACCTAGGTTCCAGCGCCCCCGCGCGGGGAGGGATGTCTGTCCCCAGCGTGCTGGCCTTAGTTTCTGCGAGCCGCATCTAAAATGAAACCTAGATCTCCTTATCCGGTCTTTCCCACTTTACAGCCTGGGAAACTGAGGTCCTGAGAGGGGTCAGGATCGTAGCCTCTTGTCTCTAGTGCTGCACCTCGGAGGTTGGCAGGCCAGCCTCTAAGGAACTTATGGCCAGTCTCCCTCCGCCCTCAGTCCTCAGTGCTCGGTTTCTTTTAACACTAGAAGGTTCAAGGGCGTCGCACCCGAGAGCGCATCTTTTCAGCACCACGCGCAGATGGTTGCCTCACACTCCTTCCTAGGGTCCGAGTCGGGGCGATCCTGGCTGGAGGTGGCGAAGGTGGCTGCCAGGATGGAGTGAATGGGTATGTGGATGTAATGGCGGGGGCGGAGGGAGGCGCAGTGTTTGGTGCCAAGAGAGGCAGAGAGGGCTTCCAGTCCCCGGGCGGGTAGCGGGCTTTGCGACCCTTGCAGTAGTTCCAACTCCCAGCATTGGCTGACCTATGTGCTCAAGATTCCAGTGGAACCAGCTGGCTTCTTCGCTATAGCGTGGGGAAACTTGAGCCACTGACATGGGATGGGGTAGGGTTGCAGAGAGTCAGGGAAAAGGGAGAAAGGTTTGATGGCCCTGCTCTGTGCTCCTCCTCCATCCCTGTTTCTTGCAGGTGCCCACATTTGCTGTCTTTTCTCCCCCTTCCCCCTCTCTTCCTCCTTCTCCTCTCTTTCCCTCCTTTTCTCCCTTCCTATGGTCCTCCATCTCTCCGTCTCTTCTTTCTCTCTCCTTCCCTCCCTCTCTCTTTCCTTCTGTAACAGTGTGCACTGCACTACTAATCTAAAGGCTGTCGGTTTGAACCTATGCTGTGGCACTGCAAAAGAAAGGCCTGGTGGTTTGCTTTCAAAAACTCCATGGAGCTCAGTTCAACTGTGTAACACAGGGGGTCACCATGAGTCAGACTCTACTTGAGGGCAACTGGTTTTGTTTTGTTTTTTGCTGCGTGTCAGGCCTTGTACTCTGCACTTGGGGCACAGAGGTGGATAAAACAGGCTGTACTTCTTGCTAGAGGCAGGCATGAAGGTGTATCTGTGCTTCCCACAATTTCCATTCCTTCCAGGTATAGTCAGTGGGCCTGGAAACAAACTCTTCCCCAGCTAAGGGAACTCTGGTGGCACATCTGCCTGGGAACTTTCTGAAGCTTTCTCCCAATTGTCTAGTGGAGTGAGCATTTAACTGGTCACTATCTCCTCAGTCACATCCACTTGTGGGGGCCATAGTTAGGTTCAGGGCCAGGGGTCCTTGCCTCTCCTCGTGACTCCGATAGTACGCTCTTCTCCTGCCTCAGTTCCTCAGCAGGGCAGTGGAATCATGTCCTCGTTCTGGGAGTTACCTTCACTGGCATAGGATCCATTGGAGCCGCTAGATCTGAATGGTAAATCCATGGTCTCTGGCTAATATAACGGCTTGCCCACCCTACTCCTCAACATACATAAACACAGACATACTCCCCACCTCATCAGCTGCAGAATGCTGAAATCTCATCATAAATGCTGGCCTGTTGAAGTTCCTATTCTCTCTGAGGATAGGAGTCTTGGGTACTTAAGAGTGTATTGAGAGGAAGAGGATTAGGGAAGAATGAAGCTAGATTCCATGTTACTTCGTGATCATCAGGCCTCATCTAGGCAGGTGGGTGGAGTGAAAGGACTGAAGGGAGAGAATCTTAGGGCTACCAGCTGGCCATGAGCTGCCCTTCCCCTTGCTCTAGAGGGTGGTGCACACCAAACCCCCTCTTCTAGCTTGAGTGTGAGAAGGCCAGGTTGGAGACAGTGAGCTGCTGGAGATAGCTGACAGAGCCACACAATTGTTGGGCTCCTAGGAAGGGAGACATGACTCAGAGAGAATAGCTTCCTTGCAGATTCTTTGCAATAAAAATTACTCTTTGTTCTTTCAGAATTGTTCCCCTGGGGGACTCGCCTTTTCTTATCTATCAAAGGTGAGTGGGAGCTCACGTGTGCATGCGTGCTTGCGCGTGTGCACACAAACACACACACATACACACATGCAAAAAAAAAAAAAAAAAAACAAACCCAGAAGCTAAAGAAGGAGCTCTGGTGGCACAGTGGTTAAAGCATTCAGTCACCAACCAAAAGTCAGAGGTTTGAACCCACCAGCTGCTCTGTAGAAGAAAGATGAGGCAGTCTGCTTTTGTAAAAATTTACAGCCTTGATAGTTCTACTCTGCCCTATAAGGTTGCTATAAGTCAGAATGGACTCATTGGCAGTGAGATTTTTCAAAAGAAAGAGCAGAAGAAAGAAAATAGCAAACAAAAAGTTACAAAAATTCAGTGAAGTATGAATCTGACCATGTCTTGACTAATCATTCTCATGCCATGTCCTGTGTTCTGAGGCACTGGGGGTCAACCATAGGCCCACTCTTGGGGAGTCTGTAGGATCTGATAAAGAAGGGATCCTATTGCTGTGGGGAGGGATATGGGAAGATTTGTGGGAGGAGGAGTGCTACCAGAGCAGGAGATGCAGGGTAGGCAGGCTATCAGAGGTAGTGGGAAGCAGGGACTTAAACCATTGTTACATGCCCCTCCACAATCCAAAGCCTGAGACCGTCTGGCGTCTGCTTTGCCTCACCAGTCCAGGCCTGGGAGGGGAGCCACAGCTGCCACCTGGTCTCTGTTCCCCCATGTCCCTCTTGCATGGATTCCCCACTGGGGTGTTATAGTCTGGGGGTCTTCAATCTTAAATCCCTGGAACCAGCCTATGTCCCAACCCCCACTTTTCAGATGCTGGGAATCACAGGGACACGGAGCTTGTAGGAAGTGTTTGTTGGGGGCAGGGCAGAGAGAGGCAGAGTTACTTTTTGCCTCTGTGGAAGACATACACACTGAGGAGGAAATCTGCAGTTTTTCATTGGGAACCTGCCTAGCTTCCTGGCTGCCTGCCTCATCTCTGGTGTGGGAACCACCCTTGCCTCCCTTAGCCCTTCCCTCCCCTAGTCCACCTGCCAGAGTTGTGCGCCCACCACCTTTAAGGCTCTCAGCTCAGGAACATAGTAGTGCAAGGTTCTGAGGTGGGTGGGAGGAATGGCTGGGGACCACAGCATGGCCTTGGCCTGTGTGGCAAGGGTCAGGACGGATTGAGGAGAGGGAAAGATCCGAACTGGGTGTCACTGCTCCAGCATTCTCTTCCAGAGCTGCCCACATTGCTGTGGGGCCACAGGAAAGCTTTGCCCTCTCTGGGCGTCTATGTTGAAGGGGCCTAAACCTTTAAGTCTTTATCCATCAAAAGCAGCTGACAGCTCCAGGGATAGAAAGTATTCATTGCTTCCCTAGTCTGCCTCCTTTTTGGAGGGATGGTTATAGACAATTCTTCTTCCGTCCAAGCTGTGGTTTGGCAGAGGACAGGAGAGGCCCTGGAAAGTATTTAAAAGAGTAGTGTTCCCTTTATTCCTTCTGTAATGGCATGCAGTGAATGTCATCCTGTCATCCTTAGGTATCACCACCTACATTGACCCTGGCCCTTGTGATAGTAGCTGAGGATGAGTCTGTGACTTAAATTTGAGCTGTACCCCTCAGAGGAGCCTAGCACTACTAGAGTAGGGTTGGGGGGGATCTTCTGGTGGTGCTGCAGCTGCTCACACCTTAATAACATCACCTGCAAAGAAAACAAAGTTTGTGGGAGTGAAGGTGATAGAGGGAGAATGATCCTGACCAAAAGATGGAGAAATGAAGCCCAGGGACCAGTTATGCAATGACTTACACTATTCTCTTGGTCCTGGGGACTGGGGCTTAGACTCCAAGAGGAGAGGGACAGTGCCAACTGTAGGTGTTCAGCTAATCCACTGAGTTAGGATGGAATTAGTCAGGAGTGCAGGGAAGTTTGTTGGAGGGTGGAGGGACCTTGTGAAAGATAAAAGGGGAGGAAACAGGAGTGGAAGTGAGAACCTCAGACTGTGATATGGATGTGACAATGTTTTTACCAGCCCAGCAGTGAGCTCCAGAACATACAGAAACCTTAGTAGCCCCACTGTGCTCAGTGTCTGAGGCGCCAGGGAAGACTGTTGCCTGGGCTCAGATGCTGTGGTCGACCCTGAAGGCACTGCAGCAAGAGGCTGGTGGCTCATTGTAATCCTGATAGCACGTTCTTTTCTAAAGAGCCATACACTGGTGCTCTGGTAGCATAGTGCCTAAGGCACTTGACTGCTAACCAGAAGGCTGGTGGTTCAAACTCACCAGCCACTTCTCGGAAGGAAGATGGGACAATCTACTTCTGGAGTGACACTGCCTCGGAAACCCAAGGAGGGGTCACTATGAGTCGGATCCGACTTGACGGTACATAACAACAACAGCAGCAATACTTCCATGAGTACCAAAAACCAAAATCACTGCCATCAAGTCAATTCCAATTCATAGCAACCCTATGGGACAGAATAGAATTACCTTATAAGATTTCTAAGGTTATAATCTTTAAGGAAGCAGACTGCCACATCTTTCTCCTGTGGAGTAGCTGATGGGTTTGAACTGCTGACCTTTCAATTAGCAGCCGAGCACATGAACCACTGCACCACCAGGGCTGCTCCATGGCTACCATGGAAAGGAAACTGAGGCATGGAGAATGGCTCCCTGGGATTGAAGAGTGGGAGGGAGCCTTCTCCAGAGAACAGAGGAAGAGGAGATCTGGGTCTCACCTTTGAGACTCTTTGCCTGGGCACAGAGAGGAATGGCCTAGGAAGGAACTCCTCTCCTCACCATCCCAGTTCTCTGTTTGGTCCAGGAAGTCAGAAAGTCTATCATCATGCAGCTTGGTGTGGGGGTCTTGGAGGGGAGGACTCTTCCCCCTTCCTTACTCTCCAACAAACAGCAGCCACATTCTCTTAGTCAAATGCTCATTGCTGCATCTATGAATATGTGTGTCTGTATGTGTCTGTATGTCTGTGTGTAACAGCATGTGAGTGTGTGTCCTTGTGTATGGGCATGAATCTGTATAGATACATGTGCTTCTAGTGGGGGTCAGAGGGCAAGGCCTGGCCAGTATGTGCTAGATGGGGGCAGAGTTAGGGGCCTGGGTCTGGGTAACTAAGACCAGAGAGGAGATGAATCTCAGTGAGGTCACCCAGGATGACAGATAGCACCAGGTTGTCTCTCAGAGCTCAGGGATTGGAGGAAGGGGGCAATGGACTCCTGTAGGGATTGTATGAGCACTCCCCAACCCTAGGGGGAGCTCAGACCGACTCCACCCAGGATCTCAAAGTTCACACACTCACTTCCCTCACTCTCAGCCCTGTGTTCCTATGAATAGGTGTGAGGCTGACCTTGGGTAGAGTCTGGAAAAGGAAAATAATGTGGGGAAGGACAAAACAGGCATGGAGGTAAGTAATACTACTCTTGTCATCAGAGATGAGTGTATATGTTAAAAATATAAGAGTATCCACTGAGAAATGGAATTCTCTAGTAACTCCCAAAAAGCCAGAGAAGGGAAAAATGAAACAAAGTAAACTCCACCAATCCTATAAAAGGTAATATGGTGATGGGGATTAGAAATAAGAATATGTGATAAATACAAGTATAAAATAAGATATCAGGAATCATTCTAAACCTTAATCATCATAGTCAATGTGAATGAAGGAAAATTTAAGATGAAAACTATGTAAGTCACAAGAGGGATAGTTCATAGCGTTAGAACATTCAGTCTATCAAGATAATATAGTATGTCACACACACACACACACACACACACACACACACATATAAAACCAAACCCACTGCCGTGGAGTCAGATCCGACTCAGCCACTCCTCCTTAGGTTTCCAAGGCAGTATCACAACGGAAGTAGATTGCCCAACCTTCCTTCTGAGGAGTGGCTGGTGGGTTTGAACCACCAGCCTTCTGGTTACAATCACATGCCTTAGGCACTATGCCACCAGAGCTTCTAACATCTATGTATCTAATGATATAGCCTCCAAATATATAAAGCAAAGAAGGAAGAAGTATCAAATCTACAGTGGAAGACCTAACATCTTTGTCTCAGAAATTCCATTCATCCATCAAAGTAAATGAACTAGAGCCACATCTCTCAACTGAAATATATATTTCAAAAATATGGTGTGGAGCAACCAAAGCAGGTTACAGCACAATATTATTTGCATAGAATTTAAAATCTGAAAACAATACTATGTAACTTTTATGGACACATAAATATGTAGCAAAAGTCTAAAAACAATGTATGGGAAGACATATATGGCAGAGAGGGAGGGGAATAGAATAAGGGAGGTATATTTCGTTTCTATTGCTGCAAAACAAATTACCACAAGCTTAGTGGTTTAAAACAACACCCTTTTATTGTCTCTCATTTTCTGTGGGTCATAAGTCTGGGTATGGGTTAGCTGAGCCCTCTGCTAAAATCAATGTTGACTGGGGCTGTGGTCTCATCTGGAGCTCAGGGTCCTCTTTCAAGTTCATTCAGGTTGTTGGCAGCTGTAGGACTGAGGTCCCCATTTTCTTTTCTTTTTTTTTCCTGCTGGCTGTTGCCTAGGAGGTCACTCTCAGCTCCTAGAGGCTACTCTCAGTCCTAGTCTCATGATCCTTTCCGTAGATAGTTCAAAACATAGATGTTTGCTTTTTCCCAGGCTATAGAGTATCTGCTGCAACTTTGAATCTCTCAAATTTTTTCTGTCTCTGACATCTAGACCCTTTTTAAAAGGGCTCTCCTGATTAGGTCAGGCCCACTCACATTCAAGGGAAAGGGATTAGGTAGGTCATTCACATCAGGGAGCAGGAAACTTGGGTGCCGTCTTAGAATTCTACCAACCATAAGAGGGATACAGAGGGGGTCATCCATTGCATTGAGTGTTTTATTTCTTTAAGAAAATGTCTACAGCAGATATGTCATTGTATTAAATTAAGGTTTAGTAAAACCAAGTAATGGAAATATCGAAATTTATTTACTTATTATTTTTTTCTATATATTTGGAAATGTTTACGTACATACACAATCAAATAATAATCAAAATAAAGAAAACCAAAGATCACCTCTCTAACTCTTGTATTAAAGAAATTAAAATTATAAATTGTTTAGAATGAATAAAATTAAATAGTAAAACCTGATAGGCGTAAGAATAATGATAGGAGAAGTTGTAGCCTTAACTACATATATTAGAAACAAGAAAAGCTAAAAATTAGTGAAATAAATTTACAATTAAATAGACTAGAAAGAACCAACAGAATAAATTCAAAGAAAGAAGGAAAGGGTTGTTGTTGTTATGTGCCATTGAATCGGACTTGACTCATAGTCATCCCTCTTCGAGGCGCTATCACTACAGAAGTAGATTGCCCAACCTTCCTTCCGAGGAGTGGCTGGTGGGTTTGAACTGCCAGCCTTCTGGTTAGCAGTCAAGTGCCTGAGGCACTATGCTACCAGAGCTCCTTAGTAAAGATAAAATCAGAAAGTAATGAAATAGAAGTAAAATAGGACATTATTAAATGAGATAAACTTAGCAAGCCTGATGAAGAATGAAAGTGGAAACATACAAGGAAAGGGACATAGTTCCAGGAATAGAGGGGATTTTAAAAAACTATAAGAGATTGCTATGCACAACTTCATGACAATATATTTAGACATCTAGGTGAAATGGATGCTTTTCCAGAGAAATATAAATTATTAAACTTACCCCTAAAAAAGATACAAGTCCCTGATGGTTTTATAGGCAAATTCTATAAAACTTTTAAGAGCAAAATAATTACTAAGAAATCAAACTGCTCCAGCTCAGCAAAGAAGATGGGATATTTCCCAACATACTCTATAACATATCATAATGCTGATGTTAAGTCAAGGCCAGGATAGCACGAATAAAGAAAACTGTAATTTTGTTTAGTAGTTTAATGGAAATAAATAAATAAATTTACATGTTAATTGGATATTCATGCACAAACATAGAGACAAAAATGATGAAACAACAAGAACAGGATCAACTAACTACAAAGGTATCTCACTTCCTAAATTAAGAGAAGTGAGACAAACCACGACTGGACCAAGGAGCAAGGCTGAGGCAGGTCTATTAATAGCTGGTGTGCCTTGGGCATGTTGCTGCCAGCTACTGCCTGGAGAGATGAGAACACCTGAGCCCAGCAGGTGTGTTTGAAGAGGCAGATCTCACTTGCCAGGTGGAAGTCAAGACTGGAGGAGATCCAGGGTTGTTACATGAAGACTCCATCGATAAATCAAATGTCTCTAGAAAGAGATGGACCCAGTCTGCGCTCCCATGGATGAAGAAGGCAGAGCCCAGCCCAGCCCTGGGAAATGCCAGGCACTATCCTGGTATCTGACTTCCTTTTTCCTTATACGCAGGGCCTAGGCTTTGATCTGAGGCCCTTATAGCGGCCACTATGTGACACTCTGAACTGAAGGTGAGCTCTGGGACTCAGACAAGGCTTGTGGCTTGAAGACTGGGGAGAGAGAACAAGAGATCTGGGCTGGGTTGAGAGTCTAATTCCGGTCCCTCCTATGTCTCTGGACACAGATTTCCTGCAAAGTGTCCTATGGGACACAGGCAAATAGACACACTCACTGAATACTTCTATTATCATCTTTATTACTGTGGCTGTTATCAGAGTCCCAGATTTGCTCTCTGACACCTACAGTAATGTATATTACCCTCCCTGTTAAGATAGGCCTTCACCAGGGTGGCAGTGGCATAGACCCTGATGGCAGCCTGCAAATTGCAAGGTGGGCTGGTGTACTGCCACTGGACATGGGCCATGGTCTGCAGTCTGTGGTGTGGTGGAGAAGTCTTCTTGCCTTTGCCTTGACTTGGGTGGGAATCGCAATCTACCAACTCTGGGGTGCAAGAAACATAGCTTGTCTTCATTTCCTGGATTCCAATTAGTTTAGGGGCCTGTGGCCAGCCCCCGCATGCACACTGCAGTCCTTTCTGAGTGGGGAGCAGGTGTGGAAACTGGCCTTGCTTAAGGAAGGTGTTATTGTTGTTATGTGCCATTGAGTCGGACCCGACTCATAGTGACCCCTCCTTGGGTTTCTGAGGCAGTATCACTACGGAAGTAGATTGCCACATCTTCCTTCCGAGGAGTGGCTGGTGGGTTTGAACCGCCAGCCTTCTGATTAGCAGTCAAGTGCCTTAGTCACTACACTATCAGAGCTGGCTTAAGGAAAGTAGTCTGGGAGATTTCAGGGAAGTCCTCCCTCCTCCCCCAGCAGGGCCTCTGGGCTTGACAACAAAGGCCTGGACAGGAAATGTCTTTGGGCCAGTTCTGCTTCCCATCCAGCCTTCCTGTGGTGAGAAAAGTTCTGCCCAAGAAAGGAATCATTTCCAAGGAGAAGAACTGTCAAGACCACCTTATGTTCTCCTGGCAAATTTGGCTCCTGCTAGTTATCTCAAGCTTCCCCCTTTCTCCGACAGACTGGGATGGAGCTGCCTTAGGCTGAAGTAGTGCTTGCTCTGAGGATGGAAGTGGATAGAGGGAGGAAAGATGGGAGGGGCCAAAGATAGAGCAAGGCTGAGGGAGGGAGGAGGAAACCCAATGCTAGGGCACTCATGAGGTCTTCTCTGGCAAACCCATCCCTGTCCCCTCCTTCCCACCCTTTGCTTCCTGTCTCAGGTCTCTGTGGAGTGATTGCTTCCTCCCTGACCTGCTCACCTGCTCACTGTGGTAGCTTTCTTACAATATCTGGTGACTCCCCAATCTCAGTGGCAGGATTGAGTATTACTTTTATTTTTTTAAATTTATTAAGAAGAGCTTCAAAATATACAAAGTGGATAAAGTAATATGATGAACTCCCACGTACCCATTACCTAGCTTGTTTCCTCCATATCCCCATCCCAACTGTGATAGTTTGAATTGAATCACAGATGATCATTTTATCTGTAAATATTTCAGTACATAGCTACTGTTAGGTGCCATTGAGTTGATTCTGACTCATAGTGACTCTTTAGGACGGAGTAAAATTTTCAAGGCTGTAATCTTTATGGGAGCAAGTGGCCAGGTCTTTTCTCCCATGGAGCAACTCGGTAGGTTCAAATCTCCTGCCTTTTTGTTAGCAGCTGAGTGCTTAACCATTGTGCCACCAGTACTTTTATCTAAAGGATAAGGACCTTAAAAATAATAACCACAATGCCATTATCCCATATACCTAAAAACTTGCCCAAATTCCTTAATAATACTAAATATAAATAGCTGGTCATCGTTACCAATGTTGTTGTTGTTGTTAAGTGCCGTCAAGTCAGCCCCGACTCACAGTGACCCCTCCTTGGGTTTCTGAGGCAGTATCACTACGGAAGTAGGTTGCCCAACCTTCCTTCTGAGGAGTGGCTGGTGGGTTTGAACTGCCAGGCTTTAGGTTAGTAGTCAAGACACTTAGACAGTGTCTGTCTAAGTAAGGTTCACATGTAGAATTTAGTCAGTATGGAGGTCCTCTCCATCTCTCTATTTGTGCCTCTTTTTTCTTTGCATGTTCTCTTTTGAAGAAACTGTATACCAGCTTCCCACTGTTCGAGTTTACTGATTCCATCTCTGGGTGGAGCAGGTTTTGCTAACTAAAACGTTGGCAGTTTGAACCCACACAGAGGCACTGGAGAAGAAAGGCCTGGCAATCTCCTTCCATAAAGATGACAGCCAAGAAAACCTTATAGAACAGTTCTACTCTGTAACACATGGAGCTGGATGGCAATGATCGTGGTGTAATTAAACATATTTCTTTCAGACTGATTTTTTTTTTTTTTTTTTAGGATTTTAAGTTCACTGAAAGTTGAAGCAGATTTTATTACCTGCATCATTGCCCCTCAGCTCCAATGTTCCTTGATGTCTATCTTCAGTTTCTATAATAGTTGTCACATTGATTCCCACAATGGGCAAAAATCCTTGACTGACTTGTGCATAAGTAATCATTGGGCTAGGGTAATGAGCTGTGTTTTGACTCATGTGAGCAGTTGCAATTACTGGGGTTGTTGTAGGACTTCTTGCTCGAGTTGTTATTGTCACTGTCAGTAATTGAGAGTTGATGTGATTATTTAGAAGGTTGTAAGTCCAAGTGCTTGTCAGTCATATTTTAGAGTCTCCAGTTCTTTGGCAGCAGAAGGTCCTAGAGCAAAGGTGTGTGTGGATGATGGCTCCGCTTTGTTTTGCCTCCTCAGAGCATAACCTCATTTCAGTATCTTCCCCGTCTGTTAGTAATATGATTTCAGAACCAGATGCGGTTTGCTTACTGTGGGTAATTGCCTGGAATCCTGCTCTGAGTCCTTCACAAATTGAAGTTCCACCACCAGCTTCTTGAGGCAGGTTTGCAGTGATGTTTTGGTAACCATTTTCTTCAGTTATTTCTGTTAGATAATTTTAAATTTGAGCAAAATGTTCAAATGTGACCATCCCAACCAAAGATTCCTTTTCAATAATTTGAATCAAGTACTGTTTGGACTTGAGCAATGAAAATGTAGGAGTTGGATGGTACATTCCTATCATGGGAGATGTATTCTGAAAATCCTCAGAGTCCATGATTGCATCCTGTGTGCTTCTGTGGTTGCACATTTTATTTTGTAGGTTTTGAGCTTTTGTGTTGTGTGTTTCTGCTGTACAAAAGTCAACCACCTTTTCAGTCTTGCAGGCCCCGAGTGCCCCTGGGGTTGCTGGAAAGCAGAGCGTGTTCTTAAGCCCCAGACATCTGCCAGAGCGCTGCCTCTTTAAATATCCAAAATAGTCAAGCCGCTTTTTAAATCTTCAAAATGGCGGCGTCCTCTGGCCCGGCAAAAGTCCACAGCTCAGCCCACCTTTCTCTTCACCTACTCCGTTTGTTCCCCAGCCACCGTGCACCCCCCCTGGCTGGCAGGGTGATTTTTAGGTTAATTCTTAAGTCCTACCACCACAGGAATCTGCAGGAGCGCTGTCTCTTTAAATATCCAAAACAGTCAAGCTGCTTTTTAATCCTACAAAATGGCAGCGGCCTCCTCCGGACTGGCAAAAGTCCACAGCTCAGCCCACCTTTCTCTTCACCTTCTCCGTTTGTTCCCCAGCCACCGTGCACAGTACGTGCAGTCCCCCTGGCTGGCAGGGTGATTTTTAGGTTAACTCTTAAGTCCTACCACCACAGGAATCTGCGAGAGTGCTGTCTTTTTAAAAATAATCAAGCCGCTTTTTAAACCTACAAAATGGCAGCGTTCTTCGGACCGGCAAAAGTCCACAGCTCAGCCCACCTTTCTCTTCACCTTCTCCGTTTGTTCCCCAGCCACGGTACACAGTCCACGCAGTCCCTGGCTGGCAGGGTGATTTTTAGGTTAATTCTTAGGTCCTACCACCAGTCGTGTATCTCTGAGCCGCCTGTATTGTCAGGGTCACTCAGTTCGCTGTCAGACCGCAGCTCCGTAGGTCTCCTTTTTTTTTTGGTATTTTCACACAAATTCTTCTGCTAGTTGGGGTTTAGTCCAATTCTGCATCCTTTCCTTCAAGGCTCAGGGGTCCAAGATTATCTTCTGTGTCTGTGTTAATTGGTTTCCCTTTTCTTTCTTGAAGAGGGTCTGTGCAATCCTTCTGCCTAGTCCGCCATCTTGCCCCACCTCCAAGTTAAAAACTTTTCAGACTGATTGTTTTAAAACATAAGTCAGATCCTGTTTTTTCCTAGTTCAAAGTGTTGCTCACTGGTAGTAAAGGCCCATTTTTTTTAGGGCCTATCTTGATTTCCCTATCACCTCCTTTTCACCTCTGTTCTTATCTATTCCATCCACAATGGTCTCCTGCTGTTCCTAGAACTTGACCTCCTGTTTAGAGTCTCTGCACTGGCTTCCCCTCTACCTGAATGCTCTTCCTCAGGTATCCTCAAAAGCTCCTTCCCTCCTTCTTCAAAGCAGCCTACCTGACCCCCCTATTTAACTCTGCAAACTTCCCCTCCCCTCAAACTCTTGGAGCCCCTTACACTGTCTTTTTTCATAGCACTTATCATTTAACTATTTGTGATTTTCCTTTATTTCATTAATTATCTATCTCCCCCTGCTACAACATAAGCTCCACAAGGGTAGCAATTTCTAGCTGTTTTGTCCATCAACATGTAGCATGTCCCTAGAATGGTGCCTGGAACACAGTCAGTCCTCTATTCATATTTGTGGAATGAATGGCTCTTCCTAAAACCCAGAGCTGATCGTGTCCCTCCCTCAGCCCCAGGTTTCTGATGCTGTCCTCTCACGTAGCTCTGAGGGAAACACCTCCAGGGTCTTCCTTAGCCCGGCCTTGGAGGCTCTTTACTACCTGGGTCTTGCACCTCACTGCCCACCCCTGCACCCTGTAAGACTGGGCTCTGGGGTGCAGAACTTGCCAGATCACGCTATGCTTTTTCCTGCTTCTGTGCCTTTAGTTGGACTGTTCCTTCCGCCAGGATGCTTAATTAATTCTCCCCACATTAATTCTCAGGGAAGCCTTTGTCATGCCTCAGGGCTTAGGTCCATATCAGTCAGTCACTCTAGAGTGCTTTTTGGGGGCCTCTGCTGGGATGAGGGCCCAGGGTGAAGATTGAATAAGCAAGAGAGATGGAGCTCCTCTAGGAAGCCTTGCCAACTTAGGGTCTGATTCCAGGTCTTGGCTAAGCCTGACCTTTGACTCCAGGTTGACCCTAACCCTAGGATGATCCCTAACTTGATCATAGGCCTCCACCCACAGTGCCATTTGATTCCAAGCTGAACCCTCATTGTGATCCTAGGCCTTAGCCCATCGCAGCTTGATCCCTGACTCTAGCTTGACCCCCAACCCTGATCATAGGCTTCTCCCCTGCCTGATCTTTGAGCTCAAACTGTCTCCTAATCTTGATCATAGCCCCAGCCTCACATGGGGCATGGGAGTGGGGTGAGGGTCATTCTGGGGAGTGGGAAAGGTGGCTGGCTCCTAGCAGGAAGTCCTTTTCTTTGAGTCTGCTGCCTTGAGAGGGGACCCAGGGCCTCAAGGTTGGGAGTCTTTAAGGACAGTTCTCATGCCTGCCCTTCCTCCACCCTTCTGTTCCTTTGGCTTTCCAACCCAGCAGGCACTGCCTTCCTGGTCTGTCCTGGTAAGGGGCTCTGAGGCCAGGCACCCGGGGAGGGAAGAACTCGCCAGACCAGCCCACACCTCTGTTTGCACAGGTCCGGGTAAAAATAGCCTTGGCTTATTAACCTCTCTCACTTCCTCCCTATCCTGGATCCTGCCCAGGCCCGAGTCACTCACTTACCAGCTGTCCTTACCCCTTGGCCTCATCTCGTCTGGGATGGCACAAGGCCCAGAAGGATGAAGACAGGTGCTCTGACAGCCTCAGCAGCTTTGCTGTACCCAGGTGAACCCTGACACCTGCCCCTGCCTCTAGGAAGCTACCTGGATTGGTGTGACTTCTCTTGCCTCATGTGGTTCCAGACATGAGATTATTTATCCCTCTCTTTGAGTCTAGATCCAGTTCTGTCCTCTTCAAGGGGGAGGAACTGAGGGGTAGGGAAATATGAAGGAAACTCAGGCCCTGCCCTAGGAGTGTCCAGGTTAGTTGGGGAGACCAGAATCCTCTGCAGGGGTGAGGTAGGGTGTGAGTGGGGGTTGCAGGCTGAGGCTCAGCCACATTTGATCTATGAATCAGAGGAGGAGCTCAGAAGGAAATTGGAAGAGGGTCATAGTACTGCATGCTGAAGAGAAGGAAGGTCTTGAACTGGCTGCAGCACAGAAATGTGTGTGTGTGTGTGTGTGTGTGACCTATAGTGGGGATGGGGAGGGAACAGAGCAGAGGTCATGCAGATTGGAGCCTAGACCACATTTGAGGGCAGTTGGGCACACCACAAGACCTTAAAGAGGGTCCAGCTCCAGGAAAGTATAGAACTGTGTCCATTAAAGGAATATCCCACCCCTGGTTTAGGGAAGATGCCAATTCATAGGGCAGCTGGGGCCTCAGGATCTCTTGATCTTGGGGTAAACTAAAGTTGGGGTCTCAGCCTTCCTGCCCCATGGACAGGCTAGACACAGCAGGCCTGGCATGTGCTGACCACTCCTCAGCTCTAAGAGCCACTTTCCTTGTCTTCCTGATGTCTGTGTGGAAAACATACCCATGTAGAACATGTCTGTTATCTAGTGCCATTCTGGTAATGCCACCTTGATTGGTGGTTGGAAACCACACTCACTATTCTTTGTCTATGAGGTTCAGTGGTTGGGTGGGGGTCATCTTCCACTCTGGCTCCATTGGCAGGTACTTCCACAAGGCCTGGCCAATGAGAGTCAAGGTGATGGTCACATGCTCCAACCTAGACCCATGAGCATCAGTCCTGGAACTTTTGCTGGCATATTGAAAAAGAAGGATGCTTTTCTGTCTGCTATTATGCCAGGAAAATGTAAGCCACCTGCTGCTGTGGTGATATTTACCTGTCTGAGATTTGGAACAATACATAGGAATTAAGATCCAAGAAATGGTGAGAGATTTTTGATATTGTTTGAGTCCCTTGATCCAGCTGTGCCTGATGCCAGAGAACATGTTGCTGTCATGTTGATTCCAACTCATGGTGTTACAGAGCAGAACTGCTCCAAAGGATTTCTTTGGCTATAATTTTACAAAAGCAGATTGCCAGGCTTTTCTTCCATGGCACCACTGTATGGGTTCAAAATGCCAACTTTTGGTTAGCAGCAGAGTGCAAACTGTTTGCATCACGCAGAGACCCTTAAAGCTAGTCTATCCATGCACATTTCAGTTTCTGAGTTGTAAATCCCTTCTTTGCTTAAGCAAGTGTATGCTGGCTTTCTGTCATTTCAAATGGTGAGAGTAGTCCTAAACTGCAGCCCCAGTAACATGACTCCTTTCCAAGTTGTTTGAGACAGCAGAGTGGAAGAGTAAGAAAGGAGGAAGGAGCAATGGTTTGTTTTAGCTCTGTGACCAAAAACTAAAACCAAACCAGTTGCCACTGAATTGATTCCAACTCACGGTGACCCCATGTGTGTCAGGGTAGAATAGAACTATGCTTCATAATGTTTTCAAAGGTTGATTTTTCCGGAAGTAGATTGCCAGGCCTTTCTTGCAAGGCACCTCTCAACCTTTTGGGAGATATTCAAACCTCCAACCCTTTGGTTAGCAGCTGAGCACATTAACCATGTCTACCACCCAAGACAGAGAATGGCATTCCCTGTGAATCTTCATGGTGGCCTTTGGTCCTGACCTGTGAAGTCTTCTCTTGGATCTTTTTTCTTAATGTGATTCTCTGCTCCATATCCTAATAGAGAGTGGAGTCAGTGTGGTTTTCCCAGGCCTCTCCTGCAGTCCCGACAGCATTTGTTGCTCTTTCACAGTGAGGGGAGTCTTGAGCTGGCTTTCTGCAAGTCTTCTAACCCAACCCCACCTGCTTGCCATCTGGAAGAAATCCTAAGTGTCTGTGTGTGAAAGGAAGGCAGGTTTCATAGTTTCAGTGATGATGTAGGCCTCCTTTCTTTCTCTCTCCTATTCTTCCCATCCTTATCTCTCTCTCTCTCTTTCTTTAGATAAGTTCCCTATAAATGCTATCAGGAGAGGACATGTGGGGAAGCAGTATTAGATGCAGCATTAGTTAGGATATGGCTTCCCTGCATGTGATAGAGACCAAAAGAACAGTGGTTTAAATGAAATAGAAGTTTATTTCTTTTGCACATAGAAGCCAGTGTTGGCATAGGGGCTCGTACTGTGATGTTAAGGGTCTAGCTAGGATCTTCTATTTTGCTGCTTTTCCATCTCTTCAACTATAAGGTATTTGTTACCTTATATCAGCTATCCAAGGCTGTGCAGCAAATTACCCCAAAACTTAGTGGCTTAAATAAGTCATTTATTCCCTTTCATAGATTCCGTGGGTCAGGAATTTGGGAGCAACTTGGCTGGACAGTTTTGGCTTGATAATTTTCATGGGTATTTAGTCAGATATCGGTGGGAGCTGCAGTCATCTGAAGGCTTGATTGAGGTTGGAGGATTCACTTTCAAGATGGATCACTCACATGGCTATTGGCAGGAGGCCTCAGTTCCTCTCCACCCAGATCTCCCCACAGGGCAGTTTGAATGTCCTAATGCCATGGTGACTGGCTGCTCCACAGCAAGGGATTGAAGAGCCCAAGATGGAAGATACGATGCCTTAGAAATCACACACTGTCACTTCTACCACGTTCCATTGGTCACACAGGCCACTTCTGATTCAATGTGGGACCCCACACAAGGGTATGAGGACCAGGAGGTAAAGATCCTTGGGCCAAGTTGGCTCACCACCACTTCTGCATTTCAGTTAGTGGGAAAGGGAAATGCGGAAGGAGAGGGAACATCCCTTTTTATTAACCGAGTGACCTGGAAGTTGCATAGTCACCTCTTTTCATATCCCACTTGCCACAACTTAGTCACATGGCTATATTGAGTTATATAGGGCGATTGGAAAATGTAGCCTTTATTCAGGGCAGTCATGTGCCCTGAATAACATTTTTATTACTTTACATCTTAGTTTGAATCTTCCTGAAAATGTAGCCTGAGACAAGGTCTTGGGTGCAAGTAATTAATTTGAGAGGGGATTCGAGGGGACTGGAGGAAGGCAGCAGGGAATGAACTACCAAGGTCTCTGTTGGAAGGCACAGGGCTCAACTCAGCAAGACCTCAGAAGCCTCCCAGAGTGATACATGCTGAGGGCAGGAGGCTGGGGCAGTTATCCATAGGTATCACTCCAGGAAATTAACTTTTGGCTGCACTCCCCACTCCCTGCTGTCTCTGCAGTTTCAGAGATAGCCCTAAGGCAGGTGAAGGGGAAGCCATAGATGGACTTGAAGTGGGATGCTGAGAGCCTGCACAGAACTGTCCACCACAGCTATGGCTATAATCAGATAGAGGCCCCAAAGCATTGGAGAAGCAGAAGACAATGATTGGGAAACCACCCATCATCTCTGACACAGCTTGCCAGTGTTGCTCACTCTCTACCTGAAGTGCTTGAGGGGTTTCTGTCAGCCAGTGACTCCCCTGGGCAGGTATTCGAGGTATGCTCCAGTTTGGGCCCTGTTTCATTAGCCCTGAGTGATAGCCAACATGAGCTGCTTCCAGGAAACCCTGGAACTGGGGCTCTACCATTCCCTGACTTCCAACTGAGAACCCGAGGGCTGATCTGTGGGCCCCTGGCTACCACCTAGCCCCTAATCTAGGGGACCACAGACTGATGTCCTTCAGGCCCTCATTTTCTACTCTACCTTGCCAGGAACTCCCTTCTGACACGCTCCATGGTGGGAACAATGGCAAAGTTCAGAAGTTGAAACTATAAATATACAAAAAGGGCATGGGAGCAGCATCTTCTGACCTCCTCCAACCTCAAGAGGGGAAAACAGTCACGATCAATATAGCCCAAGGCTTATTCCTATGAGGCCAGACATGCTGCCACGTTCCAGCCTTTTTTTTTAACCAATTCTTACACACTTCTTTACTGGGTTTGATAATTCATTGCAATGGCCACACAGAACTCACAGACAGTACTCGCAATTATGGGATTTATTAGGGAAGCAATGCACTACAATTCAGGTTCAGGAACATGCTCAGGATACATTTCTTTAATCAGGACAGTTTCCTCTCTGCCATGCCCTCAGGCTCTCCTCTTTGGCCCTTGGTGTCTCCGCCTGGCCTCTAGCCTGCTCAGGCAAGTGGTGCAAAGCTCTTTTAGCTCTGCCGGTAGGTATACCTAGGTGCACCCCACTCTGCCAGCAAGCCTCCTGCCCAAGGACACTCAGCTTTCTTGCTCTGTGGGCCAGCAAGGTCCTTGCTCTGCCTTATGCCTCTTGGTTCTGCTGCCGCTGTCTCTCTGCTGGGTGTCTCTGCCAAGGAGGTCCAGCGCAGGGATCTTGTGTCCAAGGAGGCACTCCACTCCAACTCCAGTTCTTTCTTGATGGCATTGACATCCCCCTTTCTGTCTCTAGTAAAGCTCATTTTAAGAATGGCAGAGTGACAAAACTAACCAATCCGAACATCAGAGTTCTACACACCTTATATGCATGGTCCCACCCAGTAATCTGCTGGGAATCACAAAGACCATGACTAGAAAAGCCATACCAATAATTCACTGCACCATAAAATACAAGTTTTTTTTTTTTTTTCTCTAAGTAGAAAGAAGAGATGAAATAAAGCCCTTTGCTAGACTCTTGCTGTTTTCCAGTCTGGCTACCTGCTTCTGACCCAGAACATTTTCTTCTATGACCTTGTGGTAGTTAAGGTTATGTGTCAACTTGTCTGGGCCTGGTTTTGAGTGGCTGGTTGAGGGGCTTTCACTCAGCCCCTAGAACTTGGCACTTTGAACTCAGATTTCTAGCTATAAAAACTTTAAGACAATAAACTATAAGACAATAAACTCCTGTTTCTTATCCCACTAGTAATATTTTCTGTTTCAGCATCACGAAGTAACCAAAACCAACCTCTTGGCCTATCTCCTCAAGGACTGAATGAGGAAGCCTCCTGACTGGTGGCAACCCCTTCCTCCTTCCCAGGGGTCTCTAATAAAAGGGATTCATACATTTTTACTGGCATCCTGATGAAGCTGGTAGACCCTTCTCAGCATGAAGTTTTTAAAATGCATAAAATATGAATCATGAAGGATTATAAAGGAAATCAATTGAAATACAGTTATGAAAATATTAAAAATAAACTCATATCATAGTGAAACATATATTTCTTTATTCATGCATCATATATCAAGATCTAGTGGGTGGGGGTGTTGAGTATTTGCCATGATTTTAAAGTAGTGATGATTGTAAATGACATTTTTGAAACATTTCCACCAGTGACAATGTGAGATGCAAATATCTGAGATTTCTGCCTGCTGATAAAAAACCAATTGCTATCAAGTTGATTCTGGCCCATGGTGACCCCACGTGTGTCAGAGTAGAACTGTGGTCCATTGGTTTTCTCTCCCACCCTCAGCCCCTTTTAAAAAGTATTTTATTGTTGATCTGGGTGAAAGTTTACAGAGCAAATTGGTTTTCCATTTAACAGTTCATACACATTTTGTTTTGTGACAGTGATTGCAATCCCCACTTCCTCCCTGTGTTTCCTGTTTCCATCCATCTTTCTTTCTTTTCTGTCTTCTGAGCTTTATCCATGGACAAATGCTGCCTTTTGATCTTGTGTGGTTGACTGTTTTGGGGAGTATGTACTTCCCTGATGTTATTGCTCACCTTACAGTCCTGTCTACTGTTTGGTTGGAAGTTGAACCACAGGGGTGAGTTCAGTTCCAGCCTTGAAGGGTAACTAAGAACCTTAGTGTTGGAAATTCCACCAGTCTCTATCAGACCAGCAAGCTTGGTCATTTTTATGATTTTGAGTTTTGTTCCACATTTTCTTCCACTCTATCTATGACTATCTATTGTGATCCCTTTCAGAGCTGCTGGTAGTGAAGTTGGACACCATCTAGTTCTTCTGGTTTCAGGCTAGTGGAAACTTTCATTTGCATGATCCATTAGTTTTTTTGAACTAATTGTTTCCATGAGTCTTTGACTTCACTGTGTGTTGTATGGGGAGAAACCAATAGCTGAAACTTAGATGGCTGCTCACAAGCTTTAAGACCCAGTTGTTGCTCACCAAAGTAATATTAAGAACATTGTCTTTGTGGGCTATGTTATACCAGTTGACCTTGATGTTCGCTGAGGCTATGGTCTTGAACCCCTAGATCTAGAACTCATTCCTTCTAGGTGTTTTGTTATAGCTAAGAACACTTCATAACTTTACCTCCTGTATGCTCTGGTTTATACTTGGATATATTTACAGCCCACATAAATAAATAAATATCTAGAAATATCCTCTGTCAAACCTATATATATTCATGGTTGTAGTCCCATTCACCTTCCCATACCTGTTTGGCTTGTGTGTCTATCTATGGATCTGCTCGTTGTTGTTGTTGTTAGGTGCTGTTGAGTTGCCTTCAACTCGTAGCAACCCTGTGCACAACAGAATGGAAACACTGCCTGGTCCTGTGCCAGCCTCACTATCCTTGCTATACCTGAGCCCCTTGTTGCAGCCACTGTGTCAGTCCATCTCATTGAGGGCCTTCCCCTTTTTCATCAACTGTCCATTTTACTAAGCATGACATCCTTCTCCAGGGAGTGGTCCCTTTTGACAACATGACCAAAGTAAGTGAGATGAAGTCTGGCCATTCTTCCAAGGAGCATTCCAGCTGCAGTTCTTCCAGGATAGATTTGTTAGTTCTTTTAGCAGTCCATGGTACTCTTGGTAGTCTTCGCTAGCACCACAACTCAAAAGCATCAACTCTTCTTTGTAGACTATTGTTACTACTGTCATTGCAGGGTTGCATACGCAATATTATTTACCTTTGTTGTCTGTAAATCTTGTGCTTCTCCCAATGTCTTCCTTTGCCTTAATCATTTTGTGCTGACCTCCTCCTTATTGTATATTGCCTTTCCAGTCACCCAAGTTAATATGCATCTATCCTTTAGTTACTGATTTACCCACCCTTCCCCTTTCACCCCTAGTAAACTTCAAAGAATGTTTCTTTCTGTGTGTAAACCTTTTCATGACTTTTTATAGTCGTGGTCTCATATAATATTTGTCTTTTTGTGATTGACTAACTTCACTCTGCATAATGTATTCCAGGTTCATTCATCTTATGAGGTGTTTTTCAAATTCATCGTTATTCTTTAACGTTGCGTAGTATTTCATTATGTGTATGTATCATAGTTTGCTGATCAACTCAGCTGTTGATGGCCATTTAGATTGTTTCCATCTTTTTGCCATTGTAAACAATGCTTTGATGAACACGGGTGTGCATATATCTATCCATATATATGCATATCTCTTAGTTCTCTAGGATATATACCTAGAAGTGGGATTGCTTGATCATATATTTCTATTTTCCATTTCAAAGGAAGAACCATACTGTTTTCCACAGTGGTTGCACTTTTTTACAGTCCCACTAGCAGTGTATGAAGGCTCTAGTCCCTCTACATCCTCACAGCATTTGTTGTTTTCTGGTTTTTTGAACTTTGCTAGTAATGCTTGGGTAAGATGTTATCTCAATGTTGTTTTGATGTGTATCCCTCTAATGGCTAACAATCGTGAGGATTTCTTCATGTGTTTGTTAGCTGCCTGAATGTCTTCTTTGGTGAAATGTCTGTTCATGTCTTTTGTCTACTTTTTAAATGAATTGTTTATCTTTTTGCTATTGAGGTGTTGGCGTTTCCTATACATTTTAGAGGTTAGTCCTTTGTCCAATATGTCATTGCTAAAAATGTTTTCCCAGTCTGTAGTTTCTCTTTTTAATCTTTTGGTGAAGTCTTTTGATGTGCAAACCAAAGCCAAAACCAAACTCACTGCTGTCAAGTTGTTTCTGACTCATAGCGACCCCTCCTTGGGTTTCTGATGTGGTAGATTGCCCAATCTTCCTTCCGAGGAGTGGCCTTCTGGTTAGCAGTCAAATGCCTTATGCACTACATCTAAGTGTTTCATTTTTAGGAGGTCTCAGTAACCTAGTTTGTTTTCTGCTGTTTGAACATTTTTTTTTAATGTTTAATAGCATATTATGCCATGTATTAGAGCCCCTAAGTTTGCCCATATTGATGATCTTTATAATTTTAGGTTTTGTGTTTAGATCTTCGATCCATCTTGAGTTAGTTTTGTGTATGGTGTGAAGTATGGATCCTGTTTCATTTTTCTGCAAATGGATATCCAGTTTTGCCAGCATCATTTATTAAAGAGACTATTTCTTCCCCATTTAATGAATTTTGGTCCTTTGTCAAAGATCAACAGTCCACAGGTGGATGGATTTACTTCTGGGTTCTCAATTCTGTTCCATTGGTCTATGTATCTATTGTTGTACCAATACCAGGCTATTTTTGACTACTGTGGCTGTATAGTAGATTTTGAGATCAGGGAGTGTGAGGCCTCCTGTTTTGTTCTCCTTTAGTGCTTTGCTTATCTGGGTCTCTTTCCATTTAAATTTGACAATAAGGTTTTACATATCTTTAAAGTATGATGATGGAATCTGGATCAGGATTGCGTTATATCTGTAGATCACTTTGGGTAGTATTGAAATTTTCACAAGTCAATGGTGGATTCTTCTCTGAGCAGCTAAGTAGTTGCCTTTGGGGTGTGGCCTGCTTCCAGTATATAAGGAGAAGCATTGGCACATTTGGATCCTGTGTTTGGCTGAGTCTTCATCTCAGTCTTCATCACTTGAACCAGTGGCCTTCTGTGTTGCTTGCTGATCTTGAGATTGTTCCTGGACTTGAACTAGTGATCTGCTGTGTTGCCTGCTGATCTTGTAATTGCACCATGTTCCTCATCGATCTCGTGTTCATCAGCCTCAGCAGCCAGCAGTTGCATGAGTCAGAAGAAGCCTTCAGCTCCAGTGGTCCTGGAACAGGAGGCAGAGCTGAAGTCCAAGGTCAGGGGGCCTTCACCTAGCTCCTAGAGCTGGCACTTTGAACTCTGACTTCTAGCCTCCTAAGCTATAAGAGAATAAATTCTTGTTTGTTAAAGTCATCCACTTCGGTATTTCTGTTATGGCAGCACTAGAGAACCAAGACAGGTGGCTATTATAAATGGTATTGTTTTCCTTTTCAGAGTTCTCTTTGTTAGTGTAGAGGAATCTGACTGAGTTTTGTATGTTGATCTTGTACTCTGCCACTTTGCTGAAGTCTTCTGTTAGTTCCAGCAATTTTCTTGTTGCATCTCTGGAATTTTCAATGTGTAGGATCATATCATCTGCAAATAGAGATAGTTTTCCTTTTTCTTTGCCAGTTGGGTGCCTTTTATTCCCTTTTCTTGCTTTATTGCCTGGGCTAAGTATTCCAATAAAATATTGAATAGGAGTGGTGATGAAGGACATTCTTGCCTGGTACCCTTTCTCAAGGGGAGTATTTTCAGTCTCTCTCTATTGAGAATAATGTTGGCCATTGTTTTGTGTATTTGCTTTTAATTATGTTGAGGATTTTCCTCTCTATTCCTATTTTTATCAAGAAGAGGTGTTGGATTTTGTCAAATGTCTTTTCTACATTGATTGACAGATCATATGGCTCTTTTTCTTTGTTTTACATATGTGGTCGGGTACATTGATTGTTTTTCTAGTGTCGAACCATCCTTGCATACGTGGTATGAATCCCACTTGGTCATGATGTATGCCTGTGAATGGTGCCTGTGAACGGATTTGAACTGCCAGTCTTTTGGTTAGTAGTAGATTGCTTAACCTTTTGTATCATCCAGGGACTCTGGATGTGCCTTGTTGCCTACTTTCACAATGGAAAAAACTGCTAAATTTCAGTCAAAAGTTAATGAAAATAAAGATGCCATTTTTTCCCCCCATCCATACTCATGGAAGCTCTGGTTTCTATTTGTATATTCTGTGGGGGTCAGAGGATCAGGGTTAAGAAGCTCTGTTCTTTGGGAGCTTTAACTGAGGTCTGTTGCCTTCTGGCCACATGGTCCTAGTTGGAGACTCTCTCCTGTTGGTCTGGGTGCTGTTGAGCCAACAAAGCTGGGAGACCTGTTAGTGTATATTGCCTGAGCAGATGTTCTGTATCTAGACCCTGGGGAACAGGAGGGGAACTCCTGCCTCAAGACATCATGGCCCCCAGACAAGTGAAGGGTGGCTGTGGGAAGGAGGGCAGGACTGGGAGGTATTGATCATCTCCTTAGGAGGAGGAACTGAGGAGTCTCTCCCCACCTCATGTACCCCCATAAGAAGCTTTTCTCCCCATGATTGGCCAAAAATTGTTATCTGGCTTCTTGACAGGCTCTGGTTCTGGCTGGCTTGGGGATGGTGTCAGGGAAGCTCTAAGCCCCAGGAGATTCCAAAGGGAGAGGAGATATGTCAAAGGTGATTCCCTGGGCTCCAGACTTCACTCCAGGGATTAGAGTCCTAGCATCCTGAGTGGTTCTAGAAGGCCTGGTGAGGACCCTGGAGAGGAAGAGATGCTAGTTTAGCAGCTACTGGTGGGTCCTAAAACTCCTGTGTGCAAGAAAATGTACTTTATATTCCATTACCTAAGTTGTCCCTGATTCTAAGCCATTGCTCTGCTACAGCCATTTTCTAGGATTATTGTCTTTTTTGGGGGTGTGGAGTGGGGAGGGGTTGAGTCAAAGATCTTGGGGCTGATGTAGGTCCAGGTATTGAGGAGTTCCTATTTTGGTCTGGTTCTGAGGTTCTTGATTGCTTCTTTGTTATGCCTATGGGGCCAGGAAACTGCCTGAGCTTTAGGATTATGCCTGGGGAACCAGTTCTCTGGGAGATAGGCAAAAGCTATTCTGCAAATTAACTCCACATGATCTTTCCCTCCCTGAGCTCTTTCTACCTCTCTGGGGCTCCATCTAAGGAGCTCTGGTGGTGTAGTGGGTAAGGCATTTGACTTCCTGACCAGAACCAGGTCACCAGCTGCTCCACAGGAGGAAGATGATGCAATCTACTTCCATAAAGATTTACAGCCTTGCAGACACAATGAGGGTCACTATGAGTTGGAATTGACTTGATGGCAGTGGTTTTGGTTTTGGGGAGCTCTATCTGAGGAGCTGGTGCTGGCCACCTTGCTCTCAAGTTCTATAATTTTTTTTTTTTTTTTTTGCTGTTAACACTTCCTGATCACTCTTGAAACTTTCCTCAGTGGCACCTGGCATTATTGTCCACAAGCCAGGATGACACAGTCATTTCTTTGCTTTTTATTCTGTTGCGTCTGCTAGATTCCTCTAGAAACAGACCCATAGACCAGAATTTGAGCACAAGTAATTTATTTGGATGGTGATTCTGGGAAACACTGTCAAGGAAGTGAGGAAATGAGACAAGAAAGGGAAGGGAGGTAATACAGTTTACCATTGTGGGCAATTGGGGATCAATCCCAATGGGGACCTCTGGGAGACTGTAGAACACATCTCAGAGTTTTCTCATCTGTAGGTAAATCTGGGATGCTAGGGTATTGATCCATCACTCCCCTCTGTCATGGGTTGAGGACTGCTTCCAGAGATGATAACTCCCAGCACTTCTAGCCCACTCCATGAATTGTCCTGCATGTGGGAGGTGACTATACAAGGACGTGAATACCATGAGGTGAAAAATCTTGAACTGCTGGCCAAATTATCTCACCACCAGAACCACCAGTTCTGTTAAAAACAAAACAAAACAAAACAAAAACAGACTAGCCATTGGACAGGTAATTGCAGATGCTTGCAATAAAAAGATTCATGTTATTTGGGGTGGGGAGCAGTAAGTGTTAAGAAGAAACAAAGGTATAGCATTCTCCTTTTCAACCCCCTTTCCTGCTTAATGAATACATGGTCCATAGGTTGTTTGAGGAGAATAAGAATGTCTGCTAATTTGTTAAAAATCTCTCCCTGTGCACTGGCTTCCTGCAGGGCTACTCCTCCTCACAAGCACATGCTCTTGTGCCTGTTTTGGGGGATCACTGAGTAGAGCTCTGTAGCTTGCATGGGGACAGTGCAGTGATGAGCCACAGGTCCTAGGTGTCTCAGTCAAGGAAGAAAAAGAACATGCAGATATTATTGTTTGAGACATAATGTTGTTAATGCACCAGAAGGTGGCAAGGGTGTCAGGAAATGGCATCTCTGTTGGGATTCATGAAGGCATTGTGGAGACTGGCCTGTGAAAGTGGGATTTGCAGGATGGTGGAGCTGTGTTGGCATGGTGGTTAAAGCATTTGGCTGCCAACCAAAAGGTCAGCGGTTCAAACCCACCAGCTACTCTGTGAGAGAAAGATGAGGCAGTTGGCTTCTGTAATGATTTACAGTTTATGGGGGCAGTTCTACTCTGTCCTATAGGGTCACTATGATTGGGAAATGACTTGATGGCAGTGGGTTTGGTTTGGTTTGGAGAATAGTAAGGAGTCCCTGGGACTTGTAATAAAAAGGGAGGCACAAATAGTCAAGTGTTTGACTACTAACCTAAAGGTTAGTTGTTCCAACCTACTTAGAGGTGCCTCAGAAGTAAGGCCTGGAGACATACTGCTGAGAGCTCATAGCTTTGAAAACCCTATAGAGCACAGTTCTGCTCTGCACACGTGGGGTCACCATGAATTGGGATTGACTTGAAGGCAGCTGGTTTGGTTTGTTTTTAGGTGGAGGAGAGTAAGAACATCCCTAGAAACAGGCACAGAAAAAGCAAAGGAGCTGGCTGGAGAGCCCTGGTATAGGACAGGACTGTAAGGACATAGGTGCAACCAGGACCAGGCGAGGAGACTTAAGAGAAAAGCAAGTTGGAGCTCCAGCTCCACTTAGCTGAGCCTTTGGGCATTTCCTCCTGTGGGGGCCACCTGGAAAACCTGTTCAGCCACCAGTGCACTTCCTGGATACAGGGAAGTTCAATTTAGAAGTGACAGCGGCCAGACCCTCTAGCTGGAACCCACCACCCTCGTTAGCTAGCATGGGATCATCTGTTTTGAGGCTCAGAGCCCTAAATGTCTTAGAGGTTTGTAAATCTCCAGATTTAAAAAACTAATTGCAGCATTTGTCCTAAACCTGGCTCATCCCAGTCAATGTCTGGTTTTGTTTTATTTCTAGTGGGGGCTACAGAAGCTGCAGAGATGGGCTCAGTGGGACCCTGGGCAAGCTTGAGCCTCATGGAGTGGTGGGTGCTATGCTTGGCAGGGCAGGGGTTTGAATTCTGTGGTGGTTTTGGTTGTGCCTGTGTGGGCTCTGTGTACCTGGTAGTAATATTAGCCTGAGTTCACTTCCCAGGACACCTTGAAGGAGGAAGGGATGAATGGTGAGGGCACTGACCAACTGAAGAGGAATTGGCTAGGGTGGGGATTGGGAACCAGGAACTCAGTTTTCCTCAACCCCAGTGCATTGGAGGAGGAGGAGGAGGAACAGGATTCATGCCCCAGTAGCTTACTTCAACCTAGCCCTGACCTCTCAGATGTCTGCTAGCATAGGGCTTTTTTTTTTTTTTTCTTTATTAGCATCTCAGCTCTACCCCTTTGTCCTCCTCTCCTTGCAATCCATCCCCAGTGACTGGCTCTTGCTTTTCCCTTGATTCCTCCATTCCCTGCCAAGCTCCCATATCCTCCAAGTCTCCCCAGAGCCTGGCTCACTACTCTGCTCACTCTTTGTGGAAGAGGATTTTCCAAAACACAGCAGATTGTGTCACTCATCCATCCCACTTCCTTTAAGGGCTCGCATTGCCTGAAGAGTACAGTTCCTCAAACTGGACATCTGGCCTCTTCAGTTCTGAGTGGTACAGCAGAGCACTTTAAAATGGGGGCAATACATTTAGGCTTCTTGGCTTAAGTTCCACCTTTATCGCTTATCAACTGTGTGCTTAGTTTCTCTGCACCACAATGTCTTCATCTGTAAAATGGGGCTAATAATAGTCCCCAAATTCCAGAATTTTGAGAATTAAGTAAGTGAGTACATGTAAAGCACTTACTGCAGCGCCTGGAATACAGTTGAAAACCAAACCAAACTCACTGCCACTGAGTTGGTTCTGACTCATAGTGACCCCCACAGGGTTTCCAAGGTTGCAAGTCTTTACAGAAGCAGGCTGCCTCATTTTTCTCCTGCAGAGAGACTGGTGGGTTTGAACCACCAATTATTTGGTTAGCAGACCAATGCCTTAACCACAGGGCCACCAGAGCTCCTTTGGAATATACTTAGTGCCTAGTAAAAGTATAACAAAGAAAACCCATTCCCAAATGAGATTACAACTATAGACATAGAGGGTAGGATTTATGACACATATTTTTTGGGACACACTTCAATTCATATCATCTGTTCAATGGTCCATGTCCATATCCAAGGTCCAAGTCCAAGTTGTTCCAAGCTGAAGGTCAGATCTAATGTGAGTTCAAAGATCTAATGTGAGTTCAAATGTCCAAGACCCAGGTCCAAAATCCATATCCAGATCTAAAGCCCAGAAATAAGGTCTAGGTGCAATGTCTAGTACTAGTGCCAAAGTTTAGGTCTTAAGTCCACTTCCAAAATCCAGTTCCATGGTCCAAGTCTAGAGCAAAGTTCCATCCCTAAAGTCAGATCCAGGTGTAGTTCAAAGCAAGGTCCAAAGTCCAGGTAAAAGATCCATATCCAGGTGTGAGGTTTAGATCTATGATCCACTTGCAAAGTCCAGGCCCACAGTTAGGTCCAAAGACCTGGGAAAATCCTAGTCTAGTTGAAAGTCGAAAGTTCAGGTCTAAATTTCAAGTCCAGGTCCAACATTCAGGTCTTATACCAAAGTGAGGTTTAAGTTTTTGGAAAAATCCAGGCATATTTTGAAGTCCAAGGTTGAGATTCAAAGTCCGGGACAAATTTCATTGTCCAAGTTACAATTAAAGGTCCAGCTCCAAGGTTCAGTTTTGATATCACAGTCTGATTTCTGGGTCACAGATCCATAGTTTACCTTCAGAGCCCAGGTCTAAGGTCTATGTTTAGGTCCAAGTCTGTGAATCAAAGAGCAGGACCAAATTTCATGTCCTAGTTTTATAGACTCATGCCAAAGTCAAAATCTGGATCCAGGTCTATGTCCAAGGTCCAGGTCCTAGGTCTGGCCCAAATCCAGGTCCCAGATCAAGGTCAAATATCCAGGCCCAATGATGAGATCCAGGTTTCAGGTCCAAATTTCTCCCTGACATCTAAACCTTGATTTTTCCCCTTCTGTATCTACAATCACTGTCTTGTGATCTCATCCAGACTTAAGGTATCAAACACTATCTATATATACTTAAACCAAAAAACAAAACAAAACAACCAAAAACCTAAATCCAAACCAAACTCACTGCCACCAAGTTGATTCCAAGTCATAGTGACCCCCATTGGGTTTTCGAGGCTCTAAATCTTTACAGAAGTAGATTACCTCATCTTCCTTTCATGGAGCAGCTGGTGGGTTTGAACCACAGACCTTCTGGTTAGTAGCTAAGGGCTTTATCCACTATGCCACCAGAGATCCTTATCTGTGTATACTTATGACTCCCCAATGTATATCCACAGCCAGACTCTTCCATAATCTCCAAAAATGTCTCAGTTGCAATTGTGAAGTTCCACTGGGTAGATATTGTGAATCTCTCTATTGTAGGGTAAGGTATTCTCTTTAGTTATGCCTTGTTTCTGCTCATTACAAGGGTCTATCTTTTCTACTGAGGAGCTCTCTGGGTGGTGCAGTGGTTAAGGCATTTGGCTGCTAACCAAAAGATCAGTGATTCTAACCCATCAGCTGTTTCATGGGTGAAAGATGAGGCAGTCTGCTTCTGTAAAGATTTACAGTCTTGGAAACCCTATGGAGCAGTTCTACTCTGTCTTATAGGGTCACTCTGACTTAGAATTGACTTGATGGCAGTGTTTTTTTTTTTGTCTTTTCTATTATCCTTCGTGGCTAATCTGGGGTCTGGGAATATATTCTCCTTGGGGGTTGCATAGATTCCTCAGCCCACTTCTTATTAAGGACATTTTGGGGAGCAACATTCAATGTTTTGGGTTTTGTGCAGGCCAGTATCATTTCTTTAGCAAAACTTATGTAACTTAGTAGACTTATTGTCTATTTGATTCCAGTTGCTTCCATTTGCCTGTAACCACAAACATAATTCTTCCTGAGCCTAGTTCTCAGATTTGCCACATTTCTTTGCTTTTTTTACTCTCTTTTCTTCCTCTCTGTCTTATTCTGAAGAGGGCTACTTGAGGTCATCACGCTTCTGTCAGAAAGCTCTACTTTGCCAAAAGTCTGAGTTTTAGTGGGTTCTTGTACTAAAAGACTATCTCAGTTTAATCATCTGGTAATAATAAAGATCTCCAAGAAGTTAACCTTATCAGTAATGTGAGACTTTTTTAGTAGTGTCCCTCTAAAATTTTTGTCCACCTGGAACTTCAGGATATGACCTTAATTGAAAATAAGGTCTTTGCAGATGTAGTTAGTTAAGATGAGGCCATACTGGATTAGGGTGGGGCCCTAAATTTAGTGACTGTGTCTTTAAAGAAGAGGAGAGGACACACAGATAGACAGATACACACAAAGGGAGGAAGGCCATGTGGAGAGGAAGCAGAATTGGAGAACTGCAGCTACAGGCCAAGGAACACCAAGGATTGCCAGCAACCCCAGAAGCTGGAAAAGGCAACCAAGTATTCTTCCCTAGAGCCGTCAGAGGGAGCCTCGCCCTACTCATACCTCGATTCCCAATTCTAGCCTCCAAAACTACGAGAGAATAAATTTTTGTTGTTTTATGCCACCCAGTTTGTGATAATTGTTATGATAGTCCTAGGAAACTAAAGCAGACCCCAACTTTCGGAATTCTTTCTACTCTGTTCTATTTCTGATGGCAAATGATTTCTTGAGTGCTTCTTTTTCTTGTAATATCTTGCCAATGCAGTCAACAACAACTGATAGGACTATTTTGTTTTCCAACCTTCCCCTGGAGCTATAAAAGGAAACATGATAGGCACATGATCTACCTGCCAAATTATTGCAGGTTGTAATTTTCTAAATGTTTTTCCATTGTAACACTTGATGTGCTATCTTTCCAGCCTTCTGTATCAATTTCCTTGCCACCCACTGCCTGACTATTAAACTATTTCTTAGTTTTTTGCTACAGCAGCAACTCTTTCTGGTACTTATTTTCTGCATTAGTCAGGATAGAATGTGGGTAAAAAACAACGCCAAAATCTCAGTGATTTAACAAAGCATAAGGCTAAGGCATATTGGGGTGGGGAGCATGGGGGACTCTGCTACACAGTCACTCAAGAGCCCAGGCTAACAGGCAACACCATATTGGAGCTGTTGCAACTGGGACTGGTAGCCCCTGGCTAGAGAAAGAGAGACTGAAGAATTGTGCATGGTGAATTCAGCCTCAGTCCAGGAGTGTTACCTGTCATTTCTGCTCACATTTCATTGGTCAGAACTAGTCATATGACCTCAAAATAATTGCAAGAAGGCTGAGATGTGTGGTTTTCTGTAGACATTGTCTACCTAGTTGCATCTGCCATTGTTGTTCAGTCCAATCTCAATGCAGGGGCTAAACTCATCCTATGAAAATGAAAACTGATAAACATCATGCCTCTGCTCACAATCCTCTCATGTCTTCCCATTTCATTTAGAGGAAAAATTAAAGTGCTTAAAACATCAGTGAAACTCCTACCTGATTTGGCTCCACAGTTCCCTTTCATCTCATCTCCTATTATTCTCCTCCTCCATCCCTCTACTCCACTTGTACTGATCTCCTCCTGATTCCTCAAACATTCTAGGTACTCCTTCCCCTCAGGGAATAGCTCCCCAGTGAGTCTTCTAATGTCCTGATGGTGTCTTTTGCTTTTCAGTGACTAATATTGTTGTTGTTGTTTGCCATCGAGTCGGACCCAACTCATAGTGACCCCTCCTTGGGTTTCCGACGTGACATCACTACGGAAGTAGATTGCCCAACCTTCCTTCTGAGGAGTGTCTGGTGGGTTTGAACCATCAGCCTTCTGGTTAGCAGTCAAGTGCCTTAGGCACTATGCTACCAGAGCTCCTGTAAGTAACTAATATAGTACCTGTTTATTATTTCCACCTCCCTAGAATATGAGCTGCAGGATGGCAGGTTTTTATTTTATTTTTTATTATTTTTTTGGTGTGTGTCTTATTATTAATTTTTTTTTTTTTTATTGCTATATGCCCAATAGAGTCCTTGGGTGGTGCAGATGGTCAATGTGCTTGGCTAGTAATTGAAAGGTCAGAGATTCAAGTCTACCCAGAGGCACCTGGGAAGAAAAGCCTGGTAATCTATTTTCAAAAAATCAGCCATTGAAAACTTATGGAGCATAATTCTACTCTGACACACATGAGTTTGCCAGGCATTGGAAATGACTCAAAGGCAGCTGGTATATATCCCCAATGCCTGGCACATAGTAAGTACCTTATAAATATTTAGTCAATGAATGAACAGATCTAAGTTTTTCTGGTTGATACCAAACATTTGAAAATATGTAGCTGACCACAGAGCAGAGTGTCTTTGAGCAGGAGACTTGCTGGAGAAGTGGGGTGCACCTACTGGCAGAGCTAAAAGAGCTTTATAATACTTGCCTGAGCAAGGCAGAGGCCAGGCTGAGAGGCCAAAGGCCAAAGAGAGGTGTGCCTGGGTCATGGCCAAGGGAAGGCTGTCCTGATGGAAGAATTGTATCCTAAGTGTATTCCTGAGTCTGAATTATAACCTGTTTCCCAAATAAGCCTCATAATCATGGGGAAAAAAAATGTAGTTGAGTTTAAAGGAAAAAAAAAATCTCTAGGTCCCAGAACCCATAGTGACGAGTTGGAGTTGAAGCTGTGTGATTCCCTGGCAGATGGTGGATGGAAGTGGATCCAGAACATGGAGGGCTTTGTATTGCTCATTAAGGAATGTCCTCCATATTTTCCCGCCCAAGAGGGGGAATTGTAAAAGAAAAGCCAAATGAGGACAAAAATTATAAACAGGCTTTCATGTCAGTGCCCCCACCCAAATCTGACCTCCATGGTGATACCCCATGCTTCAAGTCCTTCTGAACAACATCTTCCCCATCAGAATTCACCTGTCCTATGTCCATCCCCTTAACCCTTCTGTCTTCTTGCCAAGCGCTGGCTAATCTGATAAACTACTAACACATTGATATATTAGTGACACTAACAAACCTTCTAAGCATTGATTTCAAAGTGCCTTTTCCTGAAGGAGGAGCCCTCGTGGCGCAGTAGTGAAAGCACTGAATTGCCAACCAAAAGGTTGGTGGTTTGAACCTACCAGCCCCTCCATGGGAAAAAGCTATTCTGTAAAGATTTACAGCCTTGGAAACCCTATGAGGCAGTTCTACTCTGTCCTACAGGGTCACTATGAGTTGGAATCGACTTGACAGCAGTGGGGTTTCCTGAAGGAGAGACTTTAATCGTAGAGATACCAAGCCCTCTAGGGACAATGTTGCCAGGGAGGCTTTAGGAACTTGTTGCATCTCATTGGTCAGGTGGCCCTGTGATGGTCCCCATTCTGAGAATCTGCATGTCTGTAGTAGGAACAGCCATGGGCTATGTGGCAGCACTACCACCAGGGGGCAGTGATACCATGTTCCCAACGCTTCTAGCAACTCACTAAGCCCCTTCAGTTTACTTGCTACAAATCAAAACCAAAAAAAAAACAAACTCACTGCCATCGAGTCGGAGCTAACTCATAGCGATACCTCCTTGGGTTTCTGAGGCGGTATCACTATGGAAGTAGATTGCCCAACCTTCCTTCTGAGGAGTGGCTGGTGGGTTTGAACCGCCAGCCTTTTGGTTAGCAGTCAAGTGCCTTAGGCACTATGCTACCAGATATTAATGATATTGTTTGATAATTTCTACATTCTCTTGGGTCACCTTTCTTTGAAATGAGCAGAAGAAATATTGATCTCCTCCAGTCAATTGGCCAGATAGCTGTCTTCCAAATTTCTTGGTATAAAGGAGTAAATGCCTCCAGTGCTGCAGCCACTGGAATACCTCAGTGGGTATTCCATCAATTCCTAACCAAAAAAACCAAACTCATTGCTGTCGAGTTGAACCCGACTCATAGCGACCCCTCCTTGGGTTTCCAAGGTCATATCACTATGGAAGTAGATTGCCCAACCTTCCTTCTGAGGAGTGGCTGGTGGGTTTGAACCACCAGCCTTCTGGTTAGCAGTCAAATGCCTTAGACAATATGCCACTGTTGTTGTTGTTGTTATTTGCCGTCAGCCCTGACTCATATGCCACTAGAGGGGGTATAAGGAGCAGCCCTGGCTTTGGAGCCACCAGAGAGATGAGAATCTCTGCTTTGCCACTTAGCTGCCCTGTGTTTGGGCAAGGGGCTACATTTGTGCCTCAGTTTTCTTGCCTGCACAATAGTAGTCTCATCACTGTTGAAGTTTCAGAGTCAGAACTTCTCGTGTCACTGCAGCAGCTTTCAAGATAAGCCCAAATCTCCCAGCATCCTAATTTACTGAAGCCTTGCCGTATTTCAGGCCTTCTCTAAGATCTTAATATATATCAACTCCTTTACGTCTCAAAAAAATCTATGATGCATATCCTATTAGCCTTATTTTCCAGAGGAGGAAATCAAAGCACAAAAAGTTTCAGTAACTTGCCCAAGGTCACACAGCTAATATAAGACAACTTGGCATTTGAACCCTGGCAAGCTAGCTTCAGAGACCCTCTTGCCTAAGTACTAGTCTAGACCATCTTTAACACTAATGTGTGCTACAGTCCACTCCCATGTTCTTGCCATAAGCCGTACCCATGGCAGACTAAGTGCTTTCTAAGAGGAGAATCATGCTTCTTAATTTCTTTATCAGGCCACCCCAAATCTATGCCAGCTTTCTAGAGTTCATGACCCATGAGCCCAAGACTCCATTGGGAGAATCATTTTAGAGGTCGATGGCTTTTGCATCCACATCTTCTGACATCCTTGCAAATTACTTCCATTCCATATGAGAGAGGTCGATACAATGTGACTGTGTAGAGTATGTTGGGAATTGGTGAGGGAGGCATTTCATTGCTGGCTCTCTTTTCTTGGGCGTTACGCCTCATTGGTGCCTAACCTGAGTGTCTAAAACTCATCTACTCCTCCTCCTTCAAGGGCAGTGGTGGTTTAGTGGCAGAGGCTTTACCTTCCATGTAAGGAGCTCTGGTGGCATAGTGTTTGACTGCTAACTAGAAAGTCCAGCAGTTCAAACCTACCAGCTGCTTCATGGAAGGATGATGGACCGATCTACTTCCATAAAGATTTACAGGCATGGAAACTCAATGGGGGTCACTGTGAGTCAGGATCAACCGGATGGCAGTGAGTTTGGTTTTTGGTTTTATGTAAGAGACTTGGGTTCAATTTCCAGTTAGTGTGCCTCATGCTCAGCCACTGCCCATCTCTCAGTGGAGACTTCCATGGTGCTATGATATTGAATAGGTTACAGCAAGCTTGCAGACTAAGGCAGACTAGGAAGAAAGGCCTGGCAGTCTACTTCCAAAACTCAGCCAATGAAAACCCTATGGGTCACAATGACCGTATCCTACTGTGCATGGGGTTATCACAAGTCAGGGGCTGACTTGACGGCAGTTAACACAGTTCCCTTTTTCACATCTTTATGGGTCCCTCCAATGCTGGGAGGCCAGTGCTAAAGTAAAGGATGGCAGGAGACCCTTGAGATGCTTCTGTGCCAGGCTTGCCATCTCACAGTCCTGGGAAGGCTTTTGTCCAATGCTGACTTCACACCATAGAGTCTGGCCTGTTGTAGTGACCTGTGACACTGGAATTCCTGTTTAGAATCCTTGTGCCCTGCAGAAAAACCTCCTCCATAGCTTCCCAGGCTGGAGCTACATGTGGTGGTCTTGCCGCTGGCTAATCTGATAAACTACTAACACATTGATATATTAGTGACACTAACAAACCTTCCAAGCATTGATTTCAAAGTGCCTTTTCCTGAAGGAGGAGCCCTCGTGGCGCAGTAGTGAAAGC
>NW_006921837.1:3913841-3921111 GCF_000298275.1 Orycteropus afer afer
TAGAATCCTTGTGCCCTGCAGAAAAACCTCCTCCATAGCTTCCCAGGCTGGAGCTACATGTGGTGGTCTTGCCAGTCCTAGGCCTTTGGGCCAACTGAAGGAAATGTGCCACCCCTTAGAGCTCCTCCTTGGGAGCTCTAGTGGTGTAGTGCCCAGGGCATTTGACTGCTAACCAGAAGGCTGGCAGTTCAAACCCACCAGCCACTCCTTGGAAGGAAGATTGGGCAACCTACTTCCGTAGTGATACTGCCTCGGAAACCCAAGGAGGGGTCTCTGTGAGTCAGATCTGACTCAATGGCAGTGAGTTTGGTTGGTTTGGTTTTAGAGCTCCTCCTTAAAATTTGCTATATAGAGCATCACTTGTGGGAATGTAAAATGCTACACTGCTTTGGAAAATTGCCAGGTTCACAAAATGTTAAATATCCATCTGTCCTATAATTCAGCAATTGCATGCTTAGGTACTTAGCCAAGAGCAATGAAAAGTAATGCCAACAAAATGTTGTGCAAGAATGTTCTAAGAACTTTATTGATAATAGCTCAAATCTGAAACAGACTTGATGTCTGTCAACAGGTGAATGGATAAACAAATTGTGGTATACAGGCATTTTTCAGAGGTATTGCGGGTTCAATTCCAGACCACAGCAATAAAGCAAATATTACAATAAAGCAAGTCACATGAATATTTTGGTTTCCCAGTGCATAGAAAGTTACATTTACACTATATAGTGGGTGCCTAAGGCACTTGACTGTTGCTAACCAGAAGGCTGGCGGTTCAAATCCATCAGCCACTCCTCGGAAGGAAGGTTGGGCAATCCTACTTCCGTAGTGATAACTGCCTCGGAAACCCAAGGAGGGGTCCCTATGAGTCGGGGCCGACTCAACGGCATATAACAACAACAACAACATTAAATGTGTAATAGCCTTATGGGAAAGTCTGAAGTATTTTGAGAGTCACCAAAATGTGACAGAGACATGAGATGAGCACATGCTGTTGGAAAATTGGCACCAATAGATTTGCTCAGCACAGGGTTACCACAACCTTCAGTCTGTAAAAAACACATATGTGCAAAGTGCAATGAAGTGAGACACAATAAAATGAGGTATGTCTATACTCACAACATGGAGTACTACTCTGCAATCACCACCAGCTGTTCAGAGGAGAAAGATGAGGCAGTCTGCTTCCAGAAAGATTCACAGCCTTGGGAAGCTTATGGGGCAGTTCTGCTCTGTCCTATAGGGTCACCGTGAGTCACAATCCACTGGATGGGGTGGATGGATTCTGCAATCAGAAGAATGAACTCTTGGTACACACTACATGGGTGAATCTCACAGACAAAATGCTAAGTGACAGAACCCAGACACAAAAGAGTTCATACTGAACGACTCCATATTCCCATTTGCATGAAGGTTAGTGTTGTTAGCTGTCATCTAGTTGGCCCCTGCTTCATAGCAAGGACATGCACAAGCGGATGAAACGCTATCCAGTCATGCACCACCCCAATCAGACTGCTGTTGTCCACAGGATTTTCATTGGTTGATTCTTAGAAGTAGATCTCCAGGCCTTTCTTCCTAGTCTGTCTTAGTTGGGAAACTGCTGAAATCTGCTCAGTCTCACAGTAATATAGACGCCTCCACTGACTATTGGGTGGTGGCTGGACATGAGGTACATTGTTAGGAATCGAGCCCAGGTCTTCCACGTGAAAGTGAGAATTCTACCACTGAACCACCACTGCCCTCACAGAGGACGTTCTAGAAAACGGAAAGCTAACCTTTGGTAATAAAAAATCAGAACAGTGGTTGCTTCAGGGTGAGGTTGAGAGATTCACCCTGAACACTCAGTCTCCTCAGCTTTTTGTGGATACAAGTGGTGAGCCTCACTCACTACTCTGTGGGCTCCATCCATGATGGAGCCTAGGGAAGGAGTTAGGGCAGCAGTAAATCTATTAGAAGCCTATATTTCCAAGGACTTCACAATTCCAGAGGTCGTGTAGCAGAGATTTCTATTGCTTCTCAATAGTCATTTTCTCCTTAATCGTAGCTGGGCGTAGTGCCAACCAACCAAGAGATTACGTACTTGCCCCTGCCTCTTTTATAGTAAGATGAAGCCACTTGGCTAAGGTAGTTTATGGGACTTCCTGGGAGAGTTTAGAAGGGATGGATGATGCCCATTTTTCTCCTTCTTCCTTCCTGCTGCTTGGAATGCCGCTGTGCTGGCTGAGGCTCCAGCAGCCCTCTTGAACCACAAGTTTTAAAGTAGAGGGAAATCTGAAAGATTTTTGGAGCTTTGTGGCTTATCCATCTCTAAACTTTTTTTTATTGTTGTTAAATAACATGAAGAAGTAAAACTATTTCAAAAAAGAAACAAAGAATAAAAAACCAGCAACAAAACACTAGTTGCCGTTGAGTTGATTCCAACTCATGATGATCCCACCTACATCAGAGCAGAACTGTGCTCCACAGGATTTTCAGTGGTTCATTTTTCAGAAGTAGATCACCAGGCTTTGGGTGGACTTGAACCTTCAGCCTTTTGGTTAGCAAAGAACACATTAACCATTTGCATCACCCAGGGACTTCCTATGTGTGTAATCCACTGCTAATTGGAGCTTTCGTTAACTTGCAGTTACCTTCAACTCCAAGTAATAAGGGTTGCAGAATTCTCATTACCTAGAAGTCATGAGTGCTTGTTTTAGGGAAGCAGGAATGCATAGGTGTGAGGGACAAAGGGAAAGGGTGACCACAGGGAGGAAGTAATGAGAGGAGACCTATTACAGTGTGGGGACTGTAATCAGTATCACAAAAAAAAAATGTGTATGAAAATTTAAAAAAGAAGAAGAAAAAAGGGTGGTTCTGTACAGATATCTGGGCTTACATCCTGATTTTGCCATCTGCCAGCTGGGTAACCCTGGGATGCCCACCTCACTTCTTTGTTTCTGTTCCCTCTTCAGGAAAATAGAGATAAAAATACCCACCTCATGGGGTTTTTGCAAGGATGAGAAGAACTGATAGAGGAAAGTATAATGTGTTTAGAAAAGTTCTGTGAACAGTTTCTGGCACAAAGCAATTGCTCAATAAAGCAACAACAAAAAAACTCAAACTAGTTGCTGTTGAGTTGATTCCCACTCATTGTGACGCCATATATGTCAGAATAGAAATGCTTCTTAGGGTTTTCAGTAGCTGTGATTTTTTTGTAAATAAATTACCAGGCTTTTTTTCCCAAGGTACCTCTAAGTGGGTCTGAATCACCAACCTTTTGGTTAGTAGCCAAGTGCCTAACTGTTCACACCACCTAGGGACCCAATTAGTGTGTGTGGATTTTTATTGTTTTCACACAGAGGTACATGATGTGTGTGCAAAATCTGATCTGCGTGAACACTATCATTTATACTGGTGCTTTCTGAGGAGAATGTCACCCATCTGACCCTGCAGGTGGCGACTGTGTCCTCCTCCTTCTGACTTCTGAAATTTTCCCCAGAAACGGATTTCAGGGCTGTCTTGGAGGCAGAGCAAACATTTTTCTTCTCCTGCCCTAGCCTGTGGGGTGAGGATGTTCAGAGATGTCCCAGGCCCTCTCTGCTGTTCTTTGTCTTTGGCTTCCTCATCAAACTTGGGGTGAGGAGATTTCTAAGTCTCCCCCCTCCCCCAGGAAGTAAGATGTGGATAGTGTTGCCAGATTTGGAAAATCAAAGTACAGGGTATTTGGTTAAATTTGAATTTCAGAAAAGCAGGTAATAATTTTTTAGCATATGTCCCAAGTATTGCATTTTATTTGGCAGCTTTAGGCAGGGGACCCTCTCCTCTAGGGCCCCCATACCCACCTGGGGTCTCTATTATGCTCTTCCCCCAACTGCAGGACCTGTCTGGGCAGGAAGAGCGGGCTCTGACCTGTCACAAGCTCTTAGTCGGTTCCTTTATTAACTGAAAAGCTCATGCCTCAAGTCCTTTGAGCTCTTATAATTCAAAATTGACTTTTACAATTTAAACATCAAGCCAAGATTTTTGACCCTTTTATTCTCCCACCCCTAGTGTAACAACCCTTCCCTGTGTCAGGGATGGTGGGAGGTTAGCTGTTGAGGCTCAGGAAGAAGCAACATGCACAAGCAATTGCAGCTACTATTTCCAAGTCTTCTCCAACAGCACCCAGAGGGCCTCATCTCAGTCTCCCCACAGTCCTGTCATTATTGCTGCTCCAACCCCATCTTGTCTATGATGGCCCCTTCTTGTCTCCATGGCCACTGGGGTGGTGATTGTTACAGTTGTCAGGTTATTAAAGAACAAGTGTACCTAGTCTGTTCATATCCTCCTCCCTCTTCATCTGTCAGAAAATACAGCAATCAGCTCTTTGCGCTGTTTCGGGCGGGGGGTTAGGGGGAATTGTCATTGCATCTGTTCTGACAGCTGACAGCAATAGCATCCTCTCAGAGAATCCCAGCCCATCCATCTGCCCTGTGATCAGGACTGAGCTGAGAAGATACAGGAAGCTGCAGAGACTTTTAAACACTGAGAAGTGCTTTGGTGCAGCCAAGCGAATCTTCTGGCAGATATTGCTGCAATGTCTTCCTAACTGAGCATCACTGTGGGGTAAGCTTGGAACGTTCAAAGCCTGGGCTCAGCAGATGTATTCAGGAGACTGAGGGGACCCAGGCATGACGTTACCTACGTGGCATAGTGAATCTACGAGACAAAGGAAAATGGGAATTTAATTTTGGCATGTGCTTTTCCATAGCACCAGGCTAAAAATGGACCCATCTGTGTACAGCACAGGCCTTAGTCACTGAGGAAAGTGAACGTGTGACGAAGAGAAACGTCCTACACTTGGCAAAGTTGCTAGAATTCACAGTTTCTAAATCAGAGCCATTGACATTTTCAGAAGATCCAAATTTAATCAAGGCATTTTCAAAAGATGCAAACTGAATCAGAAAGACACAAGGCCCTATAAGTGGCATGAATCTTGATTACTGGCTGGAATTGCATTTACTAGGAAGCATTACTTTCACTGAAAGTGATGGGAAATTCAACTTCGTCAGGCTTGGGAAGAGGGCTTTTTTAAGTCATGTCATTAGGGCCAAATTTGGAAAGAACATTTACCACTGACTACCATGTTAGCACCAAGGTGGGGCTCGGAATCACTTGGATACAGAGTGGGCAGAAATTTGTTCAACTGTGAGGATTTAAGTCCAAAGGAAACCTTATGTAAAAACCAAATGTGCGAAGTATGAAAGTGAGCTGCTCTGAGGAGGAGGCCTGGAGGCCCTCTGTGTGTCCTTATCATATTTATCTTGTCTGTTTGTTGATTGTTTTCTGTCTCACTGGAATGTAAGCGCCACAAACAAGAGCAGAGATTTGGTCTCTCTTGTTCACTGCTGTATCTTCAGTGCCTTGAACATTGTCAGACACAGGGTAGGCACTTTGTATATTCATTGAATCAGTGAGAAATAAATTAAAAAAAACCTCTGGATGCAAAGCACATCCTTGATTACTATTATTAATGTTACTGCTGCTGCTGTTGTTGTTAGTTGCTGTTGAGTCAAATCCAACTCACAGCAACCCCTTGTGTGTAGTGTAGAACTGCTCTATAAGGGTTTTCAAGGCTGTGACCTTTTTGTAAACAGACTGCCAGGCCTTTCTTCTGAGAAGCCTCTGGGTGGGTTTTAAACTGCCAACCTTTTAGCTAGTAGTCTAGTGCTGAGCCATTTACACCACTCAGGAACTCCAATACTCCTATCAGCATCCACCCATTGGGTGCCTGTGCTGTGCTAAGGTGGCCATGAGTTGGAGCTGACTCAATGGCAACTAACAACAACTCCTGTGCTCTACTAAGCCTACTGAGCAGTTCACACACTCAGTCTCATTCAGTCCTCATAACAAGCCTGTGTGGTAGGCATTATATTCCCATTTTATAGATGAGAAAACTGAGGCTTAGAAAGGTTCATAACTTGCTCAAAGTCACACTGTCAGTAAGTGGTGGAAATACTATTCAACACAGGACTGCATGGCTTAAAGACTGTGAAGGACCTTGCTGGCTTCCCCTGTCTCCCCACCTTTTTTACCCCCTCCCCTCCATGCTCTTTCTCTTTAAATAATAACTTTAATAAGATAGAATTTAAACACTATGCCATTAACTTGTTTAAAGTGTACAATTTGATGGTCTTTAGTATATTCATAGAGCTGTGCATCACTTGTGCATCAGTTGACCATCATAGTCAATTTTAGAACATTTTCATCACCTGAAGAAGAAACTCCATACCCATTAGGAGTTCTTTCCATTTCCCCTAAATTTCCCCAGACTTAGGCAATCACAAATCTACTTTCTTTTTGTATAGATTTGCCTTTTCTGCACATTTCTTTCTTTTTTTCAATTGTGCTTTAGGTGAAAATTTACAGAGCAGAATTTGTTTTACATTCAACATTTCCTGTGCATTTGGTTTCACTCCCCAGTTACCATCCCCAACCCTAACCCAGTCTCCTCCTCTCCCTTCCCAATACCCAGCCCCCTGTACTCCTCATAGTTGTACACTCCTGTGTGTCCTGCATTTATTCCATGCAAATATTGCCCCTCTGGTACCCCGTGGTCCATTGCTCCAAAGGATGCATCTCCATAGAGTATGGGGGTGTGTCACCCTGGGTTGAGTGGTCTGCGTGTACGTCTTATTTACTATTGGGCTCAGAGCCAGTCCCTGGGAGTGAGTGTTATTCCAGGCCTGAAGTATATACCAGGGCCATAGTATTGGGGTCCCACCAAACTCCATCTGACCAGTAATTCTGGTTATTATTGTGTTTTTGGATTTTGTTCCATGTTTTTCCTCCCACTCTATCCAGGATCTCCAGTTTTTATCATTTCCCAAGTGGTTGGCATTGGTAGCTGGGCACCATCTAGTTCTTCTGGTCTCAAGGCCAATTGTGTCCTAGGGCTGATTCTTTCCGAATACCATTGGTTTTTTGTACTCTTCTTCACTTCTGACAATAGGATACCATTAGCTGCATCTTAGGTGGCTGCTTGAAAGCTTTTAAGACCCCAGTCACTAATCAACAATTTAGATTGTGGAACAAGATTTTTATGTATTTTGTTGTGCCAATTGAGTCTGGTGTTCCCCAATACTATGGTCTTGAATCAGTAGATTCATTGGATTTCTCTCCCACACTGTCTGGCTGTCTGTGAGGAATTGCTCTATGTCTGTCTTCAGGTGTTTCTTTCTTTCTTTTATTTATTTATTTTTAAAAAATGCATTTTATTGAAATATAATTTTTGTACAGTGAGATACACAAAATTAAA
>NW_006921837.1:3922631-3929915 GCF_000298275.1 Orycteropus afer afer
ACTGTGATGCTCTGGTGTCTCAGAGGCATTATGACGTTTTTGTGTTTATATTTAATTGGTGATTGTATGTTGGGGTGACTTGCCCACGATTTTCATTTTCTTTGTTTTGTTTGTATGTTACCTATGCAAGCAGGGTACTGTGCTCCTCTATTCGCTAGTTGACAGCACTTATACATTTACCACCTGTCTCCTTTCCTGTTGTCAGACTCTGGTATGTCCCTGCCGACAAAGCCTATTCTTAGGTCTCTGGGATCCAAATGAGAAAGCTATCACTTTAAAATCCAAAATGGTTGCCACTTGTAAAGATTTAAAATGGCTGCACCCTTGGTCACTTTAAATATCCAAAATGGCTGCCTCATGTAAACAATCAAAATGGCTGCACCCTCTGGACAGCAGAAAGTCAACAGCTCAGGTTGTCTCCCTCCTTGCTGTTTCCCTTCCTAGTCATAGGCAACCAGCACAGTCGTCCCTGCAGCTGTTGGTGACCAGGGTTGATCTTTAGGTCCATTCTCAGGTCCCAACACCATTTGGAAATATTCAGGCTGTTGATCCCATCAGAGTAGCTGACAGTCTGCAACTCTGACCATCTCTGTACTCACTGTTTTCGTTCAGGTTTTTCCACTATTTGGTGCCTAATCCACTTCTGCATAGTTCCTTTCAAAGCTCAGGGCTCCAGGACTATCTTCTGTATCTCTGTCAATTGGTTTTTCTTTTCTTTGTTGAAGAGAGTCTGTGTTGCTTGTCTGCCTGTTCCTCCATCTTACCAGAAGTCTGTCTTCTGTTGTTTCTGTAAGGATTGTGGTTATTTTGTATCACTGGTATCTGTGCAAGATTAGTCTCAGCTGAATTTATCCTTGGTCTAGAGTATAATCCTGTTCACCAACCTCCATCTGACCTTCTCAGTTGTCTATGTGTTTATCTGTAGTTTGGTGTTTGGTGTTAATGGTAATGCAGTATTGTGGATATACTGGTATTACCCTCTGTCATCTATATCTGATGTACACAATTCAGTGCTCTTCCAGACATTTCTTAAGGAGCTCTGATGGTGTAGTAGTTAAAGCATTTGGCTGCTAACCAAAAGGTCTGTGGTTTGAACCCACCAGCCACTCCATGATGGAAGAAAGATGAGACAGTCTACTTTCATAAAGATTTACAGCCTTGGAAACCCAAAGCAGGTCACTATCAGTCAGAATTAACTCAATGGCAGTGAGGTTTTTTTTTCTTTTTTTGGTTTGGACATTTCTTATATAGAGAATCATACAATAAGTGGTTCTTTGTGACTTTTTTTTTTTTTCACTTAGCATAATGCTTTTAAAGTTTGTTCATGTTCTGACATGAGTTAGTTCTTCATTCTTCTTTATTGCTGGATAATATTCCATTATATGAATATAACACATTTTGTTTATCCATTCAGTGGTTGAGGGATGTTGGGTTGTTTCTCACATTTTGGCTATTTTGAGTAATACCGATATGAACATTCATGTACAAGTTTTTGCATAGATGTATATTTTCATTTCTCTTGGCTATATACCTAAGAATAGAATTGCTGGGTCATATGTAACTGCTTTAGGAACTGCCAGACTATTTTCCAAAGTGGTTACACTGTTTTACATTTCTACCAGCAAAGCATGATGGTTTTAATTTTTCCACATCCTCACCAACACTTGTTATTATCTGACATTTTGAGGGGAGCCCTCTTTGTTGTTGTGAAGTGGTATCTCATTGTGGTGTTGATTTGCCATTTCCTTGGTGGTCCATTGGTATTTTTATCTATGTAATATAATTACCATGTCTTTGGATCTCCTGTAATAGCTGGCTGTCAAATTTTGCCTGGCTTCTTCCCCACTGATGCCTCATCATAGAGGAGCCCTAGTAAGGGCTGTAAGTACTGGAAGGCATTTGACTGATAACCACAAGGCTAGTAGTTCAAACCCACCAGCCACTCCACGGAAGTAAGATTGGGCAAGCTGCTTCTGTAGAGATATCGCCTTGGAAACCCAAGGAAGGGTCACTATAAGTCTAATTGAATCAACGGCCAAAAAAAACCCAAACACACTGCCGTAGAGTCGTATCTGACTCAAAGCGACCTTGGGTTTCCAAGGCAGTATCACTACAGAAGTAGATTGTCCAACTTTCCTTCCCAGGAATGGCTGGTGGGTTTGAACTGCCAGCCTTCTGGTTAGCAGTCAAATGCCTTAGGCAGTTTTTTTTTTTTTTTTTTTTGAGGGGGGCAGTTTCCAAAGGGTAGGATGTGGATCCTGGTAGCTGGAGGGCAGTTTGTTTGCAGGTGGTGAGTACTCAAAGTTGATAGAACTGGAATAGAGTTAAATTTGGTAGAAAGTTGCAGAACACACCTTCCTCAAAGAATTCCTCCTCCAGTCCTACTGCTTGTTCACATTCTGATCTGATTTTACATCTTTGACCTAGTTGAAAGGTCCCACTTCCATGGTAAATTTGTGTATAGGGAGACTTGTCTCTCATGGCCTCTCCAATGGTTACTACAATAAGCTTTCACTGTACTGAGGCTGGAGGAGACCCAATTTAACATCTTATTAAATAGGCCTCAAGAGGAATGAATTGCTAGGCTTGAGGGCTCAGGACCATAGTCCTGAGGGCGGGGGGCATCAAGAACAATTGGCATAACATAGTCCACAAAGATCATACTCTAAACGTTGGTGAATAGTGACTGGGTCTTAAAAGCTTGTAAGCAGCCATCTAAGGTGCAACTATTGGTCTCTCCCCATCTGGAGCAAAGAAGAGTGAATAAATTAAAGAAATATGGGAACAGTTAGTACAAAAGACTAATGGACTTTGGACTATGGTGAACCTCAGTCTCTAAGACCCTGAGACCAGAAGAATAAAATGGTGCCCCGCTACCACTGCTGACCACTGTGAAAGGGATTACAATAGAAGGGTCTGGGTAGACTGGGAGAAAAATGTGGAACAAAACTCAAAGTTATAAAAAAGACCAGGTCACTGGTCTGATAAAGATTAATGGAACCCCTGAGACTATGGCCATTAGGTAACCTTCAAGCTTGGAATTGAAATCACCCCCATGGCCCAATTTATAGCCACACAATGGACAGGCCTATAAGGTGAACAATAAATAACACCAGCACTTCTTAGAACAATCAACAATACTAAGAAGAAAGGGCAGTATTTGCCCAGGACGAATGGAAATGGTAAACACAGTAGGGAAGTGGAAAGAGCGCTGCTACATTGTGGGGATTTCAATCAATGTCACAAAACAAATGTGTGTGAATCGATGAATGGAAAACCAATTTGCTCTGTAAACTTTTACTCAAATTACAAAAAGAATTTAAATAAATAAATAAATACATCTCAAGATCATGCATCTGCTGCCTGAATATTTAATATAAAACCCTTGTGACTCATAGAGCTGAGTTCCATTTTTTTTTTAGAGTAGAAGAATAGCGTCACAAGCTAACATGATGCTGTTTGCCATGAATTTGTGCAAAGAAGTTTCTTTCAGCTCCTTTTAACACCTTTGCCTGTTTAGAGCTACCTGGAGAGGAGTCAGAACAGCTCAGATTCAGACTACCTCCACCTGATCTCCTTCTCTTTCTTTCCTCAAATTGTAGGCAGTCCCCAGATTATGAATATCTGACTGACTGGACAACTTCTACTTGTCCTTTAATGTTATGTAAGTTGCCCTCATTTTGAAACAATTGAACCAACTCCTACTCTTAATAAATTATTCATCACAATCCCCTTCACTTGCTGCATTTTTGAATCATGGAAAAGGCATTGAGCCTTTTCTTGCATTTACCAAACCCAAACCCACTGTCATCAGTTGATTCCAATTCATAGCGACCTTACAGGTCAGAGTAGAACTGCCCCCAAAAGGTTTCCAAAGCTGCAAATCTTTATGGAAGCAGATTGTCTCATCTTCCTTCCACGGAATGGCTGGTGGGTTCCAACTGCAGACTTTCTGGTTAGTAGCCAAATGCTTTAACCATTGTGCCACCAGAGCTCCTTTTCATGCTAGTCACTCACTCACTGCTATCAAGTTGATTCAGACTTATAGTGAGCCCCATTGGGTTTCCGAGGCTGTAAATCTTTATGAAAGTAGATTGCCCGATCTTCCTTCTACAGAGTGTCAGTTGGGTTTGAACCACTGACCTTCTGGTTAGCAGCCAAATGCCTTGTCCACTAAGCCACTAGAGCTGTCTTTTTTAGGTTAATTAGTTGATTGCTAAACAGAAGATTTCAAAGAGCAGCTCGAGAAGACAAAGTCAATTATTATAATGAAATGTGCAAAGACATGGAGGTGGAAAGTGAAAAAGGAAGAACACACTCGACATTTCTCAAGCTGAAAGAACTGAAGAGGAAATTTAAGCCTCGAATTGCAATGTTGAAAGATTCTATGGGCAATATATTGAATGATGCAGGAAACATCAAAAGAAAATGGAAGGAATATACAGAGTCATTGTACCAAAAAGAACTGGTTGATGTTCATCCATTTCAGGAGGTGGCATAGGTTCAAGAACCAACAGTATTGAAGGAAGAAGTCAAAGCTACAGTGAGGGAAGTGGCAAAAAACAAGGCTCCAGGAACTGACGGGATACCCATTGAGATATTTCAATAAATGGATGCTGCACTGGAGGTACTCACTTGGCTATGCCAAGAGATTTGGAAGACAACTACCTGGCCAACAGACTGAAAAAAATCCATATTTGTACCCACCCAAAGAAAGGTGATCCTACAGAATGTGGAAATTACCAAACAATATCATTAATATCACATGCAAGTGAAATCTTACTGAAGATAATTAAAAAATGGTTGCAGCACTATATTGACAGAGAACTTCCAGAAAGGCAAACTGGATTCTGAAGAAGATGTAGAACGAGGGATATCATTGCTGATGTCAAATGGATCTTGGCTCAAAGCAAAGAACACCAGAAAGATGTTTACTTGTATTTTATTGACTATGCAAAAGCATTTGATTGTGTGGATCATAGCAAATTATGGATAACATTGAGAAGAATGGGAATTCCAGAACACTTAATTGTGCTCATGAGGAACTTGTTCATAGACCAGGAGGCTGTTGTTCAAACAGAACAAGGGGACACTGTATGGTTTAAAATCAAGAAGGGAGTGCATCAGGGTTATATCCTTTCACCATATTGTTCGATCTGATGCTGAACAGATAATCTGAGAAGCTGGACTATATGAAGAAGAATGTGGCATCAGGATTGGAGGAAGACTCATTAACAACCTGCATTATGTAGATGACATAACTTTGCTTGCTGACAGTGAGGATGACTTGAAACACTTACTGATGAAGATTGAAGACTACAGTCTGCAGTATGGATTACACCTTAATATAAAGAAAACAAAAATCCTCACAACGAGACCAATAAGCAGCATCATGATAGATGGAGAAAAGACTGAAGTTGTCAAGGATTTCATATTACTTGGTTCTACAATCAACACAATGGAAGCAACAGTCAAAATATCAGACATTGTATAGCATTGGACAAATCTGCTGCAAAAGACCTCTTTCAAGTGCTGAGGAGCAAGGATGTTTCCTTGAAGACTAAGGTGCACTGGACACAAGCCATGGTATTTTCAATTGCCTCATATGCATGTGAGAGGTGGACAATGAAAAAGGAAGACCAAAGAAGAGTCAATGCTTTTCAGTTGTGATGTTGATGAAGAATGCTGAAAGTACCATGGACTGCTAAAAGATCTAACAAGTCTGTCCTGGAAGAAGTGCAGCTGGAATGCTTCTTGGAAGCAAGAATGGCCAGACTTTGTCTCACCTACTTTGGTCATGTTGTCAGAAGGGACTGTTCCCTGGAGAAGGATGTCATGCTTGGCAAAGTGGAAGGACAATGAAAAAAGGGAAGGCCCTTAATGAGATGGATTGACACAGTGGCTGCAACAATGGGCTCATGTATAGCAAGGATCGTGGGGCTGGCACAGGACCAGGCAGTGTTTCGTTGTGCTGTACGTGAGGTAACTATGAGTAGGAGATGACTCAGCATCACCTAACAACAACAAGTTGAGTGCAAATAGTTTGCACCACTATTTACTAAAAATACTTCATAATTTAAGGAACACCATGGAGTGCTGGAGGTGGTGACATAACCAAGAGTGATGGGTTGATCTCTGGGATCAGGAATCCTAAGTGGAACTGAGATTTTACCCCATATCTGTTTATCCTCAAGAATCAGTGTGGTCCGTAGACACCTTTCAAGCCTGGAACTGAACCCACTCCCAAGAATCAGCTTCTAGTCAAACAATAGACAGACTTGTATCACCAGGGAGGGATGTACTTCACTACACTCAACCATAGGAGACCAAAAGGGCAGCCTTTGCCCAAAAGCAAAGCTCAGAAGGCAGGAAGGGGCAGGAAAGAAGGATGAATGGAAATGAGGAACCCAGGGAGGAAGTGGGAAGAGTGCAGTTACATTGTGGGGATTGCAACCAATGTAATGAAATGAAGTGTGTGTAAATTGTCAAACAGAAAATGAATTTGCTCTGTAAACTTTCACTCAAGCTACAATAAGAAGTAAAAATCAAAAAACCAATGATGCTCACCTGATTCCAGCTGGTATTTAAATTCACAAAGGCAGGTTGCCTGTGGTTTTCTAACACACCCAGGAGTTGTAGGCAGGAAAAATGAGTAGAGAGTTGGAATAGGAATTCCAAAGACTTGCAGTCCTTGGTCAGATATATTTTCAAATAGTTGGTTCCCCATTTTTTTTTTCCCAAAGATTCCATAAAAATTCAGGGATTTAATGTTTCTGAAACCCAGCATCAGGCAGAGTTTCAACCATCTCCAGTTGTGATCACAGGAGCAATAGGCTTCCTCTGGGGTGGAGGTTCTGTAAGTTACTTCATGGTAAATTTATCAAAGCTGTAGGAACAAAATCTTTATAAATAATTCTGGCATCCTTCATCGCTCCTTATTTGCTGCCATCCCGTTGGGGACAATTAGTTGCCATAAAAAGGCGAGGCTTCCTGTTTACCCAGTTGCTTTCACCACACTTTTATTTTTATGAACACTTCATTTCCTCAATCTCCAGATTAATTTCTGCAATGTTGGAGATCATTTATTTATGAAAACCCTGTAAAACAGCTGCACTGAAACTGAATCTAAGGTTTCTCCATCCATTTTGACGTTGTCTCCTAAAAAATTGAACCCTTACTGTTTGATGTGCACTATGCTAGGAAGGGGAAAGAAGCCCATGGAGACGGGTCTCTGAACTGGAGGAATCTGCAGAGGTGAAAACATGGTTCAGTGGGAAGAACACT
>NW_006921837.1:3930955-3933500 GCF_000298275.1 Orycteropus afer afer
GGCGATTGGAAATATCATGGCTTGTGTCAGGCGCACCTTAGTCCTCAAGGAGATATCCTTGCTCCTCAGCACTTGATACAGTTCCTTTGCAGTTGACTTTCCCAATGCTACACGTCATTTTATAGAGTTTGTATATACATACATATGTTGCTGTTGTTAGGTGTTGTTCAGTCGGTTCCAAGTCAGAAAGACCCTACATACAACAGAACAAAACACTGCCTGGTCCTGCACCATCCTCACTATCCTTACTATGCCCTTTGTTACAGACACTGTATTAATCCATCTCATTGAGGGCCTTCCCCCTTTTCTCTGACCTTCCACTTTACCAAGCATGATATCCTTCTCCAGGGACTGATCCCTTCTGACAGTACGACCAAAGTAAGTGAGATGAAGTCTGACCATTCTTACTTCTAAGGAGCATTCGAGCTGTACTTCTTCCAAGACAGATTTGTGTGATCTTCTGGCAGTCCATGGTATTTTCAGTATTCTTCGCCAACACCACAATTCAAATGCATCAATTCTTCTTTGTCTTCCTTATTCATTGTCTAGCTTTCACATGCATATGAGGTGATTAAAAACACCATGGCACGCTTTAGTCTTCAAAGTGACATCTTTAATCTTTAACAGTTCGAAGAGGTCTTTTGTAGCAGATTAACCCAGTGCAATATGTCCTCTGATTTCTTCTGCTTGCATGAGTGTTGATTGTGGATCCAAGTAAAATGAAATCCCTGACAAATTCAATCTTTTCTTTATTTATCATGATGTTGCTTATTGGTCCATTTGTGAGGACTTCTGTTTTCTTTATGTTGAGGGGTAATCCATACTGAAGACTGTAGTCTTTGATCTTCATCAGTAAGTGCTTCAAGTCCTCTTCACTTTCAGCAAGGAAGATTGTGTCATCTGCATATCACAGGTTGTTAATGAGTCTTCTTGATCCTGATGCTGCATTCTTTTTCATATAGTCCACCTTCTCAGATTAATTGCTCAGTATACAAATTGAGTAATTACGATGAAAAGATACAACCTTGATGCATATCTGTCCTGGTTTTAAACCATTCAGTATTTCCTTGTTCTGTTCAAATGATTGCCTCTTAGTCTACGTACAATTTCCTCATGAGCACAATTAAATGTTCTGGAGTTCCCATTCTTCCCAATATTACCCATAATTTATTATGACCCACACACTCAAATGCTTTTGCACAGTCAATAAAATAGAAGTAAATATCCTTCTGGTATTCTTTGCTTTCAGCCATGATCCATCTGACATCAGCAATGACATCCCTCATTCCATATCCTCTTCTGAATCCAGCTTGAGTTTCTGACAGCTACCTGTTGATGTAATGCTACAACTGTTTTTGAATTATTTCCAGTAAAATTTTATTTGTGATTAGAACACCACATCAATAATTGTTGCAAGAGGATCCACTGATACATGCTAAAATTAAGTTTTAATGTTTGAGGAGAAAGAAGGTATTTGCATAGTTTCATTTATCTAGTCTCAAAAAGTGTTTTCTCTAGGATGTTTATTAATTACAAAGGTGAAACTAGTAGTGTTGGCATGGAGCAAGCCAACATTTGCCCCCTAACCATGTGATCAAGGTTAGCAGCATCAGTTATAAGACATACCATCACAAGATATCCACTGATATACACTGAGAAAGGCATATCACTTCTTTAGTAAAAATGAAAATCCTCAATTTAATAATGAGAAAACAGAGACGCCCAAATTAAGAGGTTTCTCCAAAACAACTAGAGAGTGCTCTTCAAAAATATTGAGGTTAAAAAAGACAGGAAAGAATGAGGAACTGCCAAAAATTGGAGAAACTGAAGGAAGTGTGACAATTAAATGGAATATGGAATCTTAACTGGATCCTGAAATATTAAAAGGACAATTCTGTAAATACTGGTAAAATCTGATTAAAGTCTGTAGCTTAGTTAATAGTTTTGTACCAATGTTAATTTTTTAGTTGACAGTTGTACAGTTATGTAAAATGTTAACATGAGGGTAAGCTGGGTGAAGGGCAGACTGAAATTCTGTTCTACTTTTGCAACTTTTCTGTAAGTCCAAATTTATTTCAAAATAAAAGGTTAAATTAAAAAAAAATTTTATTTGTGTGTGATATTAATGATATAGTTAGATAATTTCCACATTCTTTTGGATTACCCTTCTTTTGAGTGGGTATGAATATGGATCTCTTCCAGTCAGTTGGCCAGGTAGCTGCATGCATTTATTGAAACATCTCAGTAAGTGTTCTGTCAATTCCTGGAGTCTTGTTTTTCACCAGTTCCTTCAATGCAGCTTGAATTTCTTCCTTCAGTGCTATTGGTTGTTGATCATATGCTACCTCTTGAAATGTTTGATTGTTGACCAGTTCTTTTTGGCACGGTGACTGTATGTATTCTTTCCATCTTCTTTTGATGCTTCCTGCATCATTCAATGTTTTGCCCATGTTGTTGTTGTTGTTGTTATGTGCCGTCGAGTCAAACCTGACTCATAGCGACCCCTCCTTGGGTTTCCCCGGCAGTATCACTACGGAAGTAGGAT
>NW_006921837.1:3933891-3946054 GCF_000298275.1 Orycteropus afer afer
TGTATTCCTGTATTATTTTTTTTTAAATTGAGGCATAAGCTATATACCATAAAAACTTAAAACATTTAAGCTAGATGAATTCTTATCTATCACCCAGGTAACCACCATCCAGATCATGACACAGAATATTTCCATTATCTGAGAATGTCCCCTCATGGCCCTATCTAGCCAATCCTCCCACCCCATAGGTAGCCACTGTTCTGAATTCTGTCATGCTAGATCAGTTTTACCTGTCCTTGAACTTGACCTAAAAGAAACCACCCAGTAGGTACTCTTTTTGTGTCTACAGTAAGTCCCTGGATTACGAACATCTGACTTATGGACAATTCATACTTGCTCTTTAATGTTATCTAAATTTACCCTCACTTGAAATGGTTGAGCCAACCCCTACTGCAACTAATTCTTCATCACAATTACCTTCACTTGCTGCATGTGCAACTTATAAATAATTGATTTTAAATCATCTTGCACTAAAACCAAATCAAACCCTATAGAGTTGATTCCAACTCATAGTGACCCTGTAGAACAGAGTAGAACTGCCCCATAGGGTTTCCAGGGCTGTAAATCTTTATGGAAGCAAACTGCTTCATCTCTCTCCTGTGGAGTGGCTGGTGGGTTCAAACCACCAACTTTTTGGTTAGCAGCTGACTGCTTTAACCACTTTGCCATCAGAGCTCCTTTCTTGCACTAAAGTAAAGCTAAATCAAAATCATATGCATCTGCTGTGACTTACCTACAAATTTGACATAAAGGCACACTTGGAACTCATTTGTAACCTGGGGACTGCCTGTAGTTTCTTTTGCTCAACATAATGCTTGTGAGATTTATCTATATTGTTGTGTGACTTGTTGGTTTGTTCTTTTTTATTGCTGAGTAATATGAATACATCACAATCTGTTTATCTATTCTTCTGTTGATTTGACATTTGAGCTGTTTCAAAGATTTTGGCTATCATGACTATATTTGCTGCAAACATTTTTATATATCTTTTTTAGACATACACTCATTTCTCTTAATGTGGAGTGTAGTGGCTATCCAAAGTCATTGATCAGTTTACACTTCCATCAACAATGTATGATAGTGATTATATTTTTAAGATGAATAATTCAGACTCAAGAAAGTATTCCTGGACATTCACATTTTTGGAAGACTTGTCAAATGAGCAGATGGTTGAAAGTAAGAATCTTTGAATCTGAAGCTCTAGCCTGCCACCCAGCTCTATATGCTACAATGATCACCATATATATATATATATATTTTTTGCCTTAGTTTCTTTGTCTGTAAAATAAGTGGTTCGAATCTTTAACTCTAAAGTCAGTCATGTTCTGTAGGTAGCAAGATGGCAAGATAGTATTTCCATGTTACCTCATGTTTCCCCTGTAGTTCTTTTCATGATCTCTCACTCCACTCCCAGTTTGGTCAGCAAAGCCCTTCATCATTCCTTGTCACAGAGGAGGGAAGACAGATCAGAAAGTAGGTAAGATGGTCTCCTGACTTTTTAATTCCAAAGACCAAACCTTTGGTGGAGAGGGGAAAGAACTTAGGTCTCAATAATTTGAAGGGCTACATGACCAGTAAAGGCAAAGATTCCTGCTCTGTACAGCCTTGCTGTAGAGAGGTTCTAGAAGGGAAAACTAGAAGAAACTAGAAAAGACTAACTGAGTGAGATGTAGGGAGTAGGAATAGAGATGGAGAGAAAGAAAGGAGCCAGAGGACATCCTTGAGAATGGGCAGAAGTGGGTTAAAACAACAAACATTTTATTATATCTTACAATTTTGTGGGTTGGGAATTCAGGCAGGGCTCAGCTGGGCAATTCTTCTCCTCCTTAAGTTCATCAGTATTCAGCTAATGGATGGCTGGTCTAGAGGGTCCAAGATGGTTCGACTGGAAGCTTGGGCTCAGTTGGGACTGTTGCCTGGCTACATATAACTTCTTCTGTGTGAGGGGTCTCAGGCTAGTTGGGCTTTCTTACTTGGTGACTCAGGGCCTCCACAGTGTGTTTCCAGAGACAGGAAACTGTTACATTCTTAAGGTCTGGGCCCAGAAATGGATACGTTACTTCTGCTGTATTCTATTTTTCAAAGCAATCACAGAACCCACTTCCATTTAAGGGAGGGGACATAAATCATACTTCTCATGGGAGAAGTGTCATGTAATTTGTAGTCATCTTTCATTTGCCATGTTCCTGTTGTTGTTATGTGCCGTCAAGTCGGACCCAACTCATAGCGACCCCTTCTTGGGTTTCCGAGGCAGTATCACTACCGAAGTAGATTGCTCCATTTTCCTTCCGAGGAGTGGCTAGTGGGTTTGAACTGCCAGCCTTCTGGTTAGTAGTCAAGTGCCTTAGGCACTATATTACCAGAGCCCTATCCTGCCCCCTCCCTACAGGCCAAGTGACAGTGAAAAGGAAGAAAGTGGGGATCTCCAAATAGTGTTGTGGTATCTGAGAGCAGATCATTATCACTCCTGTGTTTGAACCTGGGGAAACAACAAGACCCTGAAAAGAGATGGCCAGCTGGTGTGCCATCTGAGTCCCAGCATGGTACTCAGGCAACACACACAAAGAATTGGCCCCAAAGACTGGCAGAGAGGATCAAGGTCTGACTCAGCAGTGATTAATGTGAAAGGACCTCTGAGGACCACATGGGATGTTGGGCATCTCAGTGACGCCAATGTAGTCAGATGGTAGTGAAAAACCACACCATCATCCCCACACCCTCCGTACAATCTTTCCCTCACCTTTGATTCCTTAGGTTTAGGAAGGTCCCTGGAAATTAGGCACAGTCCCCAAGATAGCAGAATGGTTCTTTTCACGGGTCACATTTCCTGGGAAGCAAACACTGAGGCAAAGGTTAGCATGCATGAGGTTTATTAGGGAGTGCTCTCAGGATACCCTACCCAGGAAGAGAAAGAAGCAGGAATGGGCAGAAGGAGAAGTTGAGCTATAATGTGGTCATAATGAAGTCCTCAGACAACCCTATTAGGATGGACCTTAAAGTTGTCCTGGGTTGGGGTGAGGGGACCAGACAGTATACCTTTTCATTGATCAGTCATTGGACACAGCCACCGGGAAATCAAGCATAGCCTGAGGTGAGGCCATTCCCTTTGGCTGAAGAATTCCCTAAGGACTTTGAAGGCTGTTTGCCAGCAGCATCTCCAGCAACCAGGGAAATAAGTTCTTCATTTCTGAATGGAGATCTAGAGGGCACATTCCAATAGCTATCACAGGATGTATCATAAAAATTATAATGAGTCATAAAATAATGAAGAAAATCACATTTTTTTGCCACCTGAATTTGTGCACTATGATTCATGCTTCCAACATATTGATGCTATCGTTTCAAGAACAAAGCCCCATACAAGGTGCTACTCTGATGTTATAAGACTGATTATCTTCCATGTGCTTCTTAGAAGAAGGTCCCTCAAGAAAACCAAACCAAACTCACTGCTATTGAGTCAATTCTGACTCACAGTGACCCCAATTGGATTTCTGAGGCTGTAAAATCTTTATGGAAGGAGATTGGCTCTATTTTCTGCCACAGAGTGGCTGCTGGGTTCAAATCATCAACCTTTTGGTTAGCCAAATGCCTTAACCACTACACCACTGGAGCTTTTTAAGAAGGTCCCTAGTTAGCACAAATGGTTTACACTGTACTGGGAACCATAATTAATTAACTTAAAAATGCAGGTCTGGAGTGGGGCTTGAGGTTTTGTATTTTTTCCTCAGGCTCTTAGGTGATGCCATTTTTCCACACTCTCCCAAAATCACACTTCAGGGAGCAAAATTCTAGACCTAGCTATCCAATATGGTAGCCACAGAAAATGATCTGGGTATGAAGGTGGGACCAGTTGAGCTCCAGGCAGCAACATATGGTGGAAGTGACATTTTCTGGTTCCCTTGAAGACAATCAAATAGAAAGTGTAGGGATCTTCATCCATTAAGATAGCTATTTTAATTTAAATTCATATAAAATTAAATAAGTATTTAATATCTCAGTCACACTAGCCACATTTCAGGTATTTAATAACCACATGTGGCTTGTGGGTACCATATTGAACAGCACAGAAAAGGACATTTCACTCTTGCAGAAAGTTGTATTGAACAGTGTTGATAGATCAAACCCACCAGCCATTCCTCAGAAGGAAGGTTAGGCAATCCTACTTCCATAGTGATACTGCCTCAGAAACCCAAGAAGGGGTCGCTATGAGTCGGGGCTGACTCGACGGCACATAACAACAACATAACAGCAATTATGGTTTGGGTGAAAATTTAAAGAGCAAATTAGTTTTCCATTCAAGAATCCATCAGTATTTTGTTTCATAGCATTAGCTTCAATTCCCTCAATGTAGTAGCACTTGTTCTGCTTCTTCCCTGGTCTCTGTTTCCATTCACCCTCCTCTCCTGCCCCTTCCTGCCTTCTGAGCTTTGTTTTTGGGCAAATGCTGCACTTTTGGTCTTGTATCATTAATTCTTCCAGAGAGCAAGGTCCTCACGAATGTTATTATTACTTTATAGGCCTGTCTGCTGTTTGTTTTACTGCAGGTGATCCCTGGAGGTGGGTTCTGCCCCAAGTTGGAAGGATGTCTAAGTACCACAGCCTCAGGGGTTCCACCAATCTCTACCAGACCAGTAAGTCCAGATCTGCATTTCAGTATGGGTTATGAAAGTCCTACTTGCCCTTTGGGAGCTCTGGTAGCATAGTGCCTAAGGCACTTGACTGCTAACCAGAAGGCTGGAGGTTCAAACCCACCAGCCACTCCTCAGAAGGAAAGTTGGGCAATCTACTTCTGTAGTGATACTGCCTCGGAAACCCAAGGAGGGGTCGCTATGAGTCGGGTCCGACTCGACGGCACATAACAGCAACAACACTTGCCTTTAATGTTGTGTAAATTGGCCTTCCCTTTGAAATGATTGAACCAACTCCTACTTGCAACAAATTCTTCATCACAATCACCTTCACTTGATATATATGCAGTTTTAAATTATTGAAAAGACTTTGTGCCTTTTCTTGCACTAAGGTAAAGCTAAATAAGAACTGTATGTACCTGGGCTGACTTACTTACAAATTCTTAAAAACCCTGAGTCTTTCAGTAGAATTGGTAGGTGAGTTGGAACAGGGGCACACAGTTTTTATTTAGCCTTACTTTAGTGCAAGAAAAGGCTCAAAGCCTTTTTAATGATTTAAGGACTGCACGTGCAGCATCAAAAGGCAAGTGGGAGTTATTGGTAAGTGGGACGTTTGTAACCAGCACTGCTTGTGATCCAGAATCTGCATTTTAGTAATATTCCCCAGCGGATTTGTGTGTGCCTTGAAGATGACCTTTAAAGCTTCCCTTCCAAAAGCCTCACATGCTATCAGCCTATGCTTCCCATAAGGAGAGTGAACAACAGCTTGGAAGAGAATGACAAAGTCCTATGCTTCACAATGAACATACTTGGGCGACACAGCTAGAATTTTTCAACAGTGTGGTTGTGAGATAGGGCAGTGTTCTGTGAAGGGACAGGGATGAGAACAGGCCCCTGCAGAGATCTTACTGACAGCTTCCCGGAGGACAGTCAGGGAATTTACTCAGAAGACCTGCATTGCGTGCTCTGTGGGACAGACAGCAAGTTCTCATCAGAGTCCTCCTGGGTAATTTCATTGCCAAGCATTTTGATGTTGGGACAGCCTGAAACCTCCCTCTTTTGCCCTTCATCTTGCCAAATTCAGAATACTCTCAGTGGATTGGAAAATACATCTTTTGGGTCAGGAACATTTTATCCTTTGATTCTCAAATGGTTTTTCTTTTTTTCTTGTTTCTACTTTAGTTCTAGCTGTCAAAACTGTTTTTTTTTTTTTTCCAGCCTATTTCCACTTGCTGTAATTGCTGCATCTTTTTTTTTTTTTTAAGAAAATCTGGAGGTACTGTGATTTCTGCCCCCCTCCTCCCCTTCCCCACTAGGTTTGATGTCTGGCTTGTTAAACAAGATTTTCTCACTTTTGTTTATTCCCTTGAGGCTTTGTGGTTGTTTCTCTCTCCACATGGCAGTCATTCTTATTTTCCCTATTACCATTATTTATCTATAAGAGCTATTAAATCTGAGGCAACAGCACTTGTCTGTAATGGAAGAAATGCTCAGTGTCATTGCACTCTTGTGTTCTTGATGTTGCCAAATATTTTTGAAGAAAAACTCATAAATATGCCTTATTTCTCCAGGATCTCTCCATTAGTAAAACAGTGAGGCTTTTCATTGGCTGAGTGGGAAACAGGGAACAGGGAAAAAGGAACAAGTGATGCCAGCTGAGTGCTACAAAGTGTACAGTTCAAGGTCACTGAACGTGACTTTTGGAAAGGATATGCAATATTTTCTGGTCTGTTCAGTAAGTGTCCATGAATTTACTTAACACACAATCCTTGAGCTCCTACTGAGACCTACAAAGAGGACTAATCCACTCTCTGGACTCCCAGAAGCTCACACCATATCTCAGGAGGGGTGGCAAACAGAGGTGGAGACCAGGGTCATGGGAGCCCAATGGAGAGGGAGTTGATTACTAATGTTTTCACAGGAAGAGGAGAATGGTGAAGTGAGTAGAGACATCTGTATGCTCTTTTTCTCCACACCGGGGACCAGGGGCAAGCCATTTGGCTAGAGTGCTCTCCATTCTGAGCTAGTGTTTGTGGTTTGTGCTCACCGTTGGAGGATGGGGTCATGAGAACCAAACATTTCTCTAGGGTAGAGTGGTAGGAGGGAATGGGGGAGGAGAGGATCTGGGGAAGGAAATAAAGCGATAAGATGATAAGAAATGAATGGAGGGTGGAAGTAAAGGAAACTTCTCAACCAGAGAGGTCCACAAAGAACCCAAAGGTCTTGGGAGTATGAGAAACCCCAAAAGGCCTGAGCAGTGAAGCTTCAACTCTTATGTAGTATGAGTGGGATATGCACAGAGGACAAAGTGCAGAGTTGGCTTTGGAAGAAGCACACAAGTTCCTTTGATGAACAACTATTCAAACCTTCAATAGGGACCAAAACCAAAACCAAACTCACTGCCATCAAGTTTATTCCAACTCATAGTGACCTTTTAGGGCAGAGTAGAATTGCCCCCTAGGGTTTTCAAGGCTGTAAATCTTTATGGAAGCAGACTGCCTCATCTTTCTCCTGCAGAGCAGCTGGTAGGTTTGAACCACCAACCTTCTGGTTAGTAGCCATAGCTTTACCCACTACACCACCAGAGCTCCTTTCAATAGGGACCAGAAAGTGTTTATTTCAGGGAAAAATGGCAAGATGGGATAGAAAACAGTCAGTCTCTAGAAATTGCTTTATAGAATGACCAGTCTCTGAAAGTGAGATTTGTCAAAATAATATTAAGGACAGCTAATTTTTACCAAATGTTTCTCTGGTACAAAGCACTTAGTTCATCCTCATTTCATCCTGGCAGCCCTCCAAGTTGACACACAATCAACAAGTACTTAGTCTCCACAATGTATCGGGTACTATGTCAAGTGCTAGGGATGCAACAGTGAGCAAAACAGAGAAAAGTCATTGCCCTTGTGGAAATACATACTAGTAGCTGGGTTGAGAGAAATAATTAGTAATACATAAAATACATAATATATTAGATAGTGATAAGTACTATGGAGAAAAGTAAAGGTGGGAGTAAGAATAGAGATTGAGAAAGGAGAAGTTAGAGAGGCCTAAGGAAGAAGATAAGGAGCCCTGGTGGTGAAGTGGGTAAGTGCTTGGCTGCTAGGAGTTGAAATCAACTTGACATCAGTGGGTTTTTAAGGAAGTAGGTAGGAGGCTCTGGGTGGTGCAAATGATTAATGCAATTGGCTGCTAACTGAAAGAATGGCAGTTCAATTCCACCCAGAGGTCCCTAAGAAGAAAGGCCTGGTGATCTACATCTGAAAAAAATCAGTCACTGAAAACTCTATAGAGCACAGTCCTACTCTGACACACAAGGGGTTGCCAGGAGTTGGAATCAGCTTGATGGTGACTAGATAGGCAAGGGAGTAGGTACTATTATTATTGCCCTTTTACAGAGGAGGGAAAACCTAAACATTAATGAATGCCCTAAAAACTGACAATGACATGCTTTAATTGAGTGGAGGGCATTTCTGAGAAGACATTTTTGTGCCACAGAGTCTGCACTTTACTTTAAATAGATTAAAAATGTTTTGGAAAAGAGAAACATTTTCTGTTATACTGATCCTTGATATATAAGACAATACAACACTGGAAACTCTCACTTATAAAGCAGTGGACATCACCACTTCTCCACTCTGAGTTCCAGCAGTCATTATGAGTGTGTGTCTTTGAGAGAGAGAGAAGGGAGGAAAGGAGACAGGGGAGAAAGAAAGAGAAGGAGGGAGGAAGGAAGGGAAGAGGGAGAGAGGGAAGGAAGAGAGACCCACTTCCCAGCCCAGCCTGTGTTCAGCTCCCATAAACCCTTGGGGATTTTGCCTCCACATCCATGATACTCCTTGGCTGTAACCTTTCACGACTGGTAGGCAGAGGGAAGGAGCCCAAGCTGACACTCTGCCCCCTCCATATACACGGAAGAGCACTACTGTGAAAGGTTGCTGCTATATGTCCCCCCAAAAACAAAACTGTTGCCATTGAGTCCATTCCAACTCCTAGCAACCCTGTAGGACAGAGTAGAACTGTCCCTTAGGGTTTCCAAAGCTATAAATCTTTATGAACGCAGACTGCCTCATCTTAGCCCTGTGGTTTCAAACGGCTGACCTTTTGGTTAGCAGCTGAGCACTTAACCACTGTGCCTCCTTGGCTCCTTCTGTGTTTCCTTGTTGTTGTTGTTGTTATGTGCTGTCGAGTCAGACTCGACTCATAGTGACCCCTCCTTGGGTTTCCGAGGCAGTATCACTACGAAAGCAGATGTGTTTCCTAGACCCTGTGTAAATACTTTGCTTCACAGTCTTGGAGGAATTGACCATTTCTTGAATTGATTTTCTGGGAACTGATTTGCATCTGTGCCCAGGGGTTTCTGAGTATTAGATGATTGATCATTTCTCTTCCTCTCTCTCTCCATCTGTATTGCTAAATCATACGGACTTCACCAAACACTGACCTCAGACTAGACTGACTATGTCAGAATCAGCTGGGAGAACTTTGAGAGAATACAGGTAATGCTGCCCTACCTCAGAGACTCAGAATCAGTGGGATGGGAGTGTGTGTGTGCGCATTCATGTGCACAATGTACACTGGAATCTTTATTTTTAAAACTTTCCAGATGATTCTACTGCTGTAGGGCTAGCCCCCAGGGAGAAGAGCCTCCATTTAAGAAATATCCACTGTGTGCCAGGCTTTTGAAATGGTGGCAGGATGAATGGAAGTCCCAAAGGGCAGTTGGGAGAAATGCTAGGGGGTCATTGCTGGGCTCCATGAAAGGCTGTTGTTTTGCTGAGTAGGGTAGAGAAGCTGAAGGGAGGAGCTGGAGTACACTGGACCACAGAGGGAGGCTGGGAGATGAGTTTGAGGGTAGAGGGAGAATGGACCAGGCAATGAGACAAAGGGTTGAGGAGAAGACCTGAGTGAGGCAGTGGAAACATTTGAATAAGTTTTGCCATCACAATCCAAACTCCAACCTATTTCCAAAGAATCAAAACCAAAAAAAAAAACAAAAAACAAAAAAAAACCTCTCTTACCAGGGCTTGGAAGGTTTTAAACTTTTGATTATGGAATATTGCAAAAAGGATGTGGAAGTGATGTCTGACCTCCTTTAATTTCACAAGGAAAAGAGAGAATCAGGATGAACATGAACAGCCCAAGACTGAGGCATGCTGCCACCCTCCAAACTTTTTACCAATTCTGATACCAACTGTCCCTCCAAACAGCACTCTCTACTTCTCTGCTGGGTTTGATAATTCATTGTAATGGCCACACAGAACTCACAGACAATACTCATGATTATAAGGTTTATTAGGAAGTAACAGGTCACAATTTAGGATCAGAAAAACTCAGGACACAGTTTTTCAATCAGGACAGCCTCTTCTCAGCTGTGCCACAGGCATGCTTTTCTCTGGCCTCAGCCTCTGCCCTGCTCGGGCAAGTGTTACAAAACTTTTTTAGCTCTGCAAGTAGGTGCCCAGAGAGGCACCCCACTCCACCAGCAAACCTCCTGCCCAAAGGCTTTCTTGCTTCATGGGCCAGGAAGCCTGCTGCTCTGTCTCATTCCAGTCTCTTGGTTCTACTAACTCTGTTGATGCCATCTCTTTGCTATTTCAGCCCAAGGATTTTAGGTCCAAGGATGTGTTGTATTCCTGGGTCTTCTTTCTTGATGGTGGTGAGATCCCCCTCCCTGTCCCTGGGATGGCTCATTTAAACCTAGTGGAATGGCGAAACTGACCAATCCCCACATTAGAGTTCTATACACCTTATTTGCATGGTGCCACCCCCACAAGGGCACCATATACATTATTTACATTATCAACAAGTTATCTAATACTGTTGGTGGTCCATAGTACTTCATATTTACAAAGTTCAACCCAGTTGTCTGGTAGGAGTCACAAAGACCACGGCTAGAGGAGCCATATTAAGTACTTCACTGCACTGCAAGTATTTCAAAATATATAAACGTGGGAGAATAGTACTACAAACCCACATGCACCACATGGTGATGCTGACCATGTTTAATAATGGTCAATATCAATACCATCCCCACCCTACCCACACTCTCTTCCCAGGCTATTTTGAAGCAAGTTCCAGAAAGTATTCATTTTACCCACCAACATTTTAGAATGTGTCTTGGTTTCTTAGTGCTGCTATAACAGAAATATCATAAGTGGGTGGCTTTAATGAACAGAAATTTATTTTCTCAGTTTAGGAGGTTTGAAGTCTGAATTCAGGGCACTGGTTCTAGGAGCAGACTCACTCTCTGTTGGCTCTGGGGAAAAATCCTTATCTCAGCTTCTCTAGCTTGGAGTTCCTGGCCTTGCAGACTGGTCTGCCTCTGTCCTCTTCAGATAGTGTTTTTCTTCCCCCTGTGTCTTTCAAAAGTGATTGGTTAAAGACATGCCCTACACTGAAATGGACTCATTAACATAACAAAGAAAACCTTATTCCCAACAAGGACTACATCCATAGGTATTGGGGTTAAGATTTACAATACTTATTTTTTGGGGGGCACAATTCAATCCATAACAAAAAAGCTTAAACATTTTTCTCTCTTTTAATGTTTGTTTAATAAATAGTGCTGGCAAAATTGGAGATCCATTTGCAGAAAAATGAAACAAGATCTGTACGTCACACCATACACAAAAACGAACTCCAGATGGATCAAAGACTTAAATGTGAAACCTAAAACTATACAGCTCCTCAAGGAAAATCTAGGGGCAAATTTAAGGGCCCTAATATATGGCATAAATAGACTATTAAGCATAACTCAAAATGTACAAATAGCAGAAGAGAAACCAGATGATTGAGACCTTCTAAGAATTAAATTTTTATGTGCTTCCAAAGACTTCTCCAAAAGAGTCAAAAGAGAACCTACAGATTGGGAAAAATATTTGGTAATAACATATCTGACAAGGGACTTATCTCTAGAATTTATAGAAAACTCCAACACCTCAATAACAAAAAGACAAACAATCCAATTAAAAAATGGGCAGAAGACATGAATAGACACTTCACCAAGGAGGATATTCAAGCGGCCAACAAACATATGAAGAAATGCTCATGATCATTAGCTATTAGAGAGATACAAATCAAAACAACAACCATCTTGCTCCAACACTAGTAGCAAAGTTCAACAAGACAGAAAATAACAAATGCTGGCAAGGTTGTGAAGAGAACTCTCATACACTGCTGGTTGTGAAGAGAACTCTCATACACTGCTGGTGGGACTGTAAAATGGTACAACCATTGTGGAAAGCAGTATGGCGATTCCTTCAAAAGTTGGAACTAGAAATACTGTTTGACCCAGCTCTTCCATTACTAGGTATATATCCTAAAGAAGTGAGAACCATGACAAGAACAGACATATGCACACCCATGTTCATCGCAGCACTATTTACAACAGCCAAAAGATCGAAACAACCTGAGTGTCCATAAACTGAGGAATGGATATATAAACTATGGTACATGCACACAATGGAATACTATGCAACCCTAAAGAATAATGTAGAATCTGCAAAACACCGCATAACGTGGATGAACTTGGAGGA
>NW_006921837.1:3947204-3989863 GCF_000298275.1 Orycteropus afer afer
TCAGGGGGCAGGAGTGCATGGAGGGATGGACACAAGGAAGAGGTAACTATGGGGAGGAAGTGGGAGGGGAGCTGTTGCATTGTGGTAAACTGTGGTCTATGTCATGAGACAAAGTATATGTGAACTGCTGTATGGAAAGTGAATTTGCTCTGTAAATCTTCCACCCAAATCACACACACACACAAAATCACAATTAAAAAAAAAAAAAGATTTCTCTCTCTTTTATTTTCTACTTTTTAAAATTGTAATTAGGATGAAAGTTTACAGAGAAAGTTGGTTTCCCTTCAACAATCCATACACATTCTATTTCATGTGCAGGAAACAGGGGATATGATGCTTGGTGATATAATACAGTGTGTGGGTTTTACTGCAATCCCCACACTGTAACAGGATTCTTCCCACTTCTTCCTTGTGCCCACTCCTTCCCTTCATCCTTCCTTCTCATCCTCTCCCACCTTCCTAGCAAATGATCTTTTGATCTCATATGCTTATTGTTTTAATGAGTGTATACCCTCTCGATACCACTGTTCACCATATAAGCCTGCCTATCTTTTGGCTGACAGTTGAGTCATGGAGGTTAAATTCAATTCCTAGCTTGATGGGTGTCTAAGGGATTCCACCAATCTTTGTCAGACCAGTAGCCTGGTCTTTTTTATGATTTTGAATTTTGTTCCACATTTTCCCACACTCTATCCAGGATCTTCTCTTGTGATTCCTTTCAGAGTGGTCTGCAGTGGTAGCTGGGTACCATCTAGTTCTTCTGGTCTCAGGGTTATGGAGGCTGGGGTTCATGTGCTCCATTAATCCTTTGGACGAACGGTTTCCTGCATAAACATTTCTCTTTAAAAACATACCACAATACCATTATTGCATGAAAATTTAACAATTATTTACTATATATAGTCAGCATTCAGTTTTCTCAGATTGTCTCAAGTTTCTTTTGCAGTTGATTCATTTTAAAATAAGGCCCATGCAATGCAACCAGTTCATATCTCTCTTTTAATAAGTACGTTCCCCTTCAGTCTCTCTTTTATTTCTTACAATTTATGTATTGAAGAAAGTAGGTTGTTTATCCTGTAGAATCTCCTTTGATCTGGATCTTGTTGATTGCATCTCTGTGGTGCCATGTAACATGTTCTTCTGTCCCTGGCATTTCTTGAAAATTGTTGAGTTAATGAGGCTTGCTTGGTCAGATTCTGGTTCAATGCTTTGGCAAGATCACTTCACAGGTGGTTTTCCATCATGAAGCACACACTGTTTGATGGTCTCTGTTTTTGAGATGTAAGTAGCCATCAATGCTCAATGCTCAAATCCAGCAATCCATTGTGGTGGTTGTTAGGTGCTGTTGAGTCAATTCTGACTCTTAGAGAGCCTATGTACAACAGAACAAAACGGCCTTGTCCTGCAGCATCTCACAATCCTTGCTATGCTTGAGCCCATCGTCGTAAGCACTGTCAATCCATCTCCTTGAAGGTCTTCCCCTTTTTCGTTGACCCTCCACTTTACCAAGCATCATATCCTTCTCCAGGGAATGGTCTCTTCTGACAACATGACCAAAGTATGTGAGATGAAGTCTGGCCATTCTCACTTCCAAGAATTATTCCAGCTGTACTTCTTCCAGAATAGATTTGTTCATTCTTCTGGCAGTCCATAGTACTTTCATTATTCTCCACCAACACCACAACTCAAAAGTGTCAACTCTTCTTTGGTCTTCCTTATTCTTTGTCTAGCTTTCAAATGCATATGAAGCAATTGAAAATACCATGGCTTGGGTTAGGTGTGCCTTAGTCTTCAAAGTGACATCTTTGCTCCTCAACACTTGAAAGAAGTCTTTTGTAGCAGATCTGCCCAGTGCAATATGATGTCTGATCTCTTTTTCTTTTCTTTCTTTCTTTTTTTTTTTTTCAAATGGTGATTTGGGTGAAAATTTACAGAGTAAACTCACTTTCCATACAGCAGTTCACATACACTTTGTCTCATGACATTGACCACAATTTACCACAATGCAATAGCTCCCCTCCCACTTCCTCCCCATAGTTACCTCTTCCCTGTGTCCATCACTCCATGCACTCCTGTCTCCTGAGCTGTCTTCCTGTGCATAAGAGCCCTTCTTTTTCCCATGATTGTTCTCTCAAAGGAGTGTGTCTGTTGTTGTTGTTATATGCTGTTAAGTCGGCCCCGACTCATAGCGACCCCTCCTTGGGTTTCCGAGGCAGTATCACTACGGAAGTAGGATTGCCCAACCTTCCTTCCAAGGAGTGGCTGGTGGGTTTGAACCGCCAGCCTTCTGGTTAGCAGTCAAGTGCCTTAGGCACTATGCTACCAGAGCTCCCAGGAGTGTATCTACCTCAGGTAAATATTCAACTCATAGGCCTGTTTTTTGTTTGGCTGGAAGCCACAGGTGTGGGTTCAATTCCAGACCTGAAGGGCAGTTAGAGCCATAGTCTCAGTGGTTCCACCAGGCTCTATCGGACCAGCAAACCTGGTCCCCCTTTTTTTTTCTCCAAATGATTTTGAGTTTTGTTCCACATTGTTCTCCCTCTCTATGCAGGATCTCCTACGTAGATCCCCTTCCAAGTGGACAACAGTGGTATCCGGGCACCATCTAGTTCTGGTCTCATAGTCTATGTATAAGCTGAAGATCAGATGGTGTACCAGTCGCTAGGACTAATTGTTTCCCTGAATTTTTGGTTTTCTTCATTTTTCTTTGCTTTGGATGAGGAAAGACCTATGATTGCAGCTAGATGGCAGCTTGCAAGTTTTTAAGATCCCAGTTGCTACTCACCAAAGTAGGAGGTGGAACAATGTTTTGTGTAGTATGTTATTCTTCATTTTTTAAAAAAATTTAGTTTTTATTCTGATTTGGGTGAAAGTTTACAAAGCAAATTCATTTTCAATACAGCAGTTCATACACATTTTGTCTTACGATATTGACTACAATTCCCTGCAATGCAACAACTCCTCTCCCACTTCCTCTCTGTAGTTATCTCTTCTCTGTGTCCTTCCCTCCCACACATTCCCACCCCAAAGCTGTCTCCCTGTGCAAACACTGACCTTCTGTTCTCCCATGATTGATTGCTTCAAGTAGTTTATCTACATGATATAAATGTTCACCCCATATACCTCTCTCCTGTTTGGCTAGAAGCCACAGGAATGAGTTCAATTCCAGACATAAAGGGTAGCAAGGGGCCATAATCTCTGAGGTCTCACCAGGCTCTATCAGACCAGCAACCTTCTCATGGCCTTGTTTTACTTTTTTTCAGCTTTAACCTGAACTTGCATATGAGCAAATGATGGTCTGTTCCACAGTCAGCTCCTAGCCTCATTTTGACTGATGATACTGAGTTTGTCCATCTCCTTTTTCCACAAATGTGGTAGATTTGGTTTCTGTGTATTCTTTCTGGAGAGGTCCATGTATATAGTTGCTGTTTTTGTTGTTGAAAAAAAGTATTTGCAATGAATAAGTCATTGGTCTTGCAAAATTCTATCATGCAATCTCTGGCATAATTTCTATCACCAAGGCCATAATTTACAACTACCAATGCTGCTTCTTTGTTTCCAACTTTCACATTCTAATCACCATCATTAATCAATACATACATCTTGATTTCATGTTTGGTCAATTTCAGACTGCAGAAGTTGGTAAAAATCTTCAATTTCTTCATCTTTTGCTTTGGTGGTTGGTGCGTAAATTTGAATTATAGTCATATTAATGGGTCTTCCTTGTAGGTTTATGGACATTACTTATCACTGACAGCACTGTATTTTAGAACAGATTTTGAAATGTTCTTTATGACAATGAATGCAATGCCATTTTTCTTTAATTTGTCATTCCTGGCATAGCAGACCATATGATTGTCTGATTCAAAATGACCAATACCAGTCCATTTCAGCTCATTAATGCCTAGAATATCAATCTTTATGTGTTCCATTTCATTTTGGACAAATTCCAATTTTCCTAGATTCATATCTTGTACATTCCATGTTCTGATTATTAATGAATATTTGCAACTGTTTCTTCTCATTTAGAATTGTGCCCTATTAGCAAATGAAAGTCCCAGAAACTCCACTCCATCCGCATCATTAAGGTCGACTCTACCTTAAGGAGGCAGCGCCCTTCCCCAGTCGTCTTTTGAATGCCTTCCGACCTGAAGGGCTCATCTTCTGGCACTATCTCAGGTAATGTTTCACACCTTTTTGTAAAATTTTCCAGTACTATATCAGACAGTGTTTCACTGCTATTCATAAGGTTTTCAGTGGCCAATTCTTTCAGAAATGAATGGCTCTGTCTCTCTTTTCAGTCTATCTTAGTCTGGAAGCTCTGCTGTAACCTGTCTACCATGGGTGACCCTGGTGGTATTTGAAATACCAGTGGCATAGCCTCCAGCCTTACAACAACATGTAAGCCACCACAGTGTGACAAACTGTCAGACGAGTGGTGGTTCAATCCATTAGGGTTTGCAAACTAGTGATGCTCTAATTCCATGATTCCTCTTCATTTATTACCTAAAATCCTTCTAAAAGTGAAACTCCCCCTCATCACCTTTTTTGTTACCCTGAGTTACAGTCTGTACAGGACAAGCATGGTACAGGCTTGATTCTTTCCCTTTATTTATTAATTTTCAAAATAACCAGTAGATGCCCTAGTACTAGGTTCCTGGATGGCACAGTTTGAGCTTGACTACTAACATAATGGTTGACATTTTGAACCAGCCTAGTGGCACTGCAAGAAGGCCTAGTAATCTGCTTCCATAAATATTAATAGCAAGAAAACTCGATGGAGAAGTTCAACTCTGTCACCCACATGGGTTTCCTATAAGTTTAAATTGACTCTATAGCAATGGGCTTGGTTTCTTTTTGGGTTTGCTCGAGCACTTAGGGAGTTCTTTTAGTGGATGACGAAGATCTGAGCCTGACCTCTGCAAGGAGAGGGTGAATCCCTCAAATTCTCTTAATAGCTTCGCAGGTGAGATGTTGATGTACTCACTTTGACAGATGGAGAAATGGAGACTCAGGGGTAGTATGAGTTAGTAAGTGGAGTAAATGACCAGGGTTTGATTTCGGGTCTGCCTGGCTGCAGAGACCAAGCTCTCCACTGCAGGGCACATAGGGAATTCTCACAGGGCCATAGGAAACTCACCTAACCCTGGACTCTGGCTGACAGCTGATTCTTCCTACTCTGGCATGCCAGAAGTCAATATTCTGTAGTCTGAAAAAAATGACATGTATATCTTTGAGGCCTAAGAACAATCATAATTAAAATAGCATTTTAATCACAATTATTGCATTGAATTGTTTGATTTTTAGAATGCTTGTGTTGTTAAGAAGTTTCCAAAAGTTGCACTTTGGGTTAGACCGCTGTAATTGGATTTGTATAATTTAGTTACTGCAAAAATGATGAAGGAATGTATAAGATATATAATGGGATATCATGGCTGATGATTCTGTGCTGTATGATAAATACTATTGATACATGTAAATTGAAGGTACCTCATATTGAAAGGGGTTTATTTACAAAAGAGTCTGGGAGGAAGAAGGTAAGCATTAACTAAAGGAATTAAAAGAGATTTACGGAAACTGGAAGGCCAACATTATGTCATAAAGTACATTTGTATAGTGATATTATTTGTTTAATTGGCAGCTGCATCAGGGTACTTTCTATTGCAAGTGACTGAAACTGGTTTAACGACAGGCTTACAGGACTTATTAGCTAAACTGTCTAGAGTGGATGTGACTGACTCTAGGGCTCAAATGCTGTTTTCAGGACTTGGTTTCTCTCTTCATTTCTGAGCTCTGTTAACTTTGTGTTAAATTCTTTTCACAGAGACTCCCATTATGGTCCCAAGATGGCAGCCGCCAGCTTCTAGCTCCTGTGGATACAGCCTTGTTCACATCAATAGGAAAGAGCATAGAACCTTTTTTACATTTTTATTGAGTCTTATTGGACCCGAATAGGTCATATGTCTATCTCTGCACAAATTCCTGTAACCAGGGAAATGGAATATACTGATTGGGTGACCCTTAAGTAACATGATCTAATCTTGATCAGCTGATACAACCTTTAGGATCTGGTGGGTAAACCTTAAAAGAAATAAAAGTGAAGTTACCAGGAGTAGTGTGAATGAATGACAGGAAGAAAAACAACAGAATCCCATTGTTCCAAACCTTTAGTTAGTGGTTGAGTGCTTAACTGTGCTCAGAGGGACTCTTATTTTGAATCTACACAGTGTTTAATTTAAAAAGAGCCTACTGCTCTATTGTCTATCTCTAATTGTGGAATTCTGGATCATTTTTAATTCAACAATTTCTCTCTTTGCTTATCTGCATTTTCTAGTTTATTTTACTCTGATTATAAATTACATGTGTGATCCAATACACACACACATTTAAACTGACTTTGCATGATTGTTAAATGAGATGACACATATGGAAGTGCACAGTGCAAGAATAGGGGCTGGGCATATGTTCATTCTTGTCCCCTCTCCTCTCTCTCATCTAACTTCTGGCTTCTTCAGAGAGAGTAAATCCCAGCAGCCTCTTTTCAGCCATAGTTCTTAAAAGTGTGGTTCCCTGGACCAACAGAATCAGTGTTAGGTGGGAACCTTCTTGGGCCTCACCCCAGCCCTGCTGAATAGAAACTCTGGGCTAGAGCCTAGAAATCTGTGTTTTAACAAGCCTTCCAGGGAATGCCGAAGCGTGAAGGTTTGCCTTTATTTTTTTATTTTTATAATATTTTGTTTTGTTTTTGGTGGAAGCTTACACAGCAGATTAGGTTCCCCTTTAACAATTTTTATACTAATTGTTCTGTGCCATTGATTACAGTTTTTACAATGTGTCAGCATCGTCATTATTTCCATTTTGTTTGTTCTGTTCCCATTGATCTAGCTTCCCTTCTCCTCCTTGCCTTCTCATTTTTGCTGTGAGTCAAATGTTGACCTTTGGTCTCATGTAGTTGTTTAAAGCAACACATTACTCACAGGTGATAGTATTTATTTTATAAGCCAACCTATTATTTGGCTGAAAGGTGACCTACAGAAATAGCTTTAAATCCAAGTTCAAAGATTATTTTAGGGTGATAGTCTCGAAGGTTCCTCTACTCTCTCTCAGTCCAGTAAGTCAGTTCTTTTTTAGGAATTTGAATTTTGTTCTACACTTTTTTCCCATTCTATCCAGGACATCCTATTATGTCCCTGGTCAGAATTGTCAGTACTAGTAGCCGGGCACCATTTAGTTCTTCTGGTCTTGGATTAGTGAAGACTTGGTCATATGGGCTATTAGTCCCATGGACTAATTTCTTCTTTGAGCCTTTGATTACCTTCGGTCCCTTTTGCTCCATATGAGTAGACCAATAGTTGTATCTTAGAAGGCCACTCACAAGCTTTTAAGACCCCAGATGCTACCCAATAATCTAGGATGTAGAAAATTATCTTTGTGAGCTATGTTATACCAATTGACTGACTATGGCCCCAAGCCTTCTAACCCAGTAAACTAATCCTGCCAGTTGTTTGGATGTGTCTAAGAAGTCTTCCTGAAAGAAATGCAGCCGGAATGCTCCTTGGAAGCGAGAATGGCCAGACTTCGTCTCACCTACTTTGGTCATGTTGTCAGAAGGGACCATTCCCTGGAGAAGGATATCATGTTTGGGAAAGTGGAGAGTCAGTGAAAAGAGAGAAGAACCTCAACAAGATGGACTGACATAGTGGTTGCAATGATGACATCGTGGCTGCAATAAGTATAGCAAGAGTCAGGAGGCTGGTGCACGACTGGGCAGTGCTACGTTCTGGCACTGTGAGTACTATGAGTCGGGGTCGACTTGATGGCACCTAACAGCAATGACAACAACAATAACAACAAACGTCTGTAACTGTGGAGGCACACGGGTTTGAGAGTCATTGCTCTAAGATTCCTTAAATCTCTAAATGTATTACTTAGCCTTTTGCTTTATCCACAAAGAGCAAGCTCATTCTCCCACTGTGGAGCTGGCTGCCACTGGCTCTCCTCAGAGCCTGCCTCAGCAGCCCCTGTTTGCCTAGGGGTAGAGAGAGCTCCTTATTCTGGGTGAGGAAAGGTCCTTTGGGAATTATTTCCTTGTAACAATTTCAGAGCTTCATTGAGGCTGATATTTTTCTGTGAATCCTAGGCCAGGGCCTGGCGTGTGTGTTGTTGACACCAGATAATGTTAGTCCTCTGACTGATACAGTGTGGGGAACAAACATTGGGCAGCCGGCAGAATCCCAGACTTCCTGAACATCCACAATTATAGATTCATTGAAGTTTAAACACACGGAGACTGCCCTCGTCCTTTGCATTTGCCAGGAGATAAGATTATCTGTGAATGATAGTGGTAAATAGCTGCCCCTCATTTCCCCCTCCAACTTGCTCTTTGGATTTTAATCAGGTTCAAAGCCTGCCTGGCATTTTGCTTACTTTCTATCATCTGTAAGATACACAGGCTAGCCCAATGGTGCCCAGACTTTGATGTGCACATGAATGAATTTCCCTCCTGGGATCTTCTTAAAATGCAGGTTCCGATTCAGCTGGTCTGGGGTCAGGCCTGAGGTTCTTCATTTCCAACAAGTTTCCAGTTAATGTAGATCCTTCTATGTTTAGGTTTACCTGGTTTGGAGTGTGACTCCCCAGGTGATTCTGACGAGCAGCCAGGCTTGTGAACTACTGCGCTGACCCTCTCAGCCTTTGGGCTCTGCCTGCCAGCTTCTCCTCACCTGCCGTGCTGGACTCCTCACGCCACCTTCTCACCGCTGTCCTGGATACTTGCATCCCTTGTCGATGCCACTCACAGAGAGTTCATTGTGGCCCAGGAACTTTCCACATGACCTGATGAGGTCAGCACTACTTCCACTCCTATTTTGTGCAAGGAGAAACAGATTTGGAGAAGTGAAGTATCTTGTCTGATATCACACAGGTATTACAAAGCAGAACCAAGAGGCACCTGGGTCCTTTGGAGCACAGGAGGCAGCAGCACATGGGTTAAGAGGATGGCCTCTGGAGTCAGGCAGACATGGCATCACCACTTTCTACCTGTGTGGCCTTGGGCAGGTTACTTAGATCCTGCAAGCATTAGGTGCCCTCTCTGCAAAATAGGGGTGGTTAGAATACCCACTTGTCAGAACTGTCAGGAGCATAAAGTGAGATGACCGGTATAGACCACATACTTGGGGCCTAGAAAAGTTATCACCATCTCAATATCATGAGGCTTCTCCATGGCACTTCCCCTCTTCTTTGGCATTGGACGCAAGCTTTCAAATGATTACTCAACTTTTCTGTGCTAACATCACTCTTCAAATGGACAGAAAATTCCTTTAGGGTAGAAAGATGCAAGGATTAAATGTATGTGAATATGATGCTTTGAGTCATGGCCTCAAATGTGTTTCCTTTGCCCTCCTGGGCCTAGCCCATCAAGGCAGTGCTTGTCTAGTTGATTGAAATTACACCTTAATCAAGGGAAAATAATTGTGTTAGAAATAGAACTGTTATATAAATACAAGTAATTACCCAGTTGGATTCATTCATTCATTGCTTTCTGTTCACTTAGAACCTACGGGGTGACTGTGGACAAATCAACCTAAATCCTACAAAACATGTGGGCTAGGCTTGCTCCATGGTGGAGGTGAATTTGAGTGTGGAGGTGGGGCTGTGTCTTGTGTGTATCTCATATATTCATGTAGTTCCTTTTTAGAGGATCGCAACTGGGACTTTCCTGGTTTTAACACCGAAATTTCTATGTCCCATGAAATCCTTCAATCCCAGCCAAATCTGAATGCTGGACACCCACCACAATCACCTATGTCTAAGGCAATTCCTTCTCTTTTCTGAACCTGACATATTCCTGCTTTACTGCCTTCTTTTTTCATGGAGGGCTACATGGTGTGGGATGGTTTCTGCTGTTTTTTCTCATCCCCTTTGTGACATGTCTCGAAAGCCTCCTGGGATCAAGAGTGGTGTTTTGCTTCCCACTGTGCTTGGGTTTGTGGGTCGTGATAAGTCCCCTGTTTACTCCGTACACAGAGTTTCTCTTGGCACAGCCTGATGTCTTTCTCCTTCCATTTCAGGCCATGGTGGGTAGCTGAGGGAGGCTTTGTCCTGACATGGTAACAAGAAGAGTGTTCATAAAAGAAAACACCTTTACTTCCCTGCCCCTTTAAGTTTGCTTCAGACAAGTGCTCAGTGAGTACACAAAAGCAGGGTTGTTTTCTTTCTGATGCCATTTCAGATGAAGCTGAATGTTTTTAAACTAGGCAAACACTACCACAGCTAAAAATGCTTAGACTGTGAAAATGAATGTGTGGTAGATTTACACAAATCCCTTGAGTCAGGTAGGGATGCTTTCAGTAGCAAGTAACAATATGTGATCAAAGGGACTTACGAAACAGAGCTTTCTTGTTGTTGCGTAAGAAGGAGTCTGGTGGTGCTTGCTGCTGACTTTGATCCAGGGCTCAGTGGGCCAGGCTCTGAATTACTGTCATTGCTATTATCTAGGACCTTCTCACCCTTCATGTTGAAAGATGGCAGCAGCAATTTCAATTATCAAAGCAGGGAAGCTCAGAACAAAGACTTTCTCCCCCTTTGCCTCTCTCTCTTGTCCAGGAGGAAATCATTCCAGAAGCCCCTTCCTCAGCACACTTTCCCTTACATGCTACTAATCAGAACTGGTTCGATCATAGGTCCTTCCATAAGCTAGGGGCCAGTTCCACCTTCTTTGAAATTAAGATGTCTCTGCCCAGTGCCTAAATAATACTGGGGTTCCTTTAGGGAGAAGTGGTTTTGAGTATGTGACCAACAGTGTATTCCCCAGTCCTTCTTCCTTCTTGGAACGCAGAAGTCCTGTGTCATTGATTCAGTTGTGTTTACCAAAATAATGTATTGAAATCCTAACCCCTATGCTTGTGAATGTAGCCACTGTTTCTGGAAATAGGGTTTTCTTTGTTATATTAATCAGATTATATCCCAGTAGGGTGGACTTTAAATATAATATCTTCTGAATTATAAAAAGAGCAGAATGGACATAGAGACATACACATGGGGAAGACAGATAACACGTGAGTCTCATCTATAAGCAAGGAACCAAAGAATGCCCTGGACTACCTTTAAGGAAGGAATACGCCTCTGATTTGGACTTTTAGGTTTCAGAACGGTGGGAAAATAAATTCCTATTCTTTAAAGCCACCCATTTGTGGTATTTGTATTATAGCAGTATTAGGAAACTAAAAAACCCTGAGTTCTTGTTCCAGTTTTAATACTGTCTTGCTCATGTATGAATAACATACAAAAATGAATGAATGCTTCATCCTCAAACTGGGGACAGGTTTCTGCATGAGATTGCTTTTTATCAAAGTTTCGGTGGCAAGAAACACTTTTGAAAACAGGTAAACTAGATCATTTCAAAGAGATCTCAGATGTTAATGGGTGTCTGCAGGATTGGCTGGCCAGCATCTTTGCTCAGCTCTTGGCATTTTTGCAGACATTGTACAGACATAGATGTAGACATTGATACAGACATAAATGTAGGTGTAGATTGTATTATCTTGGGATGTCTGCAGAGCAGATGGATCTCCATCTGCCCAGGAAGGCTCAGGAGAAGTCCAGCTAGGGCTGGGGTGCAATGAGAGGCCTAGACCCGTGAGAGTGAGTGAAACTCAAGGGTTCAGAGCTGACTGCATATCATTCAATTCAGGGCTCCTGCCTCCTGTAAGGGAGCTCTGGTAGCGTAGTGCCTAAGGCACTTGACTGCTAACCAGAAGGCTGGTGGTTCAAACCTGCCAGCCACTCATTGGAAGGAAGATGGGGCCCTACTTCCGTAGTGATACTGCCTCGGAAACCCAAAGAGGGGTTGCTATGAGTCGGCACATAACAACAATAACAACCTCCTGTAAGGGACTTGGTAATTGAACCTGCTAACTTTATCTCACTATCGGATTTCAGTTGACAAATGACTCTAAAAGAATCAAATACCTGACAGGGGCCTCTTGTGAATACACTTCTGCATTCTGAAGCTAAAGGCAACATCCATGTATATTCAGGCTTGTGAGAGGAGAGGGATCCCTGGAGGGCTTGGGACCCAGTGGTTTCATAACTGATGGCTTTCTCCCATCACCAGTCCTGGGCAGTGGAGAGTGAGCACTTAGTGGTCCCATGGCTGGTGGGAGGCTGCCCTCTGGGATTTGGGAGATAGATGTGTTGGCAATTGAGCTACATCCATTTAAAGCTTTGTTAAATGTTTTGCTTTTATAATTTAGGATATTAGTTTTGTAATTTAGGATATTAGCTCTCTTACTTTGAGAGCTTTGAGACAAAACCTTTCCCCAAATCTAGGTTTTCCCACCTGTAGGAAACTTTGCCTGGCAGCATTGTTCTCTCTCTCTCTCTCCACGCCCCCCCCCCAAATAGTGCCATGTGCATTGGTGTGACAGAATGCCACTGGCCACAGAACTCCTAGTCACCTCTTCTTCCTTCTTATTCTTTTTCTTCCCCTCCTCCTCTTATTTTTCCTTTCATTTTCCAGCTACTCTTGCCCTTCTTCTCTTTCTTTTTCTTTTGATTCTAAAAGCTATTACTTGCTGAGCCCACCATCCATCTGTCAGTCTGTCATACAGTAGAGGCTTTCATGTTGCTGTGATGCTGGAAGCTATACCTTTGGTGTTTCAAATACCAGCAGAATCACTCAAGATTTCAGTGAAGCTTCCGAACTAAGACAGACTAGGAAGAAAGACTTGGTGATCTACTTCTGGAAATCAACCAATGAAAACCTTATAGGTTATCATAGAACATTGTGACACATTTACTTTTGACCTATCATCAGGAGGGACCAACCTCTGGAGGAGGCATTATTTTTGGTGAAGTAGAGGGCTAATGAGGGTGTGGGAGATACTCAGTGATAGCTGCAGCAATGGACTTGAACATGCTGGTGATTGTGAGGGGGATGCAGGGCTGGGCAGTGTTTCATTCTGTGCACATAAGGTGGCCATGAGTCAGAGTTGACATGATGGTAGCACCTACTATGTGCCAGTATTGTGTTAAGCATTTTACATATATTTATCTTATTTAATTAATTCTCCTAACAAATCTATGTGGTAGATTCTGTTATTATCCCCATTTTATCGGTGAAGAAATTGAGATAAGAGAGAATAAATTATGTACTCAAGTTCACACAACTAAGAAGAGCCAGGACTATCTGACTTTAAAGCTCCAGTTCTTTTTCTTAGCATGTTAAAAATATTAACCTATTTTTCTTGATGAAATATAGTATAACAAACACCTCTATGTTCCCTGGCTGTGAACATCTTCCCACTCTTTCTTCATCTCTCTCTCTCAGTATATACACACTTTTCTTTTGCCAAATCCTCTGGAAGTTGGCTGCAAACATCATGACTCCTAAATATTTCTGTCAAAGTCTCCCAAGAACAATTGCCTTCCCAACCTCAATACTATTATCATCTTTAGGGAAATCAACTTTATTTTAATTACATCATCCAACACACAATTCATAGTCAATGTCTTCAGTTGTCCCACACGTATTCTTTATAGCTATTTTTTTGCTTCAATCCATAATCCAATTAATGTTTATATATGGCCTTTAGCCAAACTTTAGTCTCCGCAGTGAAAGCAGTCCCACATCCTTCCATTCTTTGTGATCCTGAATTCTTCTGAGATTTCAGAATAAATATCCTTAAATGTTCTTTAGAACATCAGTGTTCTGGAATTCGTCATTTTTTTCATGATTATCCAGGTTATATATTTCTGGTATGAACACCCCAAAGGTGTTCATTATAGCTCACTCGCATCACATCAGGAGTTCATAGTGTCATACTACCCCACTATTGTCAATGCCAAGCCTGATCCCTTGGTTAGGGTAGTTAGGGTAGTTAAGGTTGTGTGTCAATTTGGCTGATGCTAAGTGGTTTAGCAGTTATGATGTAGTTGTTCCCCAAGACGAGAACTGATATAATGCAGTCATCTCCATGATGAGTTGTGCTATGAGCAGCTAATCAGTTGAAATGGAGTTTCCTTTGGGATGTGGCCTGCTTCCAATATATATGGAAAGGCTCTGGCTTTTTGCTCAATTTGGATCCTGTACTGGTCATCATCTGACCTCCAGTTCTTGAACTTGAACCAATGGCCTACTGTATTGCCTGCTAATCTTGGGATTGTTGCCTTTGCAGCCTGTGAGCCAGCCTGCCATCTTTTCTGCTGATCTTGGATTCGCAAGCCTCCAAAGCTGTCTCTCCTTGTGTCTCAGTTCTCTAGTCCTGCCGTAACAGAAAAACCACAAGTGGATGGCTTTAAAAAACAGAAATTTATTTTCTTACAGCTTAGGATGCTAGAAGTCTAAGTTCACAGTGCCGACTCTAGGTGAAGATTTTCTCTCTGTGTCTCTTGTTCCTAGGAGAATCACAGCACAGGAATCCTGGGTTCAAAGGATGCATTCCCTTCCTGATTTCTCTTTCTCAGTGGTAGTAAGGCCCACTTCGCTGCTCCCTTCTTTCTCCTTTTATCTCTTGTAATATGAAAGGTCTTTCAGGCCACACTCTGGGGAAGCTCCCCTTACATCAGATCAGGCCTATGATGGGACTAAGGGTGTTGCAACCCGTCCTTAATCCTCTTACACCCTATTGCGATTTATCACATCAGATCACATCATGGGATATCATTACATTTCTGCCACACTGCCTCATTACATAACTTCTAAACGACTGAGAGTTAAGGCCCAGCCAAGAGGACACAAATTTTGGAGGGACTTAATTAAATACATGGCACCACGTAAAGCATATTTTCCCCTTTATAATTAATATAAGGTAGGGAGGAAAGGAAACTGTATTAGTCAAGAGTCTAATTGCGAGAGACAGAAAACAAATTCAAACGGGTAAAACACAAAACTTATTGGCTCATGTAACAGGCAAGTCCAAGGAGTTTTCTGGCTTTAGGTTTGCTGGATCCAGAGGTTCAACATCATATTATCACCGATCAATCTCTTCCCTCCATGTCTTGCTCTCCTTTTCTTTCTGATGATTAACCACAGGGAGATGCTTCCTACATGATGGAAAAAGTAGATGCAGTTTCAAGCTCAAATTCTTACGGTTAACTATGCCAGGAAGAGAGCGCTCACCTTGATAAATGGTGCCAGCAAAAGGCTGAGAACTGACCCTTGTTGGACTGGCTGTCATCCTGTCCCACTAGTAATTGGCTGGCTAGGTCTGTATCACCTCCCACACTTAGAGCTGGAGGCAGCATCAGTAGCTTCCCTTCTCACTCCTCTTTGTACCCTACCCTGAAGAAAGTATGAGTGTAAACAAAGGTAGCCACTTAATGTGGTTTGACATGAGGAGCAGCAGAGAAATCCTCTGCCCCTACATCATCACTGCCATGGATAGAACTAGTACCTGATACGTGCTGATTTGGAGCCTAGAAGCCTCAGGGCTTGAGGTACTTCTTGATGCCTGGGCTCAGCACTGGCACTCTATCACTTCCATTGCCATTAGTGTGTTCCCAGAATCCCTCACTCCCTCCTCCTGATACGCTATAACTCAGCCCCCTTTCAGGTTGGGTAGCAGTTCAGGGGTTTGGAGAAAGGTAGTGGGGCTGCTGTGCTCTGTCAGGTGTGGGAGCTTGTGTAGATGGTGGCCTTTAAAGGCAGAGAGCCTGACCCAGCACTTGTGTCTTAGAGGTAATATACAAAAAATTCTCAATTAAATGCGTGAATTGAACTCTTCCATTTGTTATTCTCATTTGATGCAAGTAGTTATATATGAGATTTTCAGGATGTTTTTTATTTGCTAACAAATCAAGCAAATTCTGGAATTATTATTTTCTAGTTATAGTGGATGTCATTTGATCAAGACTTGGCTAACTGAAGTGGTGAATGGTTTATAGAGCACAAAACTCAGGCTGGCCAATGGGAGTGGAATGTTCAAATGTGCCACCACTTAGGGAGAGCATGCTGAGAATAATGCTACCAGGAAAGAAAGCAGAGTGAAATGGAGACACAGCTTCCTCATGATGTTTGAATCCTTGGACCCACCCATACCTGAGATCTATTTTCTATTTTGGACCAAGTCGAATTATTTTTTCTTTCTTTTTTATTTTTTCCAAATTATTTTTTCTTAAGCTAGTTTGCATTGGGTTTCCTATCATTTGCCTATAACACTGGTTATATTTTTGACCTCAGATGCAACAGTAATTTCCCAAATGATAAGATCTATAATCTCAAATTTGGACAGCCACTCATGTAGACTCCTGGAATATTGACAGTGTTCCCATGCTTCTTTTATGACTTAAGTGACCTAAATGACCTCATTCATGTTATTCTCTAGTTCATGTTACTCCCTATTACTCCAGTCCCTGAAATTTTAGCAGGATTAAAGAAATGCCAGATACTATTTTAGAGGAGGTGGAAATTTCAATGTTTTAAAAAGCACTAGAGCATGGTGGTGCTGGTGGATAGGAGATAGAAACAAGAGGTTGAAAAGAGACAGGTTTCAAGCACACTCCCCCTGTCTTGAGGGGATCTCCTTGCTCATTCTCTAAGACTCAACTTCTGTATTTCTTTCTCAGTGCAGTCTTCCTTGCCCCATTCCACTCTACCCCAGACAGGCTCTCTTCTCTTTGCCTGCCCCCAAAAACTTCAAATAGACTTCTATTAGGCATTTATTAGAGATGTTGTTGTTGTTGTTGTTGTTGTTATGTGCAGTCCTGTCATCTCTGACTCCTAGTGACCCATGTACAACAGAACGAAACACTGCCCAGTCCTGTGCCAGCCTCATTATCCCTACTATAGCTGAGCCCATTGTTGCAGCCACTGCATCTTTCCATCTCATTGAGGGCCTTCCCCTCTTTTGTTGACCCTCCACTTTACCGAGCATGACATCTTTCTCCAGAGAATGGTCCCTTCTGACAACATGACTAATGTAGGTGAGACGAAGCCTGGCCATTGTCACTCCCAAGGAGCATTCCAGCTGCACTTCCTCCAGGCCAGATTTGTTAGTCCTTTTAGCAGTCCACAGTACTTTCAGCATTCTTCTCCAACACCACAACTCAAAAGCATCAACTCTTCTTCGATCTTCCATATTCATTGTCCAGCTCTCACATGCATATGAGGTGATTGAAAATACCATGGCTTGGATTAGGGGCATCCTAGTCTTCAAGGAGTTATCTTTGTTCTTCAGCACCTGAAAGAGGTCTTTTGTAGCAGATTTGCCCAATGCAATACATCTTTCGATGTCTTGACTGCTGCTTCCATCGGCATTGATTGTAGAGCCAAGTAATATGAAGTCTTTGGCAACTTTAATCTTTTCTCCATTTATTGTGATGCTGCTTATTGGTCCAGTTGTGAGAATTTTTGTTTTCTTTATGTTGAGGTGTAATCCATACTGTAGACTGTAGTCTTTAATACTCATCAGTAAGTGTTCTAAGTCATCCTCACTTTCAGCAAGCAAAGTTGTGTTGTCTGCTTATCGCAGGTTGTTAAAAAGCCTTCCTCCAATCCTGATGCCACATTCTTCTTCATATAGTCCAGCTTCTCAGATTATTTGCTCAGCATACAAGTTGAATAAGTATGGTGAGAGGATACTACCCTGACACATTCCCTTCCTGATTTTAAACCATGCAGTATCCCCTTGTTGTGTTCAAATGACAACCTCCTCATCTATATACAGGTTCCTCATGAGTAGTACAATTAAGTGTTCTGGAATTCCATTCTTCTCAATGTTATCCATAATTTGTTATGATCCGCACAATCATATGTCTTTTAATAGTCAATAAGTACAAGTAAATATCGTTCTAGTATTCTTTGATTTGAGCCAAGACCTAAATGATACCAGCTATGACATCCCTTGCTCCACGTCCCCTTCTGAATCCAACTTGCATTTCTGGAAGTTCTCTGTCAATATACTGCTGTAACCATTTTTGAATTGTCTTCAGTAAGATTTTACTTGTGTGTGATATTAATGATATTTATATATCAATAATATTTATATATTTATTAAAGTGCAGACTTTTTTTTTTTTTTTTAATCTGCTTAAGTACCCCACCACACTACAATCTCATCTTTGTGTCCTAAATACCTGGCAGTTTCTAGTACACAGTAAATTCCTCCACCCCAAACAAACCTATTGCCATCAAGTCAGTTCTAACCCATGGGGACTCCATTTGTCACAGAACAGAACTTCTCCATAGGGTTTTCTTGGCTATAATCTTTACGGAAAGAAGCAGATCACCAAGTCTTTCTTCCACAGTGCCACTGGATGGGTTTGAACTGCCAATCTTTAAGTTAGACATCAAGTGCTAACCATTTGCACCACCCAGAGACCCTAATATATAGAGTTCTAGTGGCATAGTGCCTAAAGCATTTGACTGCTAACCAGAAGGCTGGTGGTTCAAACCCACCAGCCATTCCTCAGAAGGAAGACTGGGCAATCTATTTTCATAGTGATACTGCCTCAGAAACCCAAGAAGGGGTCCTTATGAGTCAAATCTGACTCAATGGCAGTGAGTTTGATTTGGTTTTGGAATAAATATTTGCAGGTGAATGAATGCTGTACAGAACAGTAAATCATTATGAAAGAGCAAATTCCACCCAGTTTACCTAGTGCACACAGTCAGTGCAATAAATCCCACTGGTAATCTAAAACCCATTCTACTCAGCTACACCCAATAACTTAATAACAGGGCAAATGAAGGGACAGAAAACTCTTTAGTGACTTTGCCTGAAGGAGGTACCTTATTATGAGGGCTTCCTGGTCAATTTTTCTATAAGGTAAATGTGACTTCAGGAAGAGAAAGAAATTTTCTTCCCTACACCACCAGAGCTCTCCCCGCTTCTTTTGGGGGGTGGGAATTACACCCTTGCTGGAGGTTTTGTGATTGCAATGTCAGTTTGACTTGTCAATTCTGCAAAAAACAGTCAATTGGGTGGTTTGTTGATAGGAATCTGGAGCAGATGGCCAATGTATTATGGGCCTAGACATCTTGTTGCCTGGAGATTGGGCCAAGGCTGGAGCACAAGGCTGAGAGGATTTGTCAGTTCTCTATTAGTGTGTAAAAAGCCACCTGCCCCCCCCCCCCAAAAAAAACACCCTTAGTAGCTTAAAGTAAGAATTTTTTATTGCTCATAAGTCCATGGGTCACCTGGGAAGTACTGCTTATCTTGACTAGACTTGGTTGATCTTGGCTGTTTCTGCTTATGTATCTATGCTCAATTAGGGGCTGGCCAGTCTAGAGTGGCCATACTCACATGTCTGGCAGTGGACTAATTGTTCACTGGGGCAATAAGGGTGGCTGGTGCTACTTATCCTCTGGAAGATAAGGCCCAGCTTATACATATGGTGGTGGCAGAGTTCAGAGTGAGCAGAACCTGCAAGGCTTCTTGAGGCCAGGGCTCAATACTTGTAACCATTATTCCTTTTCATTCTATTGGTCAAAGTAAGACATAAGGCTAACTCAGATTTAAGGGATGAAGAAATAAACTCCACTCCTTAATGAGAGGAGCTAAAAGTCACAGTGCAAAAGGGACATTGATACAGAGAAGATAGTAAAATCATGACTGTTTTTGCGAACAATCTATCATAGTGAATGATGAGAAAGTTTATTTTCTGATATTATGGACTTTCATAGATGAGATTTCTGCAGATGAAATGTTTCTTGATTAACTTATTTCCTTGGATCTCGTCAACCAGTCCCTAGAACCTAGAGCTATCTTTGAGCTATCTCTTCTCTTGTGCTCCACCTGCATCTGAGTTCTCTGAAAGGTCCTTGAGGCTGAGGGAGCCACAGTCTGATCAGGAATGAGGCCCAACTCAAGGCCCTTCTGGCCCCCAAACAAGGAAAGGAAAGAACTTGTTCAGAGAAAGCCAACAGAGATACTTTCCTCTCTCCATATGAGCTCATTGAATGACAGCTGAATCATGTGAAAGGGTAGGATGGGATCACATTAGCATCTTCTCTGGCTTCCCAGAGAACTCAAGGGGCAGAGAGTGGTAAGTAAGGACGTCTATGTCTGGACCAGCTTGAGGCAGTTGTTTTAAAGAGGGCTCCTCCTGGAGTACTAGAGGGGCCTGGCAGGCTCCAGTGCCCATGGGAACTAGGCTTCAAAATGGCAGGAGAGTTCTCTCAGCAGTGGTACATTTCTCCGAATAAGGGCATCCTCTTCCACTCCCAACACATACAAAATTAATGTCCAGATTACAAGAAGCACACACAATGTTAATTCCTAAGGCTACAACTTCCTCTCGTAAGTTTGGTTTAGGTTATAGTCATTGAGGAACAGAAGTAGATCTATCATTCCCAGGGGATCTTATGCCATCAGAGGTTCCAGGGACCACAGGAATGAAATGAAAAATTCCCTCTGGAAAGTCAGAAACAGAGGTGACTGGTGCCACTTATCTCCTAGAAGCCAGAGGGCTCCTAGCAGTGGGAATATGGGTTCCCATGATAAAAATAAAGATACACTTACTCCATCAGCCCAAGGCCATGGCAGAGGCCTTGAGGTAAGTCAAAATGACATAAATTGTGATTTAGCCTTTGGGATGAGTTTTGCATGTGAAGAACATCAAGTAAATCAATAGTGATCCAATTGCCTTCTATTTTATAAGTTAAAAGGCAACCAAGGGTATGTGGGTTCCCTAAATGTCAGCTGAAAGAGGAATGAAATTAAATATTGATGCACCAGAATAATATGTTTTTAAAGAAAGATAAATACACACACACAAAAAATCCACTTGTCCTTCCTGGAATTCAAGATGGCAAGGATGGTCCTAATGGGCTCTCCTATTAGTGAAGCTCAGAAATCCTAAGCTTTTCTCCAAGAGCAAATGGACAAGGGATCTTGAAACACAACCTAAACTGACTGAAGCAAAGAGAGACGAAATAGGATTGGCTTCCTACACAGCTAGAACTAGAAGTAAAACAATGTCATCAGGGCTCAGTTTACTGTTGCCTCTAGGCTCTGCTTGCTGCATTCTCTGACTTGTCATGATGACCTCTGGCAGCTGCAGACTTGATGTTAATGGTGACACAATGGTCTCAAAAGTGCTCATCTCTTCTTTAGAGATCCAAGGCCATTGGGGTATGCTTCTTTTCAAGTAGTTGCTATTGAAATCTAATCTCTCTGATCCTTTCAGTTTAGGTCTTTTCATCATGTCTGAATCAATCCCAGTGCCCAGGAAAATGTGATTTGCTGATTGGCATGGATCTGGTCATGTATTCCACCTGGGAGCAATTGGTAGCTCCCCTCCAGACCACAGAGAGATAGGTATCTAGGTAGAAAATCTGGGCTGCTCCCACAGTGGAGGAAAGTTAGAATCTCCACCTAACAGAGGTTAGGAGCACACCCAGTGAAGATGGGGATGAACTTGTCCCTAACAGAGTCAAGAGTATTTTCCACACAGAACAAGTGGCAGAATCCTAACCCTTAACACTAGAGTTTGGACTCATAGCCTTGAGGCTGGTTCAGTTGGTTTCCTACTGACATTAAGCTTTCACTGACTCTTCCCATCGACTCCATTTTGTTTCTCATGTTTTCTACCTATGAACCTCACAGTTCTTTTAAGGGGTGGGACTGTGTCTGTTACCTCACTGTAGCTTACTGTGGACCCAGGAAAGAGCCTGTGCTCAATAAATGATCTTTTAATAATTGAATGAAAATGGAAAAACACAGGATTAGGCTGTCCTTGTTTGATATGGATGGGGGCAGTGTCTGGCCATAATCATTGTCTAACTTGTCAGGTGGATCATTGAATTATTTTGGCAGGTCAAAGCACCTTTCCCCACTTTTTAAAATAAAAAAAAAAATAAAAAAAAGTTTTAGTTAGATTCATGCTGCCAAGTTGCTAAAGACTGGGTGGGGGGCATGGTGTGTGTGTGTGTGTGTGTCTGTGTGTATGGTGTTGGAAACTCCCAGCATGAGAGCAATTATTCAGTCTACTTCATTCTTCTCTGCTATTGAAACCTTTCAAAACGTTTTACTTATTTTTTTGAATGGGTAATTGTTATGAATTAATTTGTGTCGCCCAAACATACGTGTTGTAAATTCTAATCCCTAGAGCTCTGGTGTCGTAGTGCCTAAGGCATTTGACTGCTAATCAGAAGGCTGGTGGTTCAAACCCACCAGCCACTCCTCCAAAGGAAGAAAGGGCAATCTACTTCCATAGAGATACTGCCTCAGAAACCCAAGGAGGGGTCGCTATGAGTCGGAACCGACTCGATGACAGTGAGTTTGGCTTTGGTTTTTTGTTGGTATATTTGTTGTGAATGTAATCCCATTTGGGAATAGGACCTTCTCTGTTATGTTAATGAGACTGTATCAGTGTTGGATGTGTTTTAAACCAATCCCATTTGAGATATAAACAGCAGATTAGGCATAGAGAAGAAAGCACTGATGGGGTAAAATAGATGCCATGCCACCTGAAAATCAACAAGGAACCCAGAAACAGAAGCTGGAAAGAGACAAGGACCATTCCCCAGAAATGACAGAGTGAGAGTGAGAAAGCTTTTCCTTAGAGCCAGGGCCTTGAACTCAGAAACCCAAGGATGAGTTGCTAGGAGTTGTATCCGACTTGACAGCAATGAGTTTTTTTTTTTTTTTTTAATTGTGGGAAAATAAATTTTGTATTTGTTAAAGCCACCCACTTGTGTTATTTCTTTCACAGCAGCACTAAGGAACTAAGATCGTAATTTACTTGTTTTACATTTAAAATATTTACTTGTTTTAAAAATCATCATCAAACATTTTGCTAAGTTTTTTCCCTATCTGCCCATATACATAAAAAGCAGTATATAGGAATATTACTTTGTTTTGTGCAAATAGTATCATACTGGAATTTCTTACTCATTTAACAATATTTCTTGAATATCTTTCCCAGTTAGTTCACACAGACCTCCCTCATGGATTCCAATGCTGCAAAGAATGCCAATGAATGAAATCTCTCCATAACTTATGTAATAAATCCACTAGTGATGGACATATAGGCTGTTTCTAATCTTTTCCTATTTTAAACAAACACTTTGAAGCTTCAATGAATAGCCTTGCACATATATCATTATGCTTATATATAAATGAACCGTAGGATAAATACATGGAAGTGGAGTTGCTGAGTCATGTGGAAAATGCATTTGTAATTTTGTAATTTTTTTTTTTTTGTAATTTTTCTAGCTATTGCCAAACTGACCTTCATAAGTTATATCTATTTGTGTTCAAAGAGATTGTCTATTTCCCTACAGCTTTGCCAGCCAATGATTATCACACTTGGATTTTGCCATTCCATTGTGGGATAAATGGTATCGCTTTGTGGGTTTGATTTGCATGTCTTTTATTATGAAAGGAGCTCTGGTAGTGTAGTGCTAAGGCATTTGACTGCTAACCAGAGGTTGGCAGTTCAAACCTACCAGCCACTCCTTGGAAGGAAGGTTGGGCAATCTACTTCCGTGGTGATACCACCTTGGAAAACCAAGGAGGGGTCACTCTGAGTCGGATCCGACTCCATAGCAGTGTTATTTATTTATTTATTTATTTATTTATTATGAGTGCATTTAAACACAATTTCATGTTTGAAAACTTGATTATGCCAGTTGAACATGTTACAGCAAATGCATAATTTAACAGCAAATGCATAATTTAATTAAATATCTTTGTACACAATGGAAGAAAGAGGTGCTTTTTCTATGAAAACTAAGTTGAGAGAAAACAGAGCAATATGAAGCTGAGTGTGGGACTCTGGTAGAAAGTGCACTTACAATGGCTAAGGGTTTCTGAGTGTACCCAGTGCCACACAGTTGAACCAGCAGGCACACACACACATACACACACACAAACACACATAACTGACCACATGGGCAGTTTTGGGCAAAGATGGGTCATACGCTTACACAGATGCCAATAAGAGTAAAGGGCATCATTTGGGGAGAGAACTCAGCAATAATGTATTTGGAGAACCCCAGAAGACATATCTACAAAGTTTATCTTTGCTGGCTTTAGAAAGGGTGAAAGAGTAGTTTTGGTGGGATGCTTCAAAAAAAGCTACAGATGAATAGTTGTCCACTACCATATTCTAATCTGCACCATAATTTTGCCTTGTTTAGATTGACTCTCTCCAGCAGAATTCACACCATGAGTGGCTGATAAAAGATACTCTTCTGAACAATCCCTATTTAAATAAGACTGTTGTTGTTAGGTGCCATCGAGTTGTCTCCAATTCATAGTGACCCTATGTACAGCAGAACAAAACACTACCTGGTCCTGTGCCAGTGCCACGATCCTTGGTATACCTGAGCCCATCGTTATAGCCACTGTGTCAATCCATCTTGTTGAGGGCCTTCCCCTTTCTTGTTGACCCTCCACTTTACTAAGCATGATATCCTTTTCCAGGGAATGGTCCCTTCTGACAACATGACCAAAGTAGGTGAGATGAAGTCTGGCCAAGGAACATTTCAGCTGCACTTCCTACAGGACAGATTTATTAGTTCTTTTAGCAGTTTTTGGTACTTTCAGCATTCTTCACTAACACCACAACTCAAAAGCATCGACTTTTCTTCAGTCTTCCTTATTCATTGTCCAGCTCTCACATGCATATGAGGTAATTGAAAATACCATGGCTTATGTCAGGCACACCTTAGTCTTCAAGGAGATATCTTTGCTCTTTAGCACCTGAAAGAAGTGCTTTGCAGCAGATTTGCCCGATGCAATACATTGTCTGATATCTTGACTGCTGGTTCCATTGGTGTTGATTGTAGAACCAAGTAATATGAAGTCTTTGACAACTTCAATCTTTTCTCCATTTATTGTGACACTGCTTATTGGTCCAGTTGTGAGGATTTTTGTTTTCTTTATATTGAGGTGCAATCCATACTGCAGACTGCAGTCTTTAATCTTCATCAGTAAGTGTTTCAAGTCATCCTCACTTTCAGCAAGCAAAGTTGTGTCGTCAGCATATTGTAGGTTGTTAATGAGTTTACCTCCAATCCTGATGCCACGTTCTTCTTCATATAGTCCAGCTACTCGAATTAATTGGTCAGCATACAGATTGAATAAGTATGGTGAAAGGATACGACCCTGACGCACTTCCTTCTTGATTTTAAGCCATGCAGTGTCCTCTTGTTCTGTTCAAATGACAGCCTCCTGGTCTATGTACACGTTCCGCACGAGTACAATCAAGTGTTCTGGATTTCGTATTCTTCTCTATGTTATCCATAATTTGTCATGATGCACACAATCACATGCTTTTGCATAGTCAATAAAACACAACTAAGCATCATTCTGGTATTCTTTGCTTTCAGTTAAGATCCATCTGACATCAGCAATGATATCCCCCTCTTTCCACATCCTCTTCTGAATCCGGCTTGCGTCTCTGGAAGTTTTCTATCAATATACTGCTGTGACTGTTTTTGAGTTATCTTCAGTAAGATTTTACTTGTGTGTGATATTAATGATATTGTTCAGTAATTTTCAGTCTGTGGGATCACAGACTAGCCTGTGGTTAAACAAATCATAGAGTTTCTCAGTGTTGCTGCTAGTTGCTAGTTGCCATTGATTCTTTTCCATCTCATGGAGACACTGTGTGCAGAGTGGAGCTTCTCTATCAGGTTTTCAGGCTGTGACTTTTCAGAAGCATATTGTCAGGACTTTCTTCCAAAGCATCTCTGGGTGGGTTTGAATCACCAACCTTTTGGCCAGCAGTCTAGTGCTTAACTATTTGTGTAACCCAAGGGCTCCAGCTGTTTAGTAAATGCTGTCTATTTCTTTTCCTACTCTAAGTCCTAATTGGGTTTGCACTTGCTGGTTGGAAGGGACCAATTTTTCAATCTTCTGCTATCTCACAACTTTGGAGAAATTAATTTATTTAGATTTAAAGTAGGCTATGTGAATATATTTAAATACTGAGAAAATCTACTCTCACATGACAATTCTCACATGAGAAATTCTGTCTCACATGACAGAATAAGACTAAGCTGAATTTGAACTTATGTTGTTAATCAAAAAGCCTCTGTGTGACACTCCAAAAGTAAAAGCTGAATCTAGTTCATGGAATTAAATCATATAAATGTCCCTTTCATTTCTTCTTTGATGCACTGAATTGCAATTCTCTGCAGTCAAAGTTCACAGTATTTTCTCATGGTACTGTACAATCTCAAGTAAAGGATACTAGACACTTCCCTTACTCCAGTGAGTGATCTTTGTAAGTCAGACACTTTAAAATATTGTGGAGTGAAAAGATACAGCAAGAAGGGATGGCTTTCCTTTCATAATTATCTGAAGCAGGACTGGATTACACCTCAACATGAAGAGAACAACAGTCCTCACAACTGGACCAGCAAGCAACATTACGTTAAATGGAGAAATTTACATTATGATAAATGGCAAGGATTTCATTTTACTTGGATGCACAATCAATGACCACAGCAGCCAAAACCACTGCTGTTAAGTCAATTCTGACCCTGTAGTGATCCTGTCAGGCAGAGTAGAATTGCCCCATAGGGTTTCCAAGGCTGTAAATATTTATGGAAGCAGACTGCCTCAACTTTCTCCCATAGAACACCTGATGGGTTGGAACCACTGACATTTTGGTTAGCAGCCATATGCTTAAACAATTGCGCTACCAGAGTTCCTTCCTATGGACTCAAGAAATCAAATTATGTACTGCATTGGGCAAATCTGCTGCAAAAATCTCTTTAAAGTGTTAAAGACCAAAGATGTCACTTAAAAGATTAAGGTGTGCCTGACCCAAGCCATGGTATTTTCAATAACCTCATGTGCGTGTGGAAGTTGAACAATGAATGAGGAAGAGCACAGAAGAACTGATGCATTTGAATTGTGTGTTGGGGAAGAATATTGAAGATACCATGGACTGCTGCAAAAATGAATAGATCTGTCTTGGTGGAAGGACAGCCAGAATGCTCCTTAGAAATGAGAATGGCCAGACTTCATCTCTTATACTTTTCTCATATTGTCAGAAGGGATCAATCTTTGGAGAAAGGCATCATGCTTGATAAAGTAGAGGAACAATATAAAAGGAAAAGACCCTGAACGAGATGGATTGACACAGTGCCTGTGACAATGGGCTCAAGTATGGCAACAGTTGTGAGAATGGTGCAGGACCAGCAATATTTCATTCTATTGCACATAGGGTTGCTATGAGTCAGAACTGACTTGATGGAACCTAACAACAACAATCTGAAAGTACATAGAGTTACAGAATGGAATCCCTGGGTGGGATAAGCAGTTAAGTGCTTGATTACTAGCTGAAAGGTTGGTGGTTCAAACCTACCCAGAGGTGATGAGTTTGTCATCCTAGCTTGAAGTGATAATCAAAAATAAATTGAGTGATTTGAAAGATTCAGTAAAGGCAAATTACTGAAAAGCTTTTCACTGTAGGAATGAGTGTGGTGAAAATAGGACAATTTAGAGTAATCTTGAAAATCTAGAATTCTTCCCTGACATTGATTTGCCTGTGGCTTTAAGTTCTTGTTCTACTTAAAAGATACAGAAACTAGAAACAGAATATAGTGCAGTATTGTTGTTAGGTGCCACTCAGCTGATTTCAACTCACTGTGATCCCATGTGACAGAGTAGAACAGCTCCATAGGGTTTTCTAAGTTGTAATCTTTAAGACAGCAGATCACCAGATCTTTCTCCTGCAGAGCCGCTGGGTGGGTTCCAATTGCCAACCTTTTGATTGGTAGCTGAGCCCTTCACTGTTGTGCCACCAGGGCTCCTAGCACAGTATAGCTTCCACAAAAAACTTTAGACAGTAGTCTAGCCAGTGACTCATATCTAAGAAAAGGCCGTCAGTAAAAAGAGCCCTAGTGGCACAGTAGTTAAAACACTCAATTGCCAGCCTAAAATTTGGTAGTTCAAATCTACCAGCTGTTCTGCAGGATAAAGAAGTGGCAGTCAAGTGCCTTAGGCACTATGCTACAAGAGCTCCCATTCCAGGTAGGACAATCTAATTAAATGAGTTCTTAAAAGTGAGAGAGGTAGGCAGAAGTGTGGGGCAGAGAGATACAATGGCAGAAGATGGGGTAGGAAAGATTCAAAGCATGAGACCGTTTTGATCGTCCCTTGCTGGTTTTGAAGAATGGAGGAAGGAGGATACAAACCAAGGAATGTAGACAGCCCCTAGAAGCTAGGAATGGCTCTTCACTGATAGCCAACAAAGAAATCGGGACCTCAGTCCTTTAATTGCAAGGAACTGAATTTTGTAACAATCTGAATGAGCAAGGAAATGGATCCTCCCCTAGAGCCTCCAAAAAAGGAATGTAGCCCTGCCGGCCTGGGTTTTAACCCAGGGAGCCTATGTTAGACCCTAATCTCCATAATGCTAAAATAATAAATTTGTATTTAAATCACTAAATTTGTGGCAACTTGTTACAGCAGCAGTAGAAAAGTAATACCAATGCAATGGTAACAGTCCTCTCCTTTCAGAATATTCTGAAACATAGCAACTGATGTCATAGAAAAGGTTCTAGAAGAGCAGGGCATGGAGAAAGGCTAATGGTTTAGAAGCTGTTAGGTGAAGGCAAATGGGTTATTCATGAAGTAGAATCTGAAAAATCCAGGAAACCAAGGGGGCAGAGCAACTTATCTGCAACAAGAGTTGAAGCTGCCACAGTGGCTGTTCCTCAGGAAGAGCAGAGGGAAGGACTGGTGGACTGGTAAGTAGATATATGGTGGACAGGAGGCATATCAGGTGTGAGGATAAGCAGCTGCAGGAGACTTTCATCAGCAAACTCATTCATTGTACATCTGATGACAATTCCATTAGAAAGAGTAAAAGTGAAACCAAACTCACTGCTGTTGACGACCCCTCCTTGGGTTTCCGAGGTGGTATCACTATGGAAGTAGATTGTCCAATCTTCCTTCTGAGGAGTGGCTGGTGGGTTTGAACCACTAGCCTTCTGTTTAGCAGTCAAATGCCTTAGACACTATGCCACCAGAATAGGTTCATTCATTTATTCAACAAAGATGGTGGTAGAGTGGATAAGGGCACTTGGCTGCTAACCAGAAAGTCAGTGGTTCAAACCCACCAGCTGCTCCTTGGAAGGAAGATGGGGCAATCTACTTCCGTAAAGATTTACAGCCTTGGCAACCCAATGGGGGCTGCTATGAGTCAGAATCAACTCAGTGGCAGTGAGTTTGAAGTTTGGTTTACTGTGCCCCAACCTCTGTTCTAAACTCTATGGATAAAGTAGAGAACAAGACAGGCAAGGTTTCTGCATTCCTGGTTCTCACATTCTGGTATGGGAGACAGACTATTATCTATTGCAAATGAATGAATAAATGTACAAGGTAATTTCTAATATTGTCTTATGCTACAAGGAAAATTAAAACCATCTTCTGTGATAGGGCTGTGATCAGAGAATCTTCTGTGAGTTGGAGAGCAAGACACAAAAGGCGATCTGTATGGTGGTGGTGGGGAATTGTGTTCCAGGCAGAAGGAACACCTGGAAAATACCTGAGGTGAAAATGAGATTGGTGTGCTCATGGAAAAGGAAGAAGGCAAATGTAATGGTGTGAAGGTGAACAAGGGAGCTAGCGGTATGAAATCAGACTAGAGAGGTGGGCAGGACTAGATCAGCAAGGGTCTTGTTAGCCAAGTTGAGAGGTTGGGATCTTATTTAAAGTGCAAGGTGAATCCACTGGAGGTGAGTAATATGACTGGATGCGGGTCTTTAAAAAGGCCTTTCCAGGTCATGTGTGGAGAATGGATGTAGGGGAAAAAGAGAGTAGTATGGAGGATAGCTAAGAAACTCTACAGAAGTCCAAATAAGGGAGAGTGGTGGTCTGGACCAGGAAAGTGGCAGAGCAGATGGTGAGAAGTGGATATGTTTTGGAGGACCAGAGGAGAGACGTTCTCAATGAATTGGCTGCTGGAGAAGAGGGAAGGAGAGAGGACTCAAAGACACCTTTTATGAGTTGAGGTGAGGTCTTCTCTCCAAGAAACAGACATTGCCTGAAAATGTTGTTTCCTCTTTTAGGAAAATGCAAGAATGAATTTTTCCACTATATTCATTAAGTAATTAAGCTAAGGGTACATGTTACAACAAGAGCTCAGAAAAGTCAGTGTCCACAGGGGATCTAAGAAGGAAGAGGGGGTTCCTGGACAGGGTGGCAGGAGGAATGGATGCAGGTGGATCAGTGAGAAAGAGAGTGGGTAGCAGGAGTAAAGGCTGAAGGGTGGGCATCTGCTCTTAATATCACAAGCCCACCAAACCCTGTAGGAAAGGGATTGTGGAGATTGGAATTCATCCAGAATCTCCCAGCTGTCCATCCACACCACCCACTCTCCCTGCTGGCTCCGTAGGTCACCCTTCTCCCAGCTTCCATCCCTGTCTTGGTATCCTGCCTTACCCACCACCACGTCTTTCAGCTAACTGCTGTGTCCTTCCACCCCGGGCAGACTACCTGCCCACATTATCCTCTTTAGAATCACCTCAGATCTCAGTTGTTCACTACCTCCATAGTGCTTGCCCTACATGTTACACCCTATAATTAATTACAGTTTACAATGCTATACCACTTACCATGTACCAGTCACGATTCTAACTGCTTTGCATATTTAACTCATTTCATATTCAAATCAACACAATTAGGCAAGCACTATTTAAATCTCAGTGAAGAAACTGAGGCACAGAGCCTCTAGATATACTCAAACTTCTAGCATTTTAGTTAGCAGCCTAGAATGTTAACCATTTTCACCATCCAGAGACTCCCTAGGCTCTCATAGACACTTTATTTTGTGTCTGTAACTAATTATGCAGCTTGAGATTTTGAACAAATCATTGAAAGTGCAACTAATTTATGAATTTACATATATATTCACATATAAACACACACACACACACACACACATATATATACACATGCATATATTCATTGTTGTTGTTAGGTGCCCTCAAGTCGGCTCTGACTCAGTGACCCTATGTATAACAGAATGAAACACTGTCTGGTCCTATACCCTGACAATCCTTGTTGTACTTGAGCCTATCATTGCAGCCACTGTGTCAATCCATCTCATTAAGGGGCTTCCTCTTTTTCACTGACCCTCCTCTTTACTGAGCATGATATACTTCTCCAGGGAATGGTCCCTTCTGATAACATGACCAAAGTAGGTGAGATGAAGTCTGGCCATTCTTGCTTCCAAGGAGCGTTCCAGCTGCACTTCTTCCAGTACAGATTTGTTAGTTCTTTTGGCAGTTCATGATATTTTCAGTATTCTTTACCAATGCCCAAGGTAGACATTTAATATAGGATAGTTGTTCTTAACGGAGTAATTTTGTTTCCCAGGGGACATTTGGCAATGTCTGGAGATACTTTTGGTTGTCACAAGTTGAGGGGAGTGGAGGAGGAGGTGCTACTGGCATCTAATGGCTAGAGACCAAAAATGCTCTTAAGTAAACTACAACGCACAAGACAGTCCTCAACAAAAAAGAATGACCTGACCCAAAATGTCAATAGAGCCAAGTGTTTCTCAACCCCTGGTGTAGATAAATATAGGCCAGGGGATACACATATGTGAATTGTGACAAAAAGGATATTGTAATTAATTGATCAATTGATTTACCTTGATGGAGTGTTGCAGGCTGTGAGGCATACCAAGAGAAGATCTGTTGTAATTTCCAATTACACATTCTAGTCTGGAGAATGGGACATTGGAAATAGCACAAAACAGCACAATCACATGCTAGGTGTCATGGAATAGACTCTGAGGGCAGTAGGAGGTCAGAGAGGGAAGGTTCATGGAGGGTCACATCAGGTTCCAAGGAAGTGCCATCTGAGTGGGAGGCCTGAAGATGGAGTGACATTTGGGTGGGGAAAGTTGTGGTAGGATCCTTGAATAGGGAAGAATCATGTGTTAAGGCACCAAGGCAAGAATTGGTAGGTGACTGGGTACTGGGGGAGCAGCATGGGAGAGTGCAGAGAAGCACAATGAGGGGCCATTGTGAAAATCTGTAGTTAACTGAACCAGTTCTTCCTTACTGGGGCTGGGCAGGGTAAGGTCAGGTTATGGAAGGCTTAGAAAACCAGGTGTGGATTTGCTGTGGTAGGGAATTGGGACTAGCAGCATTTACAAAGTAACATATTGAATATGCTTTGCGCACATTCCTCAATCATGGTAGAAAAAGCCACCTCAAAGAATTGGTCTGGAGAGGTGGAGCCCAGGAGCCTGAAAGACTCATGCTTGTAGTGACCATGGGGCAGGTTGTGGCAGCAGAAATGAAGAAGATGGGTAAGCTCAAAGATCAATTCAAAAGGAGGATTCAGAAGTCCGAGTGATGATTTGGCTAAAAAAGAGGAGGAATCCAGGTGAGTTAGACAATTCCTGGGTTTTGTGGATGCATGGAAAATGTTTAGCCCAGTTACCAGATTCATCTCTTACCACATGTGGGGGTTAAATTCAATTATCATTGCTAGTTGCTGTCAGAATTGGTTGACTCCATCCAACTCATGGTGATGCCATGAACAACAGAATGAAATGTTTCCACCATCTTCATGATTGTAGTCATCCTCAAGTGCATTGTTGGGGCCACTGTGCATTTTGAGTGCCTTCCAACCCAGGGACTCATCTTCCAGCACTATATGGAACAATATTCTGTTGTGATCCATAGGTTTTCATTGGCTAATTTTTGGAAAGAGGTCACCAGGACTTTCTTCTTAGTCTATCTTAGTCTGGAAGCTCTGCTGAAACTGGCCCACCATGGGTGACTCTGTTGGTATTTGAAATACCAGTGACATAGCTTCCAGCAACATAGTTACACATAAGCCACCACAGTACAACAAACTGACAGATGGATGGTGGTAAACTTAATTAGATTTTCTGAATCTAAAATTTTTCCTATCTGTAAAGTAGGTTGAATAGAACCTTGGCTCAAGGGTGTGAAGATTCATCCAGTTGTGTTTATCACCTAGCACACAAGGGGTTGTCAAGGAGTCAAAATTAACTTCAGGGCAACTAGTTTTTGTTTTCTTTTGATTTTGCTCAGCGAAGAAAAGGTATGAGGAAATGAATGTCTTTTTTTTCTCAGCTCTAAATGCAGAGAAGCAGTGAGACCACTAACAAAAATGAAGCATCACAACCTCTTATGCTCATGTGCTTGAGATTCCATAGAGCACTCAAACACATTAGTACAATTTATTCTTGAACAATCAACCCACAATGTCAGTGATCCACAATTAACACATAAGGAAATCAAAAGCTCAGACACTTGTCCAAGAAACACATGCTGAGGAGATTGACAGCCACCTGCCAAATCACCTGGTCTCTAGCCCAGGGCCTGGGAATCTGGTTCCAGGCATGTTGTGCTTGAGGACTGGTGGGAGCCATGTAGGGAAGTGTCCACTGGGCTGAAGGGGGTAGTGGGATGGCTGGGCTGGAGACAAAGCTGCAAGTTCTCCTAGGGTTGGAACGAGAACATGTGTTCTCCAAAGGAGTGAGGGCAGAGGGAGAAATGGCTAATGTGGCTAATCCAAGAGAGTGTTATAAAGAAAGAAGCAAGAGAGGAGCCCCGGGAGGTGGGGTAAGTTCAGCACAGTGAATTCAAGGAGTGTAATTTGTCTTTTATAACCTATGAAAATCACAAAGAGTTCTTTTATTTATTTTTTTTAAATTAACTTATTAATTGGTGGCAAACAAGTGTCCCTGGGAGGAGCACTTTTTACCCATTGCCCATGGGATACTAGATTATTGTCACCTTTTAGAAAGAATACTGAGGGGTCCATAATCATGCTTTTTGATATTTGCTATGATAGGAGCCCTGGTAACACAGTGCCTAAGGCACTTGACTGCTAACCAGAAGGCTGGCGGTTCAAACCTACCAGCTACTCCTCGGAAGGAAGGTTGGGCAATCTACTTCTGTAGTGATAATGCCTCGGAAACCCTAGAAGGGGTCGCTATGAGTCAGATCTGACTTGACAGCACATAACAACAACAACGTGATAGTTCCATTTCACTGGCAAAAAATATTGACTATACCATGGACTTCAAGAAGAGCAAACACAACTGTCTTGGAAGATGTATAGCCAGAATGCTCCTTAGAAGTGAGGATGGTGAGGGTTCATCTCATGTACTTTGGACATGTTATCATGTCCCTGGAAAAAGACATCATATCTGGTAAAGTAAAGGGTCAGTGAAAATGAAGAAGACTCCCAGTGAGCTAGGTTGATACAGTGGCAGCAACAATGGGCTCAAACATAGTAAGGGTTGTAAGGATGGTGCAGGTCTGGACAGTGCTTCATCATGTTGTACGTAGGGTTGCTATGAGTCAGAATCAACCTGACAATACCAATTCCATTTTTAGAGTCTACTTTAAAGAAATAATCAAAGATGTATCACAATATTTATCATTTAAAATAGCAAGAATTGAAAGCAATATAAATGCCCAGGAAAAGAATATTGGTTCGGTATACCATTTGATGTGATACGAGGAAGTCATTAAGAACAATTTTTATACATGATCGAAAACAGACGGGCTAACCCTAATGGGGACATGTCCTGCACTGGATGGACCACAGTCTTTACATGCAGAATATCATGAGTTATTCTGCTTTTACAAATGAGGAAACTGAAGTATTATGAGGCTAAGTAACTTGTTGGTTGTTGTCCAGTTAGTAAGTGGTATGTCTGGACTTAAGGTTGTCTCTTTGTACGAACAGCAAGAAAAAAGCTCAGTGAAGCTTTTTTTTTTGTAGAAAATCTAGGAGTAAGATCTCAACTCTGAATATATCCCAAGATACAATAAAAAATATTTCAATACGACAGTACTGGTTGTGCTTGAGTTGTGGGGCCATTGCACAATTGTTTTCTGTTTTCCCAAATATACTTTATGAACCAGTACTATTTTAACAATATGGGGGAAGAGGGGAATTGAGCATCTATAGTCAATGTCAAAGAGAAATAATGGGAGACTAACCAAGAAAAGGCCAATGGATTTTGCTAGAGGGAAAGAAGGAGTTGGGGCACCTTCATGAGAATGAGAATAATGTCCTTAGGGAATAGAAGGTCAAAAAGAGGAAGGGTCTCAGATGCCCCAGGTTTGCAGTGACACCAGGCAAATGATTAGGATGAGAAGAAGTACCACAGTTATGGCAGGCAGGACTCCCATTTTTCTATACATACTGAATACCAGATTTCCCCTCCCCCTGCAAATCCTCTTCTTTTCCTTCAGAAGAACCACTGTCCCTGTGATCTTGTAGGAATTTTCTGTGACTTCGCCTGCTCACCTGGCCACTCATGCCCTCAGCTGGGAAGAGTCTTGAGAAGATGAAGGCACCTATAATTCTCTCTCTCATTAGTTATTTGATGGTGCCAAGTGGTGCTCGGGTCTTAGGACGCTGCAAGGTGGCTAAGAAGCTCCATGAAGGAGGGCTGAGTAACTTTGAGGGCTACAGTCTTGAAAACTGTGAGTATTCTCAACCCCCTTTTCTCCTCATCTCCTTTTCTCACATCCCTGCCTAGGTGTTCCCAGCTCCAGCTTTCCTTAGAGCCATACACCTCCTGTTTCCTCTTAGGGGTGTGCCTGGCTTACTTTGAGAGCAAGTTCAACCCCACGGCTGTTTATGACACCTTGCATGGTGACTACACTGGCTACGGCCTCTTCCAGATCCGGAACAATGACTGGTGTGACCATGGCAAGAACCGCTGCCACGTGTCATGCTCTGGTAGGTTCCTTCCCTTTGTTCCATGCTGGGGAACTTGGAGCTGAGATGCTTTGCTCAGAGATGTGCCTTTCCAATGGCCAGAGTTTGGAGGAGGAAAGAAGAGGGCATGATAGGATGTGGGCTGAATATACCCAACATGGAATCCTGAGAGTCCTGGGCAAGGCATTTCCAGGGCTGTTGCTGTTGTAAGTTGCTATCAAGTCAATTCCAACTTATGATGAGCCCATGTGTACAGAGTAGAACTACTTCATAGGGTTTTGAAGGCTATGACCTTTCAGAATCCAATTGCTAGGCTTGCCTTCCAAAGCCCAGAGGAGACAGTGAGAAGGGGCTGTGGTAAGTCAGATATAATAGTCTGGGAATGGAGCAATGGAAACTCATATCCAAAAGTGCATAGAATTCATCAGGGGGCAGGAAGAGGGCTGTAGTCATCCAAGACCATTTGAGCCTGAACTGTGGGAGCACAGGGTTCCAGCAGGGCCTGATTTCATCCATACTAGACCACCACCTCCTTCTTCAAGGGGAACAGATGTTGTCACTTTGCCATCTTTGAAAGTACCTGGCAAGAAAGTAAGAGAAATCCCTGGAGGTTAAAAAGAGGAGCAAGTGAGGACTGCAGCCAGTGATGACCCTGCGTTTATCAGATCTCTGTAGCCTAATGCATAGGTTTCATGGCCACAGCAAGACAGGGTATGAGTATGATGGGGAGATGCATTGGAGACTTCTAACGAAAGCTGAGACCCTTCAGGGGCTGCATCTCAATGAAAGGGATGAACTAGAAAATCCAGAGAGTGAAGATATTCTAAATAGAGGAAGAAAACAGTGTTCCCTGAGAATCTGTTACCACAAAGCAATAGGATTCACAAGGAAGTGAGGTGCTATGAGCAAAAAATGCTAGATTCTGTGTTAAATGAGCAAGAGGTGCTAGACCCTGTGCTAAGTACTGTGGGAAAGACAGAGGTATCATATACTTCCCCAGTGTGGTAGAGTGAGGGAACAAAAAGAACACAGGTTTTGAGACCAAATAGAATCTTGGCTCTGTTCTTTACTAGCTGTGTTATTTGAGCCTCAGTTTTCTTACCTGTAAAATGATATAATAATACCTACTTCACAAAGCTTCTATGAGTTTTCAATGTGACAGTATATGTAAAGTGCTGAGCACAGTGCCTGCTATTGCTTGGTGCTTGATGAATACAACTTTCCTTCATTCAAATACACCCATTCCTCACTAATTGATATGGTTATGTTCTGAGACCAGCTCATTATGTAAAAATCGGCATTATGCAAAAATGGAGGTTGACCATGTTAGATCACAAAATGGAGGTTGGCTACATTATTACACATCTGACAGATTACATCATTATATAATTGCCAGATTACATCATTACATAACCACCAGATGATTTCATTATCTAACTGCTAAAATATATCAATAAATAGTTGCCAACCCCTGAGCATCATGGCCCAGCCAAGTTGACACATAATTTATCCATCACAACCATTGTTACTCTTGCCTTGCACTTCAGCATTTGTTACTGACAGATGTATGTCATTAATGTGCAAAATAGTCAGATAGCAGATTTTTAACTGTTGTCATAAATGTGAAATGTTGGATAATAATAGTCAATAAGTGAGGAGTAGGTATGATTTACAAGATAATTGAAGATTAAGATATATATATATATATATATATATGTATGTAAATAATAGATAAGTATAAGCAGTCCTGGATTACAAGGAGAGCTATTTCTACATCTGTCTTGAAGTTGAATTTGTGTATATGTTGGAACAGTTAGGTATGGTTCGTATCTAACCATTCAAACCATCGTCAGTTAATCAAATGTTTGTCTTAGTATACAGTACATACCTTAGTATACAGTACCTTTCTATGCATAAAAATATTAAAGAAACATTTCTAGATACACTGAAAAAATCTTTAACATAATCACCAAACCAAACTCACTGCTGTGGAGTTGGATCTGACTCATAGTGACCCCTTCTTAGGTTTCTAAGGCTGTATCGCTGCAGAAGTAGATTGCCCAATCTTCCTTCCAAGGAGTGGCTGGTGGGTTTGAACCATCAGCCTTCTGGTTAGCAGTCAAATGCCTTAGGCACTATGCCACCAGAGCTCCCTTTAACACAATACAGTAATAATAAGAATGTTTTGATTCATGTCTCAAAGTGGTGCCTGTTTGTTATTATGAATCATTGTATGTACCTCAAATTTTTAATATAATAAGCTTTATGGTGGTTGTTTCATCACTACAGATTGTAAGCAAATCAGATGTTTATAACCCAATAACTGCCTGTACTGAATCAAAGTGGCCTAAAAAGAATTTGGAAGAAGAGAGAGGGCATAGTGGGCAAGGTGATCAGTGACAGATTTTGTATAACTGTATTGTTTGAAAGAAAGTGCTCTGGTGGCGTAGTGCCTAAGGCATTTGACTGCTAACCAGAAGGCTGGCGGTTCAAACCCACAAGCCATTTTGTGGAAGGAAGACTGGGCAATCTACTTCTGTAAAGATTTACCACCTCAGAAACCCAAAAGGGGGTCACTATAAGTCAGAATAAACTCTATGGCAGTGAGTTTGGTTTGGTATTTATTGTTTGAATGAGCAGACTGAGGTTGGGGAATAACCATGAACAAAGTCCCAGAGGTGGAATTGCATATGATCCCTCAACTGAGAGGATCATTGGTGGAGCATTCACCTTTGAGTGGTCATAGCCTTTGCCTCCCACCCCCTGACATGTCTTGAATGACGGAGTCATGGAGGAAAGCAATGGGAACTAAGGTTGTAGAACTGAAATGGCATGCTGGCAAAATTGGGCTAAGCAAAAGATTTGGAGTTCTCTTTTACAGGCAGCTAGGGGACAGTGAAGTGAAGTTTTAAGGAAAAGCAATCAGACTAGATTAGGGAAAAAGGAGACTGTAGTATAGACAAGAAGGAGAGTATTGCAGTAGTCTCAAGTATGAGGTCTTGGTTTTCATATTCCAAGGAAGAAATGTTAGAGGAAGGATGAAGGCATAGGCTTGTTGGTTCCTCAGGAACACCACTGGGCCCTCTCCCACACTGTCTCATCAGCCTGGAACAATTTTCCTCCTGTGAATTCCTCAACTCCGCGCCCCCCCCCCTTACGTAGATGTCACTTGGTCCGTTAACTGTTCCCTGACACTTCAAGATTGAATTAGATCCCCTACTACACACTCCCACATCATATTGCATTGCCCCATCATTCCAGATATCCCTTGTATCATAATTGCCTATAACTCCATCGAGGAGCCCTGGTGGTGCAGTGGTTAAGTGCTTGGCTGCTAATGGAAAGGTTGCCAGTTCAAACCCCTAGTTGCTCCAGGGAGAAAGATGTGACAGTCTGCTTCCATAAAGATCACAGCCTTGGAAACCCTATGGGGGAAGTTCTGTTCCATCCTGTAGGGTCATTAGTAGTCAGAATCAACTTGAAAACCCTATGTGGCAGCTCTGTTCTGTCCTGGGGGGGTCATTAAGAGTCAGAATCACCTGGACATCAGTGGTTCTAATGCTAACCTCTTCCAGGCTGAAGGATCTGTGAGGGCATTTATAATATATAATATATATATATATATAATATATTATAATATTATTATGTTTGTCATTTATATCTCCACTGTTTCTCATAGTGCCTGGCATGGAATAAATATTATATGCTATTGTTGTTGTTATGTGCCGTCGAGTCGGACCCGACTTATACTGACCCCTCCTTGGGTTTCTGAGGCAGTATCACTATGGAAGTAGATTGCCTCATCTTCCTTCTGAGGAGTGGCTGGTGGGTTTGAACCACCAGTCTTTTGGTTAGCAGTCAAGTGCCTTAGGCACTATGCTACCAGAGCTCCTAAATGTTATGTAGATATCTAGATATGATATATCTCTATCTATCTATAATGAAAAAATGATTTTAAGAATTATAAGAGAAAAAAAATCAATGTATTTAGTAAAAGATGACCACATCCTGCTACTTCCTAGTATAGTCTAAAAAATATTTAGGGATACATTTATTCTTAGAAACACTTAGGAGCCTTTTTAGGTATGAGCACTGTGTACTTTCCCTGACATCACTCTGACTTAGCTGTCACATGGTAGCATAGTATGGTTCCTCTTATTTTCTCCACAGCTCTACTGAATCCAGATTTAAAGAAGACAATTGAATGTGCTAAGAAAATTGTAAAAGGAAAAGATGGGATGGGTGCATGGTAAGTGATGTATCTTTAGAAGAACAATATTAAAGATTTCTATCCATTACTGTTAATGGAATCTTAATCTTGGCCATTGTACTTATGCAATCTCAAACTTTGGTGGATTCTATCCACCAAACTAAGCAACACTACACCATGGAGTCCCACAACTCCAAGGCCATGGAGGGTAAGAATAATTGTTAGACAAATTGCCTTTAATTGAATTTTTTCTATATGCTAGGCATATAGGTAGATAGGATGCTAGGGTGAACATCCTTGTAAATAAATCTCTGTGTATATCTAATTCTTTTTTTTTTCTTCTATCTTTTCTATAAATTCCTACAAGGGTTTAAATACTTTCAAGGTTCCTGATGTATGTTGCGAAATGCCTCTTCAGCAAACTTGTACCAATTTATACTTGTTTTAAGAGTTTAGTTAAATAGCTATTTACTACACCCTCATCAATATTATTACAAAACCTTTGCCATTTGAAAAGTAAATTTGTCTTATTTTCTTTTACACCTTATGATATCTCACAAGGGTGTTCCCCTCTGTGTTTGTTATGTATTTACATTCTTTGTGATGATTCCTGTAGGTGACTTTTGCTTATTTTTTAAATTAAAGTCACCATATTGATTGTTGTTGTTAAGTACCATTTAGTCATCTCCAATTCACAGCAGCACAATGCACAGCAGAACGAAACACCACCTTGTTTGCACCGGCTCTGTGATCCTTGCTACGCTTGAGCCCATCACCGCAGCCACTGTGTCAATCCAGCTTGTTGAGGGCCTTCCCCTCTTTTGTCAACTCTCTACCTTACCAAGCATGAATCCTTCTCAGAGAATAGTCCCTTCTGACAACATGACCAAAGTAGGTGAGACAAACTCTCATTCTTGCTTCCAAGGAGCATTCTGGCTGCACTTCCTCCAGTACAGATTTGTTAGTTCTTTTAGCAGTTCATGGTGCTTTCAGCATTCTTCGCCAGCACCACAACTCAAAAGTATCAATTCTTCTTCAGTCTTCCTTATTCATCGTGCAGCTCTCACATGCATTTGAGGCGATTGGAAATACCATGGCTTGTGTCAGGCACACCTTAGTCCTCAAGGAGACATCTTTGTCCCTCAGCAATCGAAAGAAGTCCTTTGCAGCTGACTTGTCCAGTGCTATACTCTCTGTCTGATGTCCTGACTGCTGCTGCCATTGGTATCGATTGTAGAACTAAGCAATGTGAAGTCTTTGACAACTTCAATATTTCTTCCATTTATCGTGATGCTGTTTATAGCTCCAGTTGTGAGGAATTTTGTTTTCTTTATATTGAGATGTAATCCCTACTGTATTCTTCAATCTTCATCAGTAAGTGCTTCAAGTCATCCTCACTTTCAGCAAGCAAAGTTGTGTCGTCAGTGTATCACAGGTTGTTAATGATTCTTCCTCCAATCTTGATGTCATATTCTTCTCCATATAGTCCAGCTTCTGGGATTATTTGCTCAGCATATGGATTGAATAAGTATGGGGAAAGGATACTACCCTGATACACTCCTTTTTAAATTTTAAACCATGCCGTGTCCCTTGTTCTGTTCGAATGACAGCCTACAGATCAATGTATAGGTTCTTCATGAGTACAATTAAGTGTTCTGGAATTCCCATTCTTCTCAATGTTATCCACAACTTGTTATAATCCACACAATCAAATGCTTTTGCATAGTCAATAAAACAAAGGTAAACATCTTTCTGTTATTCTTTACTTCAAGCTAAGAACCATCTGATATCAGCAATGATATCCCTTGTTCCATATCCTCTTCTGATTCCAGCTTGCATTTCTGAAAGTTCTCTGTCAATATACTGCTGCAACCATTTTTGAATTATCTTCAGTAAGATTTTACTTGCATGCAATATTAATGATATTATTTGATAATTTCCACATTGTGTGGGATCACCTTTCTTTGGAATGGGTACAAATATGGATCTCTTCCAGTCTGTTGGCCAGGCAGCTATCTTCCACATCTCTTGGCATAACCAAGTGAGTGCCTCCAGTGGGGCATCCATTTGTTGAAACAACTCAACAGGTATTCCATCAATTCCTGGAGCCTTATTCTTTGCCAATTCCTTCTGTGCGGCTTCGACTTCTTCTTTCAATTCCATTGGTTCTTAATCATATGCCACCTCCTGAAATGGATGAAGATTGACCAGTTCTGGAATGGGAATTCCAGAGCACTTAATTACAGTGACTCTGTGTATTTCTTCTATATTCTTTTGATGCTTCCTGCATAATTCAATATTTTTTCCCATAGAACCTTTCAATATTGCAACTCAAGGCTTAATTTTTTTCCTTAGTTCTTTCAGCTTGAGAAATGCTGAGTGTGTTCTTCCCTTTTGGTTTTCTAACTCCAGGTCTTTGCATATTTCATTACACTAATTGTCTTTGTCTGCTCAAGCTGCTCTTTGAAATCTGTTCAGCTCTTTTATCTTGTCATTTCTTCCATCTACTTTAGCTACTCTCTGCTTAAGGGCAAGTTTCAGAGTCTCTTCTGTTATCTATTTTGGTCTTTTATTCTTTTCTCATCTTTTAATGACCTCTTGCTTTCTTCATGGATGATATCTTGATGTCATCCCACAGTTCTTCTGGTTTTCGGTCATTGGTGTTCAATGCATGAAATCTATTCTTTAGATGGTCTCTAAATTCAGGAGGGATATATTCTAGATCATATTTTGGCTCTTGTGGACTTGTTTTAATTGTCTTTATCTTCAAGTTGAACTTGCATATGAGCAGTTGATGGTCTGTTCCACAATCAG
>NW_006921837.1:3990763-3992418 GCF_000298275.1 Orycteropus afer afer
TGTGTGGTTTGGTAACATCGGTACTGTGCCTTTTTACTTATCAACCTTGGGGCTTCTCAGCCTCAGCAGCCAGCAGCTGTCTGAGTGAAGAAACACCTCTAGCTCCAGTGGGCTGGGAGCAGGAGGCAGAGCTGAACTCCAAGGTTGAGGGGCTTTCACCCAGCCTCTAGAGCCTGGCACTTGAACTTGGACTTAAAGCCTCCAAATTGTAAATATAAACTCCTATTTGTTAAGGCCATCCCATTTGTGGTATATTCTTGTCAGAGCTGCACTAGGTAACCAGAACACATGCCATTCCTCTTCAAATTGTCATTCCTGGCATAGTAGATCATACTGTTGTCTGATTCAAAATGGCCCAAACCAGTCCATTTCAGCTCAGTAATGCCTAGGATATCAATCTTTATGCATTCCATTTCATTTTTGACAACTTCCAATTTTCCTACATTAATGCTTCATACATTCCATGTCCCTATTATTAATGGATGTTTGCAGCTGCTTCTCCTCAATTTGAGTCGTGCCATGTCAGCAAATGGAGGTCTCAAAAGCTTTACTTTATCCATATCAGTAAGTTTGGTTCTACTCTGGTGTTGCAGCTCTTTCCCAGTTGTATTTTGAGAGTCTTCTGACCTAAGTGGCACGACAAACTGACAGACAAATTTGTCTCCCTTAGCTGTTCAAAACCTCTCCGCACTCCCCTTACCTGGATCCCTGCTGCTTGCTGTTCGCTCTGTCATCCCCCTGGCTTTTCTTTCCTTGCCCCTGCTTTCCTGACTCTTGGGTGTGGGGCCTGTGTCCCTCCCCTTACCTGGATCCCTGCCACAGCTCGCTCTGTCATCCCCCTGACTTTTCTTCAACAACAACATATTGATTGGAAAAACTCTTTACATATCAGGTATATTAACTGATTATTGTACGCTTGTTGCCAAAAATTACTGCAGTTCTGATTTCCTCTTTAACAAGATATTTGCTTAAGAAAGGTGTCTAAATTTACAAGTAGTTGTAAAGTTTGTAAGATACATTCATATTATCATGTGATTGTAATTTGTTCATTCTCATTGCTGTATATATTCCATTGTGTAGATCCACTACCATTTATTTATCTATTCTTCTGTCAGGGATCTCTGGTGCCATAGTGCCTAAGGCATTTGACTGCTAACCAGAAGGCTGGTGGTTCTAACCCACCAGCCACTCCTCAGAAGGACGATTGGGCAATCTACTTCTGTAGAGATACTGCCTCGGAAAACCAAGAGGGAGTTGGGATTGACTCAATGGCAGTGAGTTTGTTTTTTTTCTCCTGTTGGTGGCATTTTTTTTAAGTGCTGCTACGAACATCTCATATTTATCTTTTGGTGAATATTTTAAAAGATTTCCATTGGTTAATAGAATTGCTGGTCACAGGATATACAAATTTTCAGATTTGATATATTCTGTCAAATAGTTTTCTAAAGAGATTTAAAAAAAAAAAAAATCAATTTACACTCACACCAAAGGTTATGGGTTTTAGTTTCTCCAGATTTTTGCCAGTGCTTGGTATTTTATAATTTTTTCTTGTCTCCATGTATTTTGTTGGGGTTTTACTTTGCATTTCTCTGGTGAATAATGAGATTGAACACCTATTCAAATATTTATTGGCTATTTAGATATCTTGTTTTTGT
>NW_006921837.1:3992941-3994622 GCF_000298275.1 Orycteropus afer afer
TTATTACATTTCTGGTTATTTTGCAATTCTGCATTATCTTATTCATCTTCTTTTTAAAATTCAAATTGTTGTCTTTTTATCTTTGTTCTTTCCCATGGCTTTCTCTAGAGGTCATGTCGGCTGCATCTTACTGAGGATGTTGGTTATTTGAAATTTACTTCTGGATCCTGAAGTATATTATTTTCAGGAGAATAATCCTCTGAATCTCGTGATGATGCCTCCTTTTCTTCTTGTCATATGTTCCCATTGACCCTGTACTAGCTTTATCTTCTTTACCCTTTTCTGAGTGGTGACAGATTTACCCACACTCAGTATTTGCCAATAGATGAGTTGTGTAGCTTTTTTTTTTTTTTTTTGTCTCTGTTTATCATTAACTTGGGCGCTGGTCATACCTCCTTCTTAGATATCCATCTGGAGGTAGATTGGTGTACATATCTCTTGACCAGTTTCCAAGTTGGAGATTATGCTGGTGTAGGTGATAGGTTCTTTCTAATAGTCTTAACCAGTTTTTTTTTTTTTCCCTGAAAAACTCCCATTCCCAGAATGTACTACTACCACATCCATCTATACCACTTACTGTGGTGGGCCTACATCACCCAGCAGATACTGTATGATTTTCACCTTCCCCTGCCTTCTCTGCCATCACTTTTTCCTCATTCCATACCTCACAATTGTGTGCCTGGTTGATTCTGGGTATTGGAGTCTTGAGATAGATCTAGAAACAATGTAATATTTCCTCAGTTCTAGATTGTGCAATTTTTCACATTTCAATAATTCTGAAACTAAAGCTTATCTTGCAATCAATATGTCCTTTCCCAAAAGCTGTTATTAAATCATTGAAGCATCTTTCAATAGAAGACATTTTACAATAAAATAAATACTGTAATAAGAGCTATGATTTCTTGACAGTGTGTGGGTTTTGTATATTTACGTATTCATCATTATTTAATCCTCAAAAATCCCTCTGCAGTAAATATTCTAATCACTTTAAAAATGAATTAATGAGGCATGGAGATAAAATAACTTGCCGAGGATTGGTCTTAGATTTGTGGTCTTCCAAGCCTGAACTTTCACCAGGTTATTCAAAGAGAGGGGGATCGTTGGCATAAAGACCTATGCTTTGGCTGTGTAGAAGGCAGCAAAGGATGTTGGTCCAGTTTTCCTGTGGTGTGGACTGAGGGTTCCTGAGCAGGGTCAGAAAATGGGGGAGGGACAAGTCAGCTTCAGACCTGCATGTCAGCTCACTTGCACTGATGGAAGCCTGTTTGGGTGTTCCTTACTGAAATCCATAGGCTCTGTAGGCAGTGGAGGCCTCACCCAGAATCTGGCAGCAGGGGATTTGTCAGGACTTTTCATCGTTGCTTTTTTGTCTCATTCTGGGTCTTCATTGGTATCTTGGGGCTAAGTTCGACCAGGAATTTTGTCTATTTTTCTTACCTCTTCATTTCTAGGATCTAGCTCTGATTCTGACACACAATAGGTACCCTCTACAGGCTCATAAAGGACATCAAGTTTGGTAAAGTAGAGGGTCAGCAAAAATGAGGAAAACCCACAATGAATTAGATTGACACAATAGCCACAACAATAGGCTCAAATATATCAAAGATCATGAAGATGGCACAGGACTGGGCAATGTTTCTTTCATTCTGTTATACAGAACGTCATCATGAGTCAAAGCCTA
>NW_006921837.1:3994887-3997190 GCF_000298275.1 Orycteropus afer afer
TCCTTCTGAAGAGTGGCTGGTGAGTTTGAACCTCCAGCCTTCTGGTTAGCAGTCAAATGCTATAGGCACTAAGCCACCAGAGCTCCCAAAATTATATATACATATTTGAAAATCAAGAATTAAAAAATAAATTTTCCCCCTATCAGCAGCCCTCTGTAGGTCACCACTGTTAATATGTCCCATAAATCAGATAGAAATGTATTCACAACTATTTTAAAACACATGTGGAACCATGGCACATGCACTGTCCCAGACATTCCTTTTCATTTTAAAATTACTAATAGAGCTTGTGAACCTTGGCACATTGCTCTATCACCCTTGCCTGTAATAGATGCTTAGTACTGCACTGTATGGAAGCAAGGTGATTTATCTGCCAGTCCCTTATTGATGAACATTTAAATTTTCCCATTTTTGTTGCTGCTCTTGTTGTTTCAAACAATTCTACACTGAGCATCTTGCTCTTAGAACTTGGTGTGTTCTTTCAAGTGTACCCTTAGGGAAATTCCTTGCAGTGCATTTGCTGGGAGTATTTGGTACATTTAAGGAACCTTGACTGCTAACCAGAAGGCTGCAGTTCAAACCCACCAGCCACTCCTCAGAAGGAAGGTTGGGCAATCTACTTCCATAGTGATACTGCCTCGGAAACCCAAGGAGGGGTCGCTATGGGTCGGGTCCGACTCGACAGCACATAACAACAACAGTGGTACAGAGCTAACCAGAAGCCTGCTGGTTCAAACCCATTAGCCACTCCTTGGAAGGAAGATTGGGCAATCTACTTCCATAGTGATACGGCCTTGGAAACCCCAGGAGGGGTTGCTATGAGACGCGGCAACAGCTACCATCATCACCATCAGTGGTGCAGTGCAAGAAGCTAACCAGAAGGTTGGTGGCTCAAACCCAGCAGCCCCTCAATGGAAGGAAGACTGGGCAATCTACTTCTGTAAAGATTTACCACTTCAGAAACCCAAAGGGGGTCTCTTTGAGTTGGAATTGACTTGATGGCAGAGAGTTTTGGTTTGTTTGGAGTGGTACAGAGAAAATCTGCTGCAAAAGACCTCTTTAAAGTATTGAAGAGCAAAAATGTCACCTTGAGAACTAAGGTGTGCCCAATTGAAGCAATGATATTTTCAATAACCTCATATGCATGTGAGAGATGGACAATGAATAAGGAAGATCGAAGAAGAATTTATTTGAATTACGGTGTTGGTGAAGAATACGGAAAATACCATGGACTACCAGAAGAACTAACAAAATGTGTCCTGGAGGAAGTGCAGCCAGAATGCTCCTTGGAAGCGAGAATGGCCAGACTTTGTCTCACTTACATTAGCCATGTTGTCAGAAGTGACCATTCCCTGGAGAAGGATATCATGCTTGGTAAAGTGGAGGGTCAGAGATAAAGGGGAAGACCCTCAACCAGATGGATTGACACAGTTGCTGCAACAATGGGCTCAGGTATAGCAAGGCTTGTGAGGATGGCACACGACTGGGCAATGTTTCTTTGTGTTGTACACAGGGTTGCTATGAGTTGGAGCCGACTTGATGGCACCTAACCACACACAACAAAAGTGATACAGTGATTAAGTGCTTGGCTGCTAACTGAAAGGTCAGTAGTTTGTACCCACCAGCCGCTCCTTGGGAGAAAGATGTGGCAGTCTGCTTCCCTAAAGGTTTACAACCTTGGAAACCCTATGGGGCAGTTCTACTCTGTCCTATAGGGTCACTATGAGTTAGAATCCACTTGATGACAATGAGTTTATTCCGTGCATCTAAAATTTGGAGCGTTGATGCCAAATTGCCCTTGGGAGAGGGGCAGCAGTTTATACCTCTTGCCTGTGTCTTCTCAACTCAGCAGACTAGGGTATTACAAACTTGCAGGTTTTGGAAAATGAGAGGTAGAAAATGATACCAATTTGTTTTGTTTTAAATTTTTAAACTACAAAGGAAGTTGAACAACTTTTCATACATTTATTGACCATTATTTTTTTCTGTGAACTGCTTATTCATATTCTTTGCCCATTTTAATATTGGGTTAATAAAGTTTTCTTCTTATTGATTTTATATGTGGTCTTTTATAAATTAGGATCATTAAGTTCTTATTCTTTGTAGCTATGAGAACTATTTTTTCAGATTTGTTATTTGTATTTTGACTTTGTTAAGACATTTTTGTCATATAGGAGTTTTACATTTTTATGTAATCAAATTGTTCAACCTTTTCTTTTGTGGCTTCTGGATTTATATGAAATCTACTTGTTATAAAGGTTTTTACTACTCCAAGATTATAAAGAAATTAAGGCATATTTTCC
>NW_006921837.1:3997805-4000569 GCF_000298275.1 Orycteropus afer afer
AGAGCCTGGCACTTTGAACTTGGACTTAAAGCTTCCAAATTGTAAGAATAAACTCCTGTTTGTTAAGGCCATCCCATTTGTGGTATATTTCTTTTCAGAGTGGCATTAGGTAACCAGAACAATAAGGTAGGAACCCAACTTTATATTTTATGAATAGCTAGTCAGTGTTCTCAATACCACTTACTAATTAATCCGTTCCTATCACTAGTTTAATAGAGTGCATTTTAAAATAGAAATACCCTTAATAATGTTAGCTGTCTCCTGAGTATTTGAAATATCTTTCATATGTAGTTTCAGCTTTGCAATTTATTTAGAAGCATTACTTACCCTTTAGACTAAGCACTAATGAGCTAAAATCATCTATATTGTATGGCTGGGCCAGGCTGATCAATGTTTTTTTTTTTTTTAACCTGCTCATGACTCTCAGTGACGTGTGATCTTGTTAAGCTAATAGGCAACCAGGCCTTTTCCAAAGCTCAGACCAAGTAGCTTTGCAGAGAGTCCCTTCTGCAGTGTTTGCTCAGGGCCCCAGAGAGCCTTAGGGTTTCTGAAAATGCGTACTTACCCTGCTGCTCTATAGCTATGAGGGGACACAGGAATGCAGCCCCTTTTCCAACTTGGGACCGTCTACCTTGCAAGACCCCTGCTGAGGGGTGGGACTGAATAAACAAGATATCTAATGGCCTGAAGGTAGCCTGGGACTCCTACAGCCTTCAGGCTGGATATGAGGACCCCAGGGTCCAGGTACTGGTACAGGGACTGGGAACTGGGGGATCACTATTAGGGATACTGGTAGAAAAGCTAGAGAAACTTGGACTAGCTGACCCAGGCAGGGTTGAGGAATGACAAGAAATGTTGGAAGGTGATGTGTGGAGCAGACACATGGAGAAGTGAAATGGCTCCTGTACAGGAAACAAGGGTTCCCATTTCAAGTTTAGTGTCTGCCAAAGACTCAATATGGAACCCTGGGCAAGTCATAGAACTTCTCTGAAGTCATTGCAGAGTTGATGGTAATACCTTCCAGAGTTGGAGGAGGATCACAGTGTGGGAATTATGGATAGAGGTGTGTAGACAGGCTTGTTGGATCAAGGCATGTGAAGGACCTAACCAATGACAATCTGTGACGCTCCCTCCTCTGCTTACCCACACATTCAAATGGGATATGTGAGTTTTATATGTAGATTTACAGATATATGTGTATTTTAGCTATCCATGCTGTAACTTCTTTTAATATGCAACTGCAACATTAAGACTGACTGCAAAAGTGACATATTACCATTTTAGTGGAATGAAATGAACTGGATTATAAATTTTTTAGTGGATGTTGAGTACCAAGCTTTTTACTATATCCCACATATTCTACAACAGTGAACTTAGTTGTTTCAACAATCAATGTAAAATTCTGTTGATCTCCCATAACGAAAAAATTGACTTTCACCAATTTTGCTTTAAATAGCTCATACTTCAGTTTTGATGCTTGTTCATAATAAATATTACAATTATAAGTAACAAACAAAAAGATGTCATGAAAGAAAATTTAATGATCACACAGATATTACAAATTAATTTTTCTCATAAGGAATCAGGGGATACTGCATGGTTTAAAATCAGGAAAGGTGTGTGTCAGGGTTGTAGCCTTTCACCATACTTATTCAACTTGTATACTGAGCAAATAAGCCGAGAAGCTGAACTATATGAAGAAGTACATGTCATCATGATTGGAGGAAGAATCATTAGCAATCTGCAATGTGCAGAAGACACAATCTTGCTTGCTGAAAGTAAAGAAGACTTGAAGCACTTATGATGAAGATCGAAGACTATAGTCTTCAGTATGGATTACCCCTCAACATGAAGAAAACAAAAGTCCTCACAACTGGATCAATAAACAACATCATGATAAATGGAGAAAAGATTGAAGTTGTCAGGGGTTTCATTTTACTTGGATCCACAATCAACACCCAAGGAAGCAGAAGTTAAGGAATCAGATGTTGTAATGCCCTGGGTAAATCTGCTGCAAAAGACCTCTTTAAAGTTTAAGAAGCAAATATGTCACTTTGAAGGCTAAGTTGTGCCTAGCCCAAGCCATGGTATTTTCCAATGCTTGATGTGCATGTGAAAACCGGACAATGAATAAGGAAGACTAAAGAAGAGTGGATACCTTTTAATTGTGGTGTTGGATGAGAATACTGAAAATACCACAGGCTGCCAGAAAGAACAAATCTGTCCTGGAATAAGTGCAACTGGAATGCTCCTTGGAAGTGAGAATGGTCAGACTTTGTCTCACTTACATTGGTCATATTGTCAGAAGGGACCACTCCCTGGAGAAGGACATCATGCTTAATAAAGCAGAGAGTCAGTGAAAAAGGGGAAGACCCTCAACAAGGTGGATTGACACAGTGGCTGCAATGATGGGCTCAAGCACAGCAATGATTGTGAGTGTGGAGCTAGACTGGGCAATGTTTTGTTCTGGGTTGCTATGAGTCAGAGCCAACTCAATGGCACCTAACAACAACACTTCCTAAGTATAAAGCACTCTTTCACATGTTGATATTGCCTTGACTTCTCCCTATGAAAGTTCTATAAATACACCATTTATTTCCCTTTTTTGTTTGATGTCATCATTTACAGATTGATGTCTCTGGCTCCCTGTTTTCAGTCTTTTATCTTTGTTTTATCTTTGAGAATTCTTTGTCTGGATCTGGCTGATGCTATCCTGTGTGGGAATCACAGCTTTTTGTTTTCTAATATTTGTTCTCTTTCCAAA
>NW_006921837.1:4000669-4006505 GCF_000298275.1 Orycteropus afer afer
TATTTGAGAGATATTTTTGCTTGATATACAATTCTTGGTTGCAATTTTTTTCTTTCAGGGTTTTATATATTGTCCCATTGCCTGCATGATTTATATATTGCCATTGCCTTCTTGCCTGCATGGCTTCTGCTGAGTAATCAGAGCTTAGTTTTACTGGTTCCCCTCTGTAGGTGACTTTTTGTTTTTCCCAAGTGTCTCTCAAGATTCTTTCTTTGTCTTTGATTTTGGGCAAGTTTAATTATGATATTTCTTGGTAATTTTCCTTTGGCATGTAGCCTGTATGGGGTTTGTTGAGCTTCTCGGAGGATATCATCTCATTTTTCATATTAGAGAAGTTTTCTGCCAGCAAATCTTTGACAATTCTTTGTATTTTTTCTTTCTTTCTTTTTTTTTTTTTGCCTCCTACTGTTTTCAAATTCTGATCATGCATAAATTTTTCCTTTTTATAGAGTCTCACATAATTCTTATGCTTCTTCATTTTTCTTCATTCTTTTTTCCTTATTTTTCTTGAAAGAAGTTGGTATTAAGTGTTTTGTTCTCTAATTAATTCACTGATCTGGTCTTCCAATTATTCAATTCTGCTCCTATGTCCTTCTATTGAGTTGTGTATTTCTGAAATTTTATTGTTAATCTTTCAGATTCCTAGTTGCTGTTTTTGTGTGCTGTCAATTTATCTTGTCCTTCTTTTCCTTGTTTTGTTTTCATGAATTCTTCTATTACTTTATGTGTTTTTCTTGGTTTTGTCTGCATTTTCTTTGATATCTTGGAAAATCCTATATATTAATCTTGATTATCGATAGTTCCATATGATTTCTTCCTTCAGTAGGTTTTCTGGTTATTTATTTTGGTAATTTACTGGAGCCATTTTGTTCTGCTTCTTTATGTAATTTGATATTTTCTGTTTTCTCCAAAACATTAAAGTGTGATTGTTTATTTACTGTATGCTTGTTGCTGTGTCCTGATTTTTGTTTTGATATATCAGAGTTGATTGGGCATGTGTGCTGTTCTGGTCTTTAGTCTGGCTGCACTGGATCTCTGAGTGTCCTGTCTCTGACTGGGTGGGGCAGCTGCTGGGTAAGTGAGTGCACATCTCTGTTTGCTGGAATTGCCGTTCAGCAGAGGATGTAGCTGGCATTACTGGTGAGGTGATGTGTCAGCATGACTGATCACTAGAGGATGTGTGCAGGGAGTATTCTCACTGTTCACTGCATTGAGTGTTGTGCATATGCTGGGTAGTTGGCATGATGGTGTCTGGGTCGTAGGTGACTGGGTGGGTGGTATGGAAACTCTCACTGATGGTCCTTGCATGTAGGGTTGCCCAAGGGTAGTCAGAGTGGCTGTAAGCTTCCAGTTGCAAGGTGTGTGGGGACAATGTAGAAGGTGATCCAGGGAGAATGTTGTTAGTCCTTGGATGCCTGCTAGGAGTGTGTTTTGGTTCTCTAATGATTGTTGTTGTTGTTGTTATGTGCCATCGAGTCGGCCCCGACTCATAGTGACCCCTCCTTGGGTTTCTGAGGCAGTATCACTACGGAAGTAGGATTGCCCAACTTTCCTTCCGAGGAGTGGCTGGTGGGTTTGAACCGCCAGCCTTCTGGTTAGCAGTCAAGTGCTTTAGCCACTATGCTACCAGAACTCCTTCTCTAATGATACTCTAACAAAAATACCACAAGTGGATGGCTTGAACAAACAGGTATTTATTCTCTTACAGTTTGGGAGTCTAGAAATCCAAGTTCAAAGTGCCAGTTCTAGGGGCTAGGTGAAGGCCCCTCAACCTTGGGCTTCAGCTCTGACTCTTGCTCTCAGCCCACTGGATTTGGAGGCATCTCTTAACTCAGGCAGCTGCTGGCTGCTGAGATGACAAACCCAAAGTCAACAAGTAAAATGGCACAGTCCAAAGATTATCAAGGAACACGGCAGGCCACTAGTTCAAGTCCAGAAACAGTCCCAATGTTGGCAGAAACATGGCAGCCCACTCACTGATGACTCAGCCAAAAGCAGCATCCAAATATGCCAAGAACAGAGGTGCCTCAGAAGACTGGCCTAGTGATCTACTTCTGAAAAATCAACCATTAAAAACCCTATGGAAAAAAAGACCAGGATTACTGGTCAGATAGAGACTGGTGAAACCCTCAAGACTATGTCCCCTACTTATCTTTTGGGCCTGGAATTGAACTCACTCCTATGTCTTAACTCTCAGTCAAAATGGATAGGCCTACAAGCTGAATGACTATGCTAGGGTGAAGCCCTCCTTGGAACAACAACCATGGGTGATCAGAAGGGCAGCATTTTCTCAGGAAGAAAGCTAGGGAGGCAGGAATGCATAGGAAAGAAGGATATAGGGAAAAGGTAACTACAGGGAGGAAGTGGGAATACACCTGTTATGTTGTAGGGATTGTAACCAATGTCATGAAACAAAATGTGTATGAACTGTTGAATGGAAAACTAATCACTCCATAAAATTGTACGAAATCACAATAAAAAGTTAAAAAGAAAACAAAAACAAAAAACAAATGTATCAAGAAGCTCAAGCCCTTTCTGAAAGCATCTTCTTATATACTGGAAGCAAACCACATCCTTAAGGCAGCTACTCAGCTGCTTGCAGTAGAATCCACCTTGGAGTTGATTACCAGTATCATCATTGGGAATGACTACATCCAGCTGCCCAGCTACTCAAAACCAGGCCAAGCCAAGTTGACACATAAGCTTAACTACCACAGAGGGTATACCCCTGTCTATTAGAGTGTGGTAAGGGGAAAGGGGTACCACCAGTCCTTGGGTCCCCAGCACAGTTGACTGGAGGGAGAAGACTAGGGTGAGCAGGAGATGCTGCTAGGCTGTGGGTCCCCAGCATAGGTGGCTGGGTATAGGAGCAGGTGGCTCCATTTCATAGGCTCCTGGTACCTCTGGCTGGGTGGAGCAGTGAGTGCTACAGGTATATAGGCCTCTGGTATGAGTAACCAAGGAGCTCTGGTAGCATAGTGCCTAAGGCACTTGACTGCTAACCAGAAGGCTGGCGGTTCAAACCCACCAGCCACTCCTCGGAAGGAAGGTTGGGCAATCCTACTTCCGCAGTGATATTGCCTCGGAAACCCAAGGAGGGGTCGCTATGAGTTGGGGCTGACTCGACGGCACATAACAACAACAACAACATGAGTAACCAGGCATAAAGATGGCAGCCTCCGGTCCTCAGGCCTGGTGCTTTCAGCTGGGCAGAAGAGTGGGTACCACTGGTCCATGGCCTGGCCAGGCAATGAGGTGGACATCTCCAATTTGTGGGTCCTGGCTTGGGTGACTGGGCATAGGAACTGGCGCTGCTGGTCTATACGCCCCTAGCATGGGTGGATAGGCTGAAGAGGGAGTACCACCAGACCACAGGCTCTCAGAAGAGGTATATGGGCAGAAGAAGGGATGCCACTTGTCCACAGGCCACTAGAATGGGTGGCTAGGTGGAGAAGTGTGTGCTGCCAGATCACAGGCCCCTGGCACAGTTGGGTGAGTGCAGAAACTTTTGCTGCTGTTCTGAGGGACCCTGGTGGTGGTGGCCAGGCAGAGAGTCTGCAATTGCTGGTCTGTGGGTCCCTGACATGAGTGGTTGAGCCAAGGATTTGATGCTAGTCCATGGGACCCTGGCTCTGGGTGGTAGTGGTGGTGGATGCCAGTGGACTATGATCACATGCAGCCACTGGAATTGATAAAGAGGGGAGGGGTACCATAAATCTTCAAGCCTCTGGCTTGGGTTTTTGTTTTGTTTTGTTTTGGAGGGGATCATGGGTGAGATGAATACCCTTAATTTTCACAGGATAGGAAGTAGTCCTGCCTGGTTTTTGATGTGGGTGCAGAGTTGCTCCTGCTTGTCTGCACTAAGGGCTGGGGGCTTCACCAGGGGATGCTGATTGCTACATCTCAATATGGCTGCACTGTGCAGGTTCATCTGGGGGGGGTGCTGGTGATTGGTAGTTCTCCATATTGCTGTTTTTGTGCAGTCTCTCCTTCTACTTGGCTCTTGGTTTGATCCTTCAGTCTTGTCTTTGATACTCGGGGTTCCACAGTTGTCATCTGTATCTGATTCGCTTGTTTTCTCATGGCTTTGTTGTAAGAGGGACATTATAAGGTGTTTGACTATGCTGTCATCTTGAATTGTCTCTCTTCACGTGTTCTTCATCAGGTATATCCACATTGTTTAAGAAAGAAAATCTATACCACTACCAATAGCCGACTCGACGGCAAATAATAACAACAACAACAACCAATAGAGTGGGACAAAAATGTAGCACAAAACTAAGAATCACAAAAAAGACCAGGCTTACTGGTCTGATAGATACTGGTGGAACCCTTGAAACTATGGCCCTTAGTTACCCTTTAAGACTGGAACTGAACTCACCCTCATGGCCTAACCTTCAGCCAAACAATAGACATGCCTATAAGGAGGAATAACAACAAGGAGATATGCACTCCTTAGAATTATCAGCCATACACGATCATGTGTTTTTTATGAAATAATACTAAAAACTTGGTGCACTCATTCTCTGTCCTTTGTTGTTGCATCTTCACATTTCATTGGACTACTGTGATACATGACTGGGGTAAGAACAATTGCAAAGAGCGTGATACAAAAACAAGGGTATGCTCCATCTGAAGATGAGTTTTGATTCACTTTGCTAAGGAAAGGACCAGATACATCATGAGTCACAACGTGATTATATTGCCACTGGCACATTCTTATGTGGTCAGTGAGAGAGAACTGAAGTGAGGTTATACCCGATTAATCTGAAATGAAAAGGAAAATATAATTATTATTGTATACAAAATTTATAATATATATATTTTATTTCTTTGTGCAATTGTTCAATTCCTATATTTGGAGATACATACATAATTGATGTAACAATAGCACCACTTCTCAATGAGCAATTTTGTTTTGCAAGTCGTAACAATATCAATAAATTTCTTAGAAGAAAATCAGTCTGAAGGGAAGTAGAAAATAAAATACACTTATGTAACTTTTATTATCTAAATACTTACTTAATTTATTTCCTTGAAGAATTGTTTAATTTCCTTACATGGACATACATAAATACTCTAATAAAAATAATGTTTTTATAAACACACTTTGTTGCTTTCTTGGAAGATAAATTTAGAAACACACTCATGTTGCAAAACAGAAGAATATTTTGCACAGGAAGTAAATACTGAATTTTATATTCTCTTAATGTGCCTCAGATCTTGTTTATTAGTATACATAAGAATTATATCTAGCACTGAGTTCTGCACAACAGACAATAAAAAATGAAACTCACTTAATATACAAATTAAGGCTTTTTATGGTAGATAAATATTAATGTTTCCAGTGTTTTTGGATGTTTTCTATGTTTTTTTTTTTGTTGTTGTTGTTGTTAGGTGCTGTCAAGCCAGCTCCAACTCATAGCAACCCCATGTACAACAGAATGAAACACTGCCTGGTCCTGTGTCATCCTCACAATTCTTGCTATACTTGGGCCCATTGCTACAGCATTAAATTATTACCTGTTAGTATTATATTAAATGCATTATAGATTGCATCCATGTGTGCCAAACATATTCTAAAGTTGTAAATATTATTGTTTACAAAACTTAGGACATAACTCTGATGTAAATGCTGTACAGTTGAAAAGTTTAACTTGATTCAACTTGGTTGAATTCATTGCAATGGTCAACATATTTATGTTCCCTTGATTTATTTTATTCTTTTTAATTGTGATTTGGATGAAGATTTACAGAGCAAATTCACTTTCCATACAGCAGTTCACATACACTTTGTCTCATGACATTGACCACAGTTTACCACAATGCAACAGCT
>NW_006921837.1:4012150-4023052 GCF_000298275.1 Orycteropus afer afer
TGCTTCTTTGTGTGGACTGTGATGGTCTGTTGTCTCCAAGGCATCGTGGTATTGTATTAAGATCTCTGTTAATTGTTTGTGAAGAGCAGCCAAGGATGAGTCAGGCTCTTCTTGGTGGTTTTTTATGTTTGGCCTGCTGGTGAAGAAGGAGGTGCTGGCTCTTGCTCAGTAAGTGAAGTTGCAGGAGGTGTGGGTGTAGTTGTGTCTTATGGGGACTGTTGTTGTCTCCCACTCAGTTAGGCAAAACTTACAATTGAATAACAATGGAAAAAAACTAAAAGCACATGGACAAAAAATACACCCTTTTCAGTCGTGTAGTACCGGTTTGGAGAGTTCTTGGGGTTACTGGAAAGCAGAACCTCTTCTTAAGCCCTTGGAATCTGGTAGAATGTTGTTTCTTTAGGTTGTCTCTAGGTGCTGGTTATGTGTTGATTTGTTTTGTCTTGGTTTTATGGTTTAATATTTTGAAAAGGTGAAGCTGGTGTGTTTTATCTTAATATTGATTCAGGTGTGTTGGGTCGCTCTGCTGTTTTCTTTGTGATGGTAGAATCACTGTGTGTAGTGTGGATATGTGTTTGTTTTTCATACAGAGGGTTTAGAGTTTGAAGCATGAGGTTTTATGGTAATTGGCTGAATATGGTTTCTTCTATTGAATGAGTGAAGGTATTGGTGGAGAAGGTGGGAGCAGAAGAAGGAAAGCTTAGTGTTGCTAGGGCCGGTTTCTATGGCTTTGAGCTGGGTATTATTGATGACGTATTTATTTGCAAGACCACGGCTCAATCTCAGGAAAAATTCCTATTGTTAGAGGGTCACAAATTTCCGCTAATTTCAGGCACACTCCAAGACCTCACCTCTGCAGCCCCACAGCACCAAAGAGCAGCTCCAAGGCAAAATTTGGGGACTGGGCTCAGCTGCAGTTTCTTTGTTCTCTGTGCCCTGTCTGGCTGTGGTGCTGATGCAATCCAGCCAGACCACCTATGGCCAGCCCTGGAGTTTGTCTGTGATACCGCCCACCTGCAGCACCAAAGATGTGCACAATTTCAGGTGTGTTGAAGTTGGGGGAGTACCTGAGCAGGCTTTTACTTATGATGTATTCATTTGGTAGACCGCGGCTCAAACTCAGGAAAAATTCCTATTGTTAGAGGGTCATAAATTTCCACCAACTTCATGCACACTCAAAGCCCCCGCCTCCACGGCCCCACGGTGCCAAAGCACTGTTCCAGGGCAAAATTCGAGTGAGCGTGCTCAGCTGCGGTTTTTCTGCTCTCTGTGCCCCGTCTGCCTGTGGTAGTAATGCAGTCCTGCCCGGCCGCCAATCGTCAGCTCTGGAGTTTGTCTGCAATACCGCCCACCTGCGATGCCAAAGATGTGCGCAATTTTAGCTGGGTGGATTTGGGGGAGTACCTGCCAGTGACCTGCAGTCCTGGTAACTGTGGCAAAGAAAAGCAGTGTGTCTCCCAGTCTGACCCAAGCCCGCTCTGTAATCTGCTGGGAGGGAAGGGAGGTAGCCTTTCTGGTGCACCAGTGAGATCTCCACCTGAGTCTCGCCAATGGTGTCTGTGTCCTGCTGCACCCTCACCACCCAAATTACTGACAAAATCAGCCACTGGAGACAGGTTTCTGCCGTTGCCTGCTGGAATATTGTATTGGTTGCTGGTAAGCTGCCATAAGTGATCTCGTTCTTGGTTCGGGGATCCTAGGTGGCCGCCTCCACCCAGCAGACAGTGACTGCCCCAGAAAGGTTTCCAATGGTCTGTCTCGGGTGCCTGTTCGTCTTCCAGCAGTAGCTCTTTCCTAAAAAACATCTCCCTGTGCCTTTCCTCCAATTCTGCTCTTCTGTGTTTGGTGCAACCTGATTCAGTGAGCTGTTCAGAGCACCAAAAAGCTCAATTAAAACTGTTGTATCTAGTTCTTAAAGTTCTTCGATGCCAGAGGGAAAAAACGTAGTGCTCACTGGTGAGACTCCATTTTGAATCGCCATGTTCCCTTGATTTTGCTTGTCATCTGGGACTAGAGTTGCCATTGGCTGTTTACCAGGACATGTGCAAAAGCATACCCTTGTGTCTGTATTATGACAAAGATCATTGCTGGCCCACCCAGCTGGAGTTACTGAGTCAGCAGACATGGATGTACAAGATGATTCTCTCAAAATGGATTAGAGACATGTTGTCAATATAATCTGTCCCTGCCCAGTAACTGCTCCTGTTGGATCCAGTTGTATACTGGGTGAATGGAGCAAGAGTTAGACTAGACAACCCACCCTCACCTCTTGTTTATTAGAAAGAAATACTATACTCCCAAGGAACTCATTGAGATAAGGAATTTCAATTACACATGAGGGGACTACAGGAGATAGATGTCATTAAAGATGTTGAAGTGGTAGAGGCCTCATAGTTTAATTAACCTTGTACATGGGTGTCCTCATGACCCTGTGTAAACTTTATTTCTGGCTGCCACATTCTCACTCACTAGAGCTGGTATCAGTTTCTTTTAGTGTCCTGTTAGTTCTCTTCCACTGCAGCATGTGCCTTTCCTATGTCTTATCTGCTTACATCTATGGGTTTTTGCTTTGGGCAACCAGTGCTTCTGTTTTGTTGATGCCCAAGTATGTGCTTACCTTGCTTATTGGCTAATCCATCCCTGTGTGTGTAGTGGATGAAGGGGATATGAGGAGGTAGGGAGCACCAGCATTCATGCCAGGATGTGATGAAAGCAAGCAAGATGAACTCAAGTTGTGCAAACCCTTGAGAAATGTGTTTACACCAGGGGTGGCAATCTCAAATGCTCCAAGGGCCAAGCAGTGGGGGTTAAATGGTCTGGGAGGGGGCTGTGAAGCCCGTGGAGCCCCTTCCCATTCATTCTTTTAACTTTCCTCTACACAGGCCTTCCTGGACCCTGAACTGCCAGAACTCTGACACTCTGTTACGGTGGTTAGATGGATGCAACCTGTATCTGCCTTCATAGTCTGATAACACTCACCATTTGCACTCATCTGAATGAAGATGCTTTTCTGTCTGCATCCTTAACCAAATCCTATTGATTTTCTTCTTTCTTAACAGCTTTGAAAAGAAAAGGACAAAAATGTGTTTCATTCAGGGATGTAGAATAAACCAGCTAGTTATTCAACCTGAGCCAAAGGTCTCAGTTTGTATTATTATATGATGATTGTTTCATTATCATTAATGTCATGACTTATTTTTTATTGAATCTAAGGTGGTAGAGAAGATGTGAGGAAAGGAAATTATCTAGATAACAAAATGTGCCAATGAATGTCAATATTAATAGGGAAAAGAGGAAAAGGTTCAATAGAAGAAAAGAGGAGTCAGAGAAGAAATGAGAGGCTGGCACAAGCAGAGCCTCCAGTCACAAGATTGTCTCATCTTGGGACACACAAGTGGAAGTAAGCAGAATAAAATCCTCTTTGCACTTCTAAGGAGGGTAACAAGTGATGGTGCTCTATTGCTTTAAAAGCTAAGTTTATAAAGTTATAAATAACATATTGTCTTTGTTTTCTAGTGCTTCCATATTAAAAATCACCACAAGTAGATAGCTTTAAAGAACAGAACTAATTTTTCACAGTTTGGAGGCCAGCAGTCCAAATCAGGGAATCACTTCTAGAGGATGGTCTTTCCTTGTCAGTAGCCCTGGGTATTCCTTGGTTTCCAGGCTTGTACACACATCTTCAATGCTTTCTTCCTCTCTGTATCCATTCTGCCTATTTTATAAGGCATCACTCAGAAATAATTAAGTTTATCATACACAAAAGATATAGGCAACAGAGGCAAATGCTATTACATGCACAATACTGCATTACCAGTGGCAGCAAACACTAGGCTATGGGTGAATGCATAGATAGGTGAAAAGATCAGGTGTGGGTAGGTGAACAGGAATACCCAAGACCAAGGATAAATTTGGGTGAAGACAGTCTTACATATATACTTGTGCTACATATATACTTGTGCTACAAAAATATCCATATACAGTACAGAAGTAACAAGGGACAAGGTTGGAGTAGCTTCTCAGAGACAACCAAACACCTTGAGGGAGAGAGTCACTGGGCTTGTGGGCTTGGGCCCCTAGTCTCAGGGCACACCATGTTCGATTGGCACAATATAGTACATAAAAATATTGTTCTACATCCTACTTTGGCAAGTAGCAACTGAAGTCTCAAAAGCTATTGAATAGCCATCTAAGATGCAATTATTGGTCTCCCCTCATCTGGAGCAAAGAAGAGTGAAGAAAATCAAAGGCATTTTGAAACAATAAATCCAAGGATATGATGGATCACAGGGACCTCAGCCTTTACAACCCTGAGAGCAGAACTAGATGGTGTCTGGTTACCAATGCCAACCACTCGGGTGGGGATCTAAATTGGGGGGTTTGGATAGAGTGGGAGGAAAAATGTGGAACAAAATTCAAAAACACAAAAATGACCAGAATTACTGGTCAGATAGAGGCTTGTGGAACCGCCAAGCCCCAGGTTATCCTTTGAGCCAGGAGCTGGTGTTACTTCTTTCTACAGCCAAACAATAGAAAGACCTGGGGACAGAACACTTACCTCAGGCAGATGTACCCACCTATCCTATGGAGATGCACCTCCTAGATTAATCAACTATGAGAAGTCAGAAGGGCAACATTTGCATAGAGAGAAACCTGGACAGATAGGAATGCATAGATAAGAAGCACACAGGGAAGAGGTAGTCACAGGGAGGAGATGAGAGGACAGCTTTTTATGGTTGAGGATTGTAATTGGGGGCCCTGAGGCCAAATGTGCATGAACTGTTGTGTGTAAAACGGATCTGCTTCGTAAATTTGCATCCATATCACAATTAAAAAAAAAAAAGTAATTAGGTGTAGGACCCACCCTACTCTAGTATGACCTCATTAACATAAAAAAAATCTATCTTCAAATAAGATCATATTTATAGATACAGGTGTTAGGACTTCTATATTTCTTTTTGAGGGGCATAATTCAATTCATAACACAATACTCACATTACAAAACTTTGAAAAGCACAAAAATATACAAAATAAACAAATGGTACCATGTTCTCAGTATCTAAAGACAACTGCTGTTATACTTTGGTCGCATTTCATTTTGGTCTTTTTTTCTGTGTAGGGGTTTTCATTCTTTTTTCATAGTGCTGTGATAATGTTGTAAATAGAGATTTATACCTTGCTTCCTAGGAAGGAAAAACAAACAACATGGTAATAAACATTTCACTTACATGTATTTCAGTTTTGAGCAGAAAGGGGTTTATTTCAGAAGCTTAGAGGCTTATAGAATCCTTGCATGAGATGGAGAAGCAGATGTCAGCCTGGACTCCCAGGACACACCTGTCTGAGACCCGGGAGTGAAAGTAGCACCTGATGCATCTGTTCGTCAGAAGCCAGGTCACCTGTGTTAATCCAAGCCATGAGAGAGTTTGGAAAATTTATGTCCTTAGCTTTCCATACCCTTGTACAAGGAAGGACAGAACTGGAGTGGTGTTGAGTGAGCCTGTCTGCAGCATCTACTGCATTAACCAATAACCAGTTGCTGTTGCATGCCTGTGAGTAGAACTGTGGTCCATAGGGTTTCCACTGGCTGATTTTTTTCAGAAGTACATCACTAGGCTGTTTTTCTGAGTTGCCTCTAGGTAGACTTGAACCTCCAACCTTTAGGTTAACAGCCAAGTGTGCTAATGATTTGCTCCTTCACAATGAAGGTTTAGTGCCAGTTATGTTCCATTATATGAATGCCATGTTTTATTTAAAATTTTCCCTGTTAGATTTTGAAGTATTGCCTCTTTTAATCATTACAAGGAATGGCTGTAGTAACCCCTCCCCCCCTTTTTTGGCTGTCTTTCTTTTCACCTTTTACACTTTTAAAATTACACAAACAATGTATATTGAATGAAGAAAACTTAGAATGTACAGCTAGTCACAAAGAAGGAAATGAAAAATAGTCACCATCCCCCACTGAGAACAGAAGTTCCCATTACTGCTGTGTAGTGAGAGTTAGAGAGCCCTGACCTAGGAATGGTTCGTGTTGATCGGTGTGTTGTTGTTATATGCCATCAATTGGTGTGTGTTGTTGTTGTTGTTATGTGCCGTCGAGTCGGACCCGACTCATAGAGACCCCTCCTTGGGTTTCCGAGGCAGTATCATTATGGAAGTAAATTGCCCCATCTTTCTTCCGAGGAGTGGCTAGTGGGTTTGAACTGCCAGCCTTCTGGTTAGCAGTCAAGTGCCTTAGGCACTATGCTACCAGAGCTCCTTCTATTGGTGTGTATCTATCCCTAATTCAGAGGGTGTATGTGAGTGTGTGTGCACACATGATTTTTCTTACAAACAAGGATTACTTTGTATGTACAAGTTTGTATCTTGCTTTTTATTCACTTAATATTTTGTCATCTAATATTTCCAGGTCTATGACATGGATTCCAGCACCATTGTTAACAACTGCACAATATCCCATTACATGACAAACTACAATGTATATAAGCTTTTATTGTTACCTTTTTCCAATCCAGAGACAAAGTAAATGAGTTAAGAGAGCAGTGGCCACTGTAAAGGTAGGTAGGACCTAAACCAATGTTTGTATCTTGGTCATTTTTCAGAAAGGAGAAGAAATGGCTAAAAAAATTTCAGAGGCAGAAATTGTACTCATGTTTAACAGGTGGAGAATGAGGACAGCCCTCATCAGTTTTGCATGACTTTCCCTCTTCTCTAGAGAAAATGGCATTTGACGTTTCCCCACCACACAGTGTGAATCAGTGACATTACTGCTGATGGCAGCACTTACTTTTGAGGTCAGTGAGAAGCTTTTGAGGCCATAGAGCACCTTCCTTATTGAGCTGGAAGCCTGCTTGCTTTCTGAGGGTGGGCCTGAGTGTAATAATGCCCCTGACTCATCAGGACCTTAGCCCAGACATTAATGACAATTGATTAAAACACTATCTCCTCAAGTGCCAAATCCAGCGTGCTGCCGCCTCCTTCCAGCCCATTGCTTCTGATGCAGCTCATTGTCCTCTAATGGACACTATGTCAACATGGGTGTGAGGCTTGAGGACAAAGCAAATGTTAGTGTATTGATTGGAACAGCTTCTCTAAGGTTTCCCAACATCATCTCTTGGCTTGGTGCTCTCAAATTCACTGATAATGGCACTTAAAATGAGCAAACATTCTAGGGTCATATCTTTCAGTCAGGTTTATGGAATGATCAAAGCTAGATTAGGAAGTCTCAACAACAATGACTCCTATTATTATTACTTCTATTGCCAGCAACTCCATATTAATTATGATTTTACAAATTTTAAATATAGAGTTTTACTTTCAAACCTTATAAATCATTGTAAGGTAGATATAAATTGTAATCATATTACAGATGCAGGGGCTAAATAACTTGACTTTATGGGCATCATCTTTATTCTTCTGGCCTGTGCAAAGGAGACAGCCGTTAATGGACGCAATTTGATGTGGAGTCTAGTTTCCTCTTCCTCCTGGATTTCTTTCTTTTCTGTTGCTCCAGATGATCAGAGACTAATTTCTGCACTTTGGATGCCCACTTGCAAACTTTTAAGACCCAGACACTCCACAATGAACTAGGAGGTAGAACAGAAATATTAAGAACAATATTCAGCCAATTGACTGAGATGACTCACAAAATTATGACTGCAGATCTTTAAACCAAGTAAACAAATTCTGTGAGGTGTTTGTCCATATATAAGTGCATTAATAGCTTTCACTGTACTTCAATAGCAACTACATTTTGTAAACCCAGATTGCATATTATTAATGCAAACACAGTGAAGTCTATCTATTAAGGCACAAACTCTTTTCTGGGAGACTAATAGGAAATCCAATGCCATTCTATTTTGCAAAGTCATAGCCAAACTTCAGATACTATTTAAAATTATGATCTTTAGAATTTGCTATTAACAGAAATTTTAAATCTGAGAATTATAATATATATATATATACACATACACATATACATACACACAGTTATATATATAAAACAAATGACCAACATTATTCTCAATAAAGAGAGACTGAAATCATTCTCCTTACAAACATGGATCAGACAAGGATGCCCTGTATTACTGCTCTGGTAGCATAGTGCCTAAGGCACTTGACTGGTAACCAGAAGGCTGGCGGTTCAAACCCACTAGTCACTCCTTGGAAGGAAGATGGGGCAATCTACTTCCGTAGTGATACTGCCTTGGAAACCCAAGGAGGGGTTGCTATGAGTCGAGTCTGACTAGACAGCACATAACAACAACTTTCAATACTGTACTGAAAATCCTAACCAGAGTAATATAACAAGAGAGGAAAATAAAAGGCATCCAAATTGGCAAAGAAGAAGTAAAACTATCTTTACTTGCAGAGCATAGTGCCTAAGGCATTTGACTGCTAACCAGAAGGCTGGCAGTTCAAACCCACCAGCCACTTATCAGAAGGAAGGTTGGGCAATCTACTTCTGTAGTGATACTCCCTTGGAAACCCAAGGAGGGGTTGCTATGAGTCAGATCTGACTCCACAGCAGTGGTTGCGTTTTTTGCGTTTTTATACATAGAAAATCCCAAAGACCCAGCAAGAAAATTACTGGAGCTAATTAAGAAAGTTTCAGCAAAGTGGCAGGGTACAAGATTGACATACAAAAACAAGTCAGGTTCCTCTACAGTAACAAAGGGAATTCTGAAAAGGAACTCAGGGAAACTAAACCATTTACAATAACCACTGTGGTAGTTCAGTTTGTGTGTCAGCTTGGCTGGGCCTGGTTGAGTGGCTGGGCAGCTGGATATAGTATTCCCCATGAGACTGGTAATCAGTTCCATGGTGGAATCTACTGTGAGCAGCTGAGTAGCCTTTGGGATGTGGTCTGCTTCCTGTAAATAAGCAGAAGCCTTGGGGAATCATCTCCAGCATATGGCATGCTTGGAGCCTGCATGTAGCTGTGTCATTGTTAGGCAGCCTGCCATGCTCTGCCAACCTTGGGACTTACGATGGACTTGAATTAAATTAATGGCCTGCCGTGTGGTTTGGTAATGTTGGGACTGTGCCTTTTTTACTTGTCAACTTGGGGCTTGGCAGCCTCAGCACGCAGCAGCTGTCTGAGTGAAGAAAAGCCTCTAGCTTCAGTGGGCTGGGAGCTGGAGGCAAAGCAGAAGCCCAAGGCTGAGGAGCTTTCACCCAGCCCCTAGAGCCTGGCACTTTGAACTTGGACTTCTAGCCTCCTGAACTGTAAGAGAATAAACTCCTGTTTGTTAAGGCCATCCCATTTGTTGTATATCTTGTCAGAGCAGTACTAGGTAACCAGAACAACCACCCAACAAATAAAGCACTTAAGAATAAATCTAACCAGAAAAACAAAAGACCTATACAAAGAAAACTGTACAAAAACACTACTACAAGAAACCTACATAAATGGAAGAATATACTATGCTCATGGATAGGAAGATTTAACATCATGAAAATGGCAATATCACCCAAAATGATCTACAGATATAATGCAGTATCAATCCAGATCCCATCATCATTCTTAAAAGAGATAGAAAAACTAATCACCAATTTCACATGGGAAAGAAAGAGACCCTGCATGAGTAAAGCACTATTAAAGAAGAAAAACCAAGTAGGAGGCCTCTCTCACACTTCCTAATCTCAAAACCTATGACACAGCCATGATAGTTAAAACAGCCTGGATTTCATGGACACCTAGATCAATGAAACAGAATTGAGAACCCAGAAGTAAATCCACTCACCTATGGTCAGCTGATATTTAATAAAGGGCTGGAACTCATTAAATGGGAAAAAGGTGGCTTTTTAAATAAATGGTGCTGGAAAGCTGGATATCCATTTGCAAAAAAGAAAAGAAAAGAAAAGAAATGCTACCCATATCTCACACCATATAAAAAAATGAACTCAAGTTGGATCAAGGACCTGAATGCAAAACCTAAAACTGTAAAGATATCAAAGAAAAAATAGGGAAAAACTTACGGGCCCTAATACATGGAATAAATATACTATAAATAAAAATAACTAAAAATGCACAAACATCAGAAGACAAAATAGATGACCAGGTCCTCCTAAAAATTAGAGACTTACGCACATCAAAAGATTTCACCAAAAGAATAAAAAGAGAACCCACAGACCAGGAAAAAAATTTTTGCAACAACGTATCAGACAAGGGACTAAACTCTAAAACTTATAGAAAACTTCGACACCTTAACAACAAAAAGACAAATAATGCAATTGAAAATGGTCAGAGAACACGAACAGACCCTTCACCAAAGAAGACATTCAGGTAGCTAATAAACACATGAAGAAATATTCGTGATTGTTAGCCATTAGAGAGAAGTCAGTTGAAACAACAATGAGATATCATCCACCTCAGCACTAATAGCACAGTTAAAAACAAACAGAAAACAACAAATGCTGGTGAGGCTGTGGAGAGACTGGAACCCTCATACGTTGCTAATGAGGATGTGAAATGGTGCAACCACTGTGGAAATCAGTATGACACTTCCTTAAAAAGCTGGAAATAGAAATACCATATGATCCAGCAATCCCACTGCACAAACTTGTTATATGCACACCTATGTTCATCACAGCACTATTTGTAATAACAAAAAGGATGGAAACAGTCTAAATGCCCATCAACAGGTGAATTATTAAAAAAACTATGGTACATACACACAATAGAATACTACACAATATTAAATAACAATGACGAATCGTTGATCAATGGTGAATCATGAAACAATATCTCGTAACTTGGATGAATCTAGAGGATGTTATACTGAGTGAAATTAGTCAATCACAGAAGGAAAAATCTTGTATGAGACTGCTGTTGTAAAAAGTAAAAAAAAGGGTTTCACAGAAAAAGAAATACTCTTTGATGGTTACCAGAGGTGGAAG
>NW_006921837.1:4028412-4030606 GCF_000298275.1 Orycteropus afer afer
GGCCCCATCCCCCTCCAGAGACGAACTTTTCAGCTTGAACTTGTCGGCTTCTACACGCTTGTGAGCCATTTACCTAAGATAAATCTCTCTCTCTCTCTTTCTCTCTCTATAAATATATATATATACACTTTGCTGGTTTTTGTGTTTCTCTAGAGAACCCAATCCAACATGAAATAGAAATACCATATGATCCAGCAATCCCACTGCACAAACTTGTTATATGCACACCTATGTTCATCACAGCACTATTTGTCATAACAAAAAGGATGGAAACAGTCTAAATGCTCATCAACAGGTGAATTATTAAAAAAAACTATGGTACATACACACAATAGAATACTACACAATATTAAATAACAATGACAAATCATGTTGATCAATGGTGAATCATGAAACAATATCTCGTAACTTGGATGAATCTAGAGGATGTTATACTGAGTGAAATTAGTCAATCACAGAAGGAAAAATCTTGTATGAGACTGCTGTTGTAAAAAGTAAAAAAAAGGGTTTCACAGAAAAAGAAATACTCTTTGATGGTTACCAGAGGTGGAAGGTGGAGAGAGGGTAAACCCTAGCTAGAGGCTACGCACTGCCGTGGAGTCGGATCCAACTCTCTTAGCGACCCCTCCCTGGGTTTCTGAGGCAGTATCACTACGGAAGTAAATTGCCCAACCTTCCTTCCAAGGAGTGGCTGGCGGGTTTGAACCATCAGCCTTCTGGTTAGCAGTCAAATGCCTTAGGCACTACAAGTGCCAAAGTTTCCCCAGAGCTCCTAACTAGAGGCTAGACACACACAAGAAACCAAAATCCTATTATCCAAGGTCAACAAACTCCCATCAGGCCAATCCTCAAAATGAACTGGAGCTTCCATGGCAGACTTTGTGTGTCATATATTTTAAGAATATATGATAGGAAGCAAGATCCAGGGCTAACAGCTGGAACAGGTAAGGGGAGAGCCCCCAGGCAGGAAGTGGGAGCTGGCAGATGGCTAGAACAGGTAGGGAAAAGACCAGGAAGTGAGCAGAGTGATTTGGAACAACTAAGGGAGATGAACTTGTCTGTCAATTTGTTGTGTTGTGGTGGCTTGTGTGTTGCTGTGAGGCTTGAGGCTGTGCCACTGGTGTTTCAAATGCCAGCAGGGTTTCATTGGAACTTTCAGACTGAGACAGACTCAGAAGAAGGAAGAAGCCATCCACTTCTCAAGTAACTGGCTGGTGAAAACCTTACGAATAGCAGTGAAACACTGTGATAGATTACTGGACAACTTCATGAATAGCCCTGAGTCCATTTCAACTCACAGCTATTTCATGTACAACAGAACGAAACACTGCCCAGTCCTGCACCATCTTCACAATCATTGCTATGCTTGAGTACATTGTTAGAGCCACTGTGTCAGTCCATCTTGTTGAGTCTTTCTCTTTTTCACTGATCCTCTACTTTACCAAGCATGATGTCCTTCTCCAGGGACTGGTACCTCTTGATAACATGTCCAAAGTACAAGAGGTAAAGTCTCACCATCCTTGCTTCTAAGGAGCATTCTGGCTGTATTTCCTCCAAGACAGATTTGTTCATTCTGTAGACTGGAGTACAAGAGAGTGTACAGATTTGTCCTATCTGTAGACTAGAGTGAAGGAGACCTGGTGATGCAGCAGTTAAGCACTTGTCTCTAACTAAAAGTTGAATTATTCAAACCCATCCAGTGGTTTTGTGGGAGAAAGACCTGGTAAACTGGTCCTGTAAAGATCACAGCCCAGAAAGCCCTATGGAGCAGTTCTACTCTGTCACATGGGATTGCTATGAGTCAAAATTTGATTTGGTGACACCTAACAATGCTAACCAGAAGGCTGGAGGTTCAAACCACCAGCTACTCCTTGGAAGGAAGACTAGGAAATCTATTTCCATAAAGATACCGCCTCAGAGACACAAGGAAGGGTCACTATGAGTTGGAATCGACTCAATGGCAGTGAGTTGTTATTTGACTGCTAATCAAAAGGCTGGCAGTTCAAACCCACCAGCCACTCCTCGGAAGGAAGATTGGGCAATCTACTTCCGTAGTGATACTGTCTCAGAAACTCAAGGAGGGGTCGCTATGAGTTGGATCCGACTCAATGGCAGTGAGTTTGTTTTTTGGGATTTGTCCTTAGACTGTATCCCACCAGAAATCTGAATGCATAGTCAAATCTCTATGTTTCAA
>NW_006921837.1:4030706-4031555 GCF_000298275.1 Orycteropus afer afer
TTTTTTTTTTTTTTTTTGCTTGTTTTTTAGAGTCATGCTGACTTTCTATATGAGTGGAGATGCTATTATAGATCTTCCATCAAAAGGGTCTTGGTGGGAGGTGGTCTTTGCTGCCTGGGCCATGTGCATCCTGCAACATAGTTTAGTCAAGTTAGTTACAAGGGGAGAAGATGATATCTCACCTACTCTTAGGATATTGCTTCCCAAAATTCCGCACAAGTGATGGAGATGTAGGATTTGAAACTCTACCTACCTCTGGGGTGAGGTGAGCCAGGCAGTCCCTGCTCCTCATTGTTGCTTCCTCTTTCCTCCTAAAAGACTTCTGTGGCTCATTTTCAGCAAGTATTGCCCATTCATTCTCCTGGCCCCTGCTCCTCATTCACTGAAAGTTTTGGCTCCTGGATCACTGTTTTTCTACCACTACTAGAGCTGTTATTTTCAGTGGCTTTACTATCTATGTAGACAAGCCATCAGTATTCTGGCATCTCAGTTCCTCAGTGTCTCACTTCAGTCACCTCTATGGCCATTTCTCAGCCTTCTCATTATGAATATCTCTGTCACCTCCAAAATCTCAATTCTAAGCATCCCACTCTCTGAACACCACCTTGTGTTTCTCCATTACACTCCCTTTAACAGTTCTCTATCTCCAACAAGTACTGGATTCCACAGAGGTCTCTAATGATTGACTCTTGCATAGTCCCTCACCTCCCTCATATCCTTTCTTGTCTCTTTCCCTGGCTTATATTCCAGAACCCATTATAATGACACCATGCTGTTGTTTGTTGTTGTTATTTGCTGTCGAGTTGGCCCTGACTCATAGTGACCCCTCCTTGGGTTTCCGAGGCAGTA
>NW_006921837.1:4031655-4065746 GCF_000298275.1 Orycteropus afer afer
TTGCCCAACCTTCCTTCCGAGGAGTGGCTGGTGGGTTTGAACTGCCAGCCTTCTGGTTAGCAGTCAAGTGCCTTAGGCACTATGCTACCACTCATTTCCTTTTTTTCTCTCTCTTTCTCATATTCACCTGGCTAAAAGTCAACTCTAGTTCAACCCAACTTGCCATCTACTCTGCATTTATACATAATAGCAGTGTGTATTTGGAGGGAAAAAGAAACAACACAACCACAATGATGGATCTCACTTTGTATTCATGACAGCTGTCATCAAGTTGGCCTTTAAATTTCCAATCTCTTAGGTGACTATTTCACAATTTCTCTTCTCTCTTTAATTCTTCAACACCTTGTCTCTCATCTTCCCTCTTAGCTGAAGATTTGCTTCATATTTCAAGGAAGAAATGGAGGCTCTCAGAACAGACTCTTCCCAGGCTTCCCCTACACATCTGTCCACTCCACACTCTCTAACTTTCCTGACCTGCTGTTAGGGATGGACTGTTTAATGCTCTAAGCCCAACCTCTCCACTTGTGTCCTGGATCCTATTCACTTTGGCCTACTCTTAGACTTTACAAGAGACAAGTGATAATGCCTTGGCACCTTTTTTCTTCCCTGATTATTCCTACTTGATTAACCTAAAACTTCCTCTTGAATAGAGCATGTAAAGCAACAGGAAGAAATGATAACATAAAAGAGTTGGACAGAAAATTTCAAAGGACAGCCCGAGAAGACAAAGTCACATATTATGATGAAATATGCAAAGACCTGGAGTTAGAAAATCAATAGGGAAGAACACACTTGGCATTTCTCAAGCTGAAAGTACTGAAGAAAAAATTCAAACCTTGAGTTGCAATGTTGAATGATTCTTTGGGCAAAATAATGAATAATGAAGGGAAGATCTGAAGAAGACGGAAGGAATACAGAGTCACTGTACCAAAAAGAATTGGTTGATGTTCAGCCATTTGAGAAGGTAGCATATGATCAAGAAAAAATGGGTTTGAAGGAAGAAGTCCAAGCTGCATTGAAGGCATTGATGGAAAATAGGGCTCCAGACAACCAATTGAGATGTTTCAACAAATGGATGTAACACTGGAAACACTCATCTATGCCAAGAAACTTGGAAGACAGCTACCTAGCCAACTGACTGGAAGAGATCCATATTTCTACCCATTTCAAAGAAAGGTGATCCAACAAAATGTGGAAATTATCAAACAATATAATTAATTTCACACGCAAGTAAAATTTTGCTGAAGATAATTTGAAAATGCTTGCAGAAGTACATTGACAAGGAACTGCCAGAAATTCAAGTTGAATTCAGAAGAAGATGTGGATTGAGGTATGTCATCAATGATGTCAGAGGACCTTGTTAGAAAGCAAAGATACCAGAAAGATGTTTACCTGTGTTTTATTCACTATGAAAAGGCATCTGACTGTGTGGATCATATCAAATTATGGGTAACATTGTGAAGAATGGAAATTCCAGAACTCTTAATTTTGTTTATGAAGAACCTGTACATAGATTAGGAGGCAGTCATTCAAACAGAATGAGGGGATACTGTGTAGTTTAAAATCAGGAAAGATGTGCATCCAGGTTATATCTTTTCACCATACTTATTCAATCTATATGCTGAGCAAATAATCTGAGAAGCTGGACCATATGAAGAAGAACACAGCATCAGGATTGGAGGAAGACTCATTAACAACATGCAATATGCAGATGACACAACCTTGCTTTCTGAAAGTGAAGAGGACTTGAAGCACTTACTGATGAAGATCGAAGAGTAGGGATTCAGTATGGATTGCATCTCAACATAAATGATACTAGTATTAACTGGTCTTCCTTGTAGGTTTATGTATATTATCCTGTCACTGACAGCATTGTACTTCAGGATAGATCTTGAAATGTTCTTTTTGATGATGTACATGATGCCTTTCTTCTTCAATTTTGCATTCCCAGCATAGCAGACCATATGACTGTCTGATTCAAAATGGCCAGTACCAGTCTATTTCAGTTCACTAATGTGTAGGATCCACTGATCATCTGAGGTGGCTTGTGTGTTTCTGAAAGATATACCACTAGTATTTCAAATGCCAGCAGGGTCACCCATGGTGGACAGGTTTCAGTGGAGCTTCCAGAGTCAGACAGACTAAGGAGAAGGATGTGGCCAGGTCCACCTCTGAAAAAAAATTAACCACTGAAAGCCTCATGAATAAAGGAGAAGGATATCATGCTTGGTAAAGTAGACAGCCAGCGAAAATGGGAAAGACCCTCAAGGAGATGAACACAGTGGCTGCAATGGTGGGCTCAAGCACAGCAACAGTTGTGAGGACGGCACAGGACTGGGTTGTACATAGGGTTGCTATGAGTGGGAAGCAACTTGACAGCACTTAACAACAACAACACAATGCCTAGGATATTGATCTTTATGTTTCCCATTTCATTTTTGACATCTTCCGATTTTCCTAGATTCATACTCCATACATTCCACCTTCCAATTATTAATGGATGTTTGCAGCTACTTCTTCTCATTTTGAATCTTGACATGTCATCAAATGGAAGTTTTACTCCATCCACAGCATTAAGATCAACTCTATTTTGAGAAGCCAACTCTTCCCTAGTCGTATTTTGAGTGTCTCTCAACCTGAGGAGCTCATCTTCTGGCATTCATCAGACAATGTTCCACTGCTGTTTTTCAGTGGCCAGAACATTTTTTTCTTTAATTAATTCATTCCATAGTGTTTGTCAGAAGTCATTTGCTCTAGAGATAAGTATGCAGTCAATCAAGATAGAGTGAGATTAACTAACCCATGTTAGGAGGGCAGTGGTGGTTCAGTGCTAGAATCCTCACCTTCGTATGGGAGACCTGGGTTTGATTCTTGGTTAACACACATCAAGCACAGCCACAACATGTCAGTGAGACACGTTACTTTTTGTGTTGCTGTAATGCTGAACAGGTTTCAATGGAGCTTCCAGACTAAGATGGACTAAGAAGAAAGGTTTGGTGATGTGCTTTCAAAAATCAGCCAATAAACCCCTCTGGATGACAGTCCCAGCCTCTGCAGGTGGAGAAGAATGTCTATGAATGTATCTCAGTGTTGAAACCTAAACTGTATCTGGAATCCTACTGGCACAGGCACCTCTCAGTCGCCTGCTCCTACAACTCAGGCGGAGAACATAGAAGCAGGTGGAAGCAGATCTGAGTGCCAGTAGACAGTGTCTTGGCCGTTTGCACTTTGAAATGAATAATGTGATTGTTTTGCATAGACACAATTTTGTGGCTTACAGCCCCCAGTGGCTCTAGGATAAATCCCAAACTTTTTAGCTACACACCTTGAGTCCTCCTTTATGGGGCTCATCTCCCCCTCCTTTTTTTCTCTACTTCTTCCCTCCCCAGCTTCCCAACCCATCTCTAATTCCAAGTCAGGGAAGCTGTCATGCCAAAGTATGTTTATTGTTTATAAGTCATTTATGTTGAAGGAGGATGGAGTTTTCAAATTTAAGTTTTGAAAATTGCATCAACAGGACTGATTATCATTTTTACAAGATATTCTATCTACATGTGCACCCATTAAAAATAAGGGCTCACACAAGTAGGTTAGCAATTTTGAATAATTTTTCAGCAAATCTGAAAAAGTTTTGCTGATGATAGTTTATATATAGATCCATTGGAAGACTTATCCTCAGCACTGAGTATCTCAAGAAGTATTAACCTCTGCTCTGGTGGCATAGTGGATAAGGTATCTGGCTGCTAACCAGAAGGTCAGTGGTTCAAACCCACCAGCTGCTCCACAGAAGGAAGATGGAGCAATGTACTACCATAAAGATTTATAGCCTCAGAAACCCAATAGGGGTTGCTATGAGTCAGAAGTTGTGATGACTGTGGTTGCAGGGTTTGTTGCTACCTGAAAGCCTGGGAGGTGAAGACCACTTTGCTGATAAGTGGGAAAAGACTTCCCAGCTGAGTGAGATCAGTCCCACCAACCACTAGGGAGGGGCTTCATTCACCCTTTAGGCAGGAACCACAGGCTATTAAGACAGAGGTTCAGAATTGAGTGGGAGAGGTAGTTTGGGCTGGAGACAGGAGGACCTAGAATGCAGGTAGGCAGGTGATCAAGGTTACTGAGTGACTAGAACTTGAAAAGCTGGACAAGTTTTATGTTTCTGCTATATTTTCTCTTCCTTTTCCCCTGGTTCTTTATGAAAACTCACCACTGCATACCTGTCTAAAAGGAAATCAATGGAAGTAGGAATGGAGGAAAGGGAAAACACCATGGGAAGATGGGTGTGGAGACCAAAGGACATCTCACTCTGGGGCTCTCCCTCTGTAGCCTTGGGAGGCCCCATATAAGATCAGTGTTTTCCTTTAACTGGGAACTCATGGTCTCACAATAAATGAGAAACAATACATTTCCTATTTTCTCTTCTTCTCTTTTATATTGGTAATAACTAACATGTTGAGTTTTCTGTTTGCATGAGGTCCATGCTAGGTGTTTTATATAAATTATCTCATTAAATTCCCCATTAAACCTTTATGAAATAGGTATTTAGATTTCAGCTCCATCACTTCCTCACCTGGGGCAAGGTACTTAACCTCACTAAGTCTCATTTCTCTCATCTGCAAAATGGGGATAATAATAGATAACAGTAAAACTCCATCACCAGGCTGTTGTGAAGATTAAGTAAAACATTGCATAGTATAATATTATTTATTTTTATTTTTATCCATAGGTAAAGAAATGATGAAATAAAACATGAAATGGAGGTAAAACAAGATGGTAGAATGTAGTAACATTAAGACTTGAGGTAAAGGAAGTTAGCAGAGAGATAAAAGGAGCAAAGAGAAAGGCAAATTTACAAACTTTTTTTATTATGGAAAATTTTAAACATTTAGAGACAAAGCACAGTGAACCTCCAAGCAACCATTTCTCAATCTCCTCTATTATCAACTTGTGGCCAATTTTGTTCCTTCTACCTCTCTGCCCATTACTTCAGTGCAGAATTATTTTGAAGCAAATCCAAGACATTACAGCATTTCATCAGTGAATATTTCAGTATCTGTGAAAAAAATAAAGACTTAAAAAAAAAAAAACCAACAAAATCATTATCCTAGCTAAAAATTTAACAGCAAGTCCTTAAAACAACATACTACATTGTCCAAATTTTAAGGATAAATTTTTAAAAGAGAGAGAATAAAACTATTATCTAACTTCTTGTTACTTTTTCTACTTAGTTCTAGTGGTAGGTAGAATAATGAGCCCCCAAAGATGTCCACATCTTAATCCTTGAAACCTAAGGCTATGTTATCTTACATGGCAAAAGGAACTTGGCAGATATGACTAAATTAAGGACCTTGAGATGAAAAGATTATCTTGGATTATCCAGGGGCTCAATGTAATCACCAGAGTGATTACATTGTAGGGGGAGGCAGGGGTGAGTGGGTCAGAAAAGGAGTTGTGATGAAGTAAGTAGCGTCAGAGGATGTGGCCACAAGCCAATGATGCAGACAGCCTCTAGGAACTGATGAAGGCAAGAAAATAATTTATCTTTGCAACCTCCCAGAAAGAATGTAGCCCTGCCAACACCTTGATTTTAGAATTCTGATTGCAAGAACTATAAGATAAGACATTCATGTCCTTTAGGCCACTAATTTTGTGGATTTCATAGTCAATATTTTATATTATCTATAGTCATTGGATATCTACTCTGTGCCAGACATTGTGCAGATACTTAATATTATAATCCTTTAAAAGCAGGTAGATATTATTATCACCATTTTACAAATGGGGAAACTGAAGCTCAGAGAAGTTCAATAACCTAACCAAATCCACACAGCTAGGAAGTGGTGAGGGTAGGATTTGAATCCAGGCTCTCTATGGTCCCATGGTGCTGAGTGGATAGCACTATGGCTTCCTCATCAGTGGATTAATTTATTTGGAACTAGACAAAAAGGACTATACAAATTCTAAGAGGGGAATGATTTAATTAGGCTAGTTTTTAAAGACCTTATTGCAGTAAAAAACATTTATGTGAGTGCAGTTTAATTGTTTCTTTCAATTATTAATTTTTGCATCAAATGACATAAGCTCATAACATAGAGAATCAAATAGATTGTGTTATGAAATTGGCACTCCCTCACCCTCCTCTTTCTCACATTTCTCTCCTTAGGAAAAAAATGCCTTCAACACCCTCCTTCAGCCTTTGTTATTTACTTCTAATTTCCAGAAGAATATGCTTTTATTCTCCTTCACAGTTTGTGTAAAATTGGGGGCTACCTTCCACCAAGAAGGTGGAAATACAGTGTCTTTTTTTCCTTCTTTTGACCATACACAAGCACCCCTCATGACCTTCATCTGACCAACATAATGCAACCAGTAATTTGGGTTATATTAACATGTGGTTTTCATCATGACTGTGAAAATGCTCCTTTCCTAAATAGCATTTTTTTTTTCTCTCTTTAGTGAATCATTGTTTTTTCTTGTTTACTGGCTTAGTTGCCTACATTGTTGTTGTTGTTAGAAGCCCTCAAGTTGATTCTGACTCATAGCAACCCCATGTAACTATTCCATAGCATTTTCTTACCTGTAATCTTTATGGGAACAGATCACCTATTCTTTCTTTCTTCCATGGTGCTGCTGGGTGGGTTCAAACTGCCAAATCTTTTGGTAGCAGCTGAGTGCTTAACTGTTGCACCACCAAAGCTCCTACACTTATATCATGAATTCAACCCCAAACATTCCCCCAGTTTTCCAATTCTCCTCTCAGGATGTCCAAATTTATTGGGGAGTATAACTGCTTCTTAAGCAGACTTTCAGCTGTTTGCCCTACCTTTACCCACTCTTAAGGATTAAGTTGTGGCCCCCCAAAATATGTGTTGAAATCCTATATATACCTACATAAATATAACCTTGTGTGGCAATAAGAGGGTTTCTTTCGTTATGCTATTGAGGTCACACAAGAATAGAGTGGGTCCTAACCCTAATCGCTTCTGAGTTATAAAAAGACCTGATAGACACAGACACATACGGGAAAGAAAGACACCATGTGAGGGGTATCTATAAGCTATAACCAACACAAAGGAACACCGAGGGCTACTGAAAAGGAAGGAATAGACACGGCCAAGAGCCTGCTTTGGCCGTTTCGCCTCCAGAACTGTGAGAAAAGAACATTCTGTTCTAAACATCTCGTGTGGGATTTGTGTTACAGCAACACTAAGTCCCTAAGATACCCACACTTGCAGACATATTGGTCTTTCTAGAGCCTCTGAGGGCTCTGAGAGTAACCCAGGCTGTATCTCACTTGCTCTGCTGCTGGCTATTTGTTTGCTCTCTCGGTCTGCTGAGCTACTTGCCCCTCATCTATTTGCTTTCTTACCCTCAATGTGCTTTCAAGTTCTCTCTTCTGCTTGTGCTTAGAAGTTTATAAACTTAACAAATTTCTTAATTGTTGTTTTAGGACCTCTTGGGAGGAAAGAAAAGTATTGTGTATGTTTGATATATGTCCTTCAACCCAAAGTCTCAAAACTCTCCTTGTTTCTTTAAACTCTCCAAAAGTATTTCATTTAGCATTTGTTGTGTTTTGAACATTAGCCACATCTTTTTCTATGTCAGCTAGCCAGGCAGATGACAGTCTTGGAAGACAGACTTCAAAGAAATAAAAATAATGGATGATTCCACTTATATGAAATATCTAGGATAGGCAAGTACATAGGGAAAAGGTCAGTAGTCATTACCAGGGTATATGGGAGATTGGGAGGGGAAATGAAGGACTCACTGCTTAAGGGACACTGAGCTTCTGTTATGGGTGATAGGAAAATTAGAAATAGATAAACGATAATGTTTGAACAACATGATGAATATAACTAATGTACAAGTGAAGAACGTTGAAAAAAAAAATGATTTGTTACACAGATATTTACCATACACACAAAAAAGATAGTTGCAACAAAAATAAAGAAAAAAATAAGAATCAATTCTGAGATGAAAAAGCAAAAGCCAGAGAAAGAAAGGGAACTTGAGGAAAAACTGGTAGCTTTTCTTATCTAAGAACCAAATCAAACTCACTGCTGTAGAGTTGGATCTCCCTTGGGTTTCCGAGTTGGTATCACTACAGAAGCAGATTGCCCAATCTTCCTTCTGAGGAGTGGCTGGTTGATTTGAACTGCTGGTGGGTTTGAACTGCCAGCCATCTGGTTATCAGTCAAATGCCTTAGGCACTATACCATCAGAGCTCCTAGCTTTTCTCATAGGCAAACTTAATGTGCTTAATTTAGTGATACTGGGGCTGTGGGGTCAGAGGCAGGAAGACAGGCCTCCACAGCTGCTGTAGAAGGAGGTTACCCAGAAAGGCAGGAAGACAGCTCTCTAGGTCTTAGTGGAAGTCAGTCAGGGCCATGCCTAGCACATTGAAAGAATCACACATTCAGCCATTGTGGATGTAATCACATAATATTTTGAAACATTTAAGTGTCCCTTTGTTTTCTTATCTCCTTGAGTATAATTTGTCTCCTATAAATATAGCACTGTTTCAGCAGGAGTGCAAATAAAGTGAAAGAGGCAATGCTTATCTTCTGTCTTCCAATTTGGACTCTTGAAGACCTTTTCAAAGGCAATGGCTGTGAAAGGCGAAGCTCTGCATTTTTAAGAGCCAGGCTTCTTAAGGGGAAAAGAAATTTTTTTTTTTTTTTTGCAATTCCTAAGGCAAGTCCCTGAAGAAATAGGTCATCAAATTTATTCATAAACAATAGATAGAAGACAATGCATGAAGAAGTAAACAACTCTCCCTAAGACAGGGTGAGGGCTTCTCTGGCAGAGAGGGTGAGTAGACAGAGGTGAACAGTAGACCTCCTGCACCTAGAGGGCAATGTGAAGAAGGAGGTCATCATTGGGGGACTCCCCAGGTTCTGCTTTAACAGCCGTTGGTGGTTTGAGAGCTGAGTCCATGTGATAAGGTAGGTACAATGGCTGCCTGCTTGATTGGCAACCCTTCTCGTTCCCTTCCCTGAAGCCTGTCATTTGTCACTCAGCAGCTGACTATGACATTTTTCCTGGTCTATCTGAACTGCTCTGTGTGGCAGTCCTAGTCAACTGTGGTCCAGGACCTTAATCAGATACTTTGCTAACTGCATATACCAACCATGAATGACCACAGTTGTCTGATAATTAAGGGTTGTCCTATAATTCTAAGGAGCTCTGGTGGCACAGTGCCCAAGGCATTTGACTACTAACCATAAGGTTGGTGGTTCAAATCCACCAGGTGTTCCACAGAAGGAAGATGAGGTAATCTACTTCTGTAAAGATTCACTGCCTTGGAAACCCAGTGGAAGTTGCTATGAGTTAGAATTGACTCAATGACAGTAGGTTGTTTTTTTTTTTTAATTTTTAAGTTTTTCTGTAACTCTGGGACAGAATGGGAATGCTAGCTCTGAGAGGTTTCCAGGAGAGGTAAGGCATTGGAGATGATACCTCTGTACACTACAATAACATCTTAACTGGAGGCTTCCCTTCTCCAACACTGGCCAAAGAGTAGGCTTCACTCAGTCTGTTTTCCATGGATTTTTCCTGTGCTAATGGACCAAATAAAGGGTCAATATGGGTCAGGATCGACTAACTGGCAATGGGTTTTTGGTTTGGAATGGGCCAAATGCTGTATCTCAGAGTGGCTGCACTTTATGAACTCAATAAAAACAATAGACCAATGAAAACAATTAAGTTAAAGATAATCAAGACACTTTAAAATGTTTCAAAATGCTTTAAAACAGCATTTTGCCCTAACAGTTCATCTATCTCTCTGTATGTATGCATGCATCTTTCTGTCTATCTGTCTGTCTGTCTATCTATTTACCTATCTATTAAAATTATCTACTTATTCAATAAATCTTCATTGAGAGCCCTTATATGTAGAATCCACAATGATGATCAAGAGTGTTGGGGTCCTGGCCCTCATGAAGCTTCAAACTCCTTTGAAGTCCTTTCAGAGACTCCTTTGGACTTCCTGGTAATTTCAAATTACTCAGTGGTCAAAAGAAAGGGAAATGCAGTCAGATAACTCCATTTTTCCTAATGTGGTATAAATTTTTCAACATGAGATTTGAAAATTTCCCTTTCTGCATCAGATCTCCAGATAGACTTCAATGACAACCTCAGGGAAGAATATGTGGGTGATTTTCTTTATAGCCTGAAAGAACATGAATAGATGTTGATATCCCATTTGTCAAGACACTTTCTCCAAAGCTTTCCCCAGACTTGTTCATTTCTTGTGAGGTCTTCAAATGAACCCTATTGACTTCATCCTGAAATGGACACCCACGCATGCACATGAGACACTTTTTGCATGTGCTGCTTGGGGGCTGCTTGGGGGCTGACTAGGCAACCTTCACATAGCATTTGCTGACTGTTCTCACAATTCAGGGTCTAATTGGACTTTTGCCCTAGATGTAGCCCTGACACCAAGAGAATCACAACCAACATTTAGAGAGATCCTAGAGAGAGATAAACTTACCACAAGGGGTAAATTATTTTCCCATAATCTTCTTCTGGAATGATCCACATCAAAAAGATTGACCATTGTCCCTGTTAACAAAACACTCATCAGTTATAGGATCTTTTGCACAAGTTGAATGCCCATGGAAAAATTGAAAATGTGAAAATGATGACAATTACAGTAATAAGAGTTTACATTTTCTGAGGGCTTAATCCATTCCAGGCACTATGCCAAGCACTTTGACATACATTACACTGTGATATTTACTCCTCTCAGATACCTATGAACTATGAGCCATATATTACAGACGAAGAAACTAAGGTTTAGTAGCATAAAAACTCTTTTTTCAGGCAGGAAGTGACAGCCAAGATTCAAACTCAAATTTGTGATGTTGTGGGGATTTGAAAGCCCAACTGTCTGGTTTCAGAACAAGCTAGGTTGCATCTCAAGAAGGATAGAGTGGCACATCTGAAATATTGACCTGTCTTCCTAGAGGTACATGGGATCTTGCTCATTCTTTTCAACCTGCTGTGATCTCGAATTTACCTCTCTGCCAAGCCTACCAGTGAAATACACTCTGAAACAAGAGCCTTACCAGAATAACTTCTTGGCATGTTTCCTTGAGGTCCTTACCCCACTGAGAACTCAGGGTCCTTAGAAGACTTGTCACCTATTTCTAAGTAGTGAGGTCCCAGAATTGTGGGTGAGGTCCCAGGGTAGGAAGGAGTTAAGAAGGATCAATGTCAAAACCGAATGTAGAAGGGAGAAACAGGACAAAGTCGAGGAAAGCCAAAGGGCAAAGAGCTCAAGGCTTGGTATCGGCAGGGCAGGGTGTTTACTGGCATAAACGCACAGGGTGGACCATCTAGATAATTACAACAATAATGTTTAGATCTTGAAGGGACTTAAGAACTATTCCAAGTCGCCAATTCTCCAATGAGAACAGTGAAACCACAGGAAAAATGGCTTGCTCAAGGCCTGCTATCCCTCACAACTGGCCTCTCTCTTCTTTGCCTGGGGAAAGATTTGCCTTTTGTAGTGCACATAGTTGTTTTGTTTCTGCCTGCCCAGCATCCACCCTTCAGGTTTCTAATCATAGAACCCATAGTTTCCTTGGGTAACCCCCACTCCTCCATCCTTAGTCCCCTCTATGGTTTGACCATGGCAGGCATGGTCCATTACTACGCTCCACTCCCATGGCCACAGAGATGGTTTGGAAATGGACTCAGGGACCAAGGTAATCAGAGATATTCAATTCTGAATAGTTCGTCTGAGCTGCTGGGGAAGAATATTTCTCTTTACTTGGGATGCTGAGAGATTAGGGTATAGTTAATACTCCCAGCAATACTTTGAAAACAAACAAACAAACAAAAAAACCAAACTCACTTCTGTTGAGTCTGATCCTACCCATCGGGACACTTCCTTGGGTTTCTGAGGTGGTATCACTACAGAAGTAGATTGCCCAACCTTCCTTCCAAGGAGTGGCAATGTTTTGAGGTAGATTTTATTATCTTCATTTTACAAATGAGAAAACTGAGGCTCAGAAAATCCAAGAAATTCCCCTGAGATGAAATAACTTGAGCTGGGATTTGACCAGTCTGTTTGATCACAAAAACATTTACTCCTAATTGCGATGCTATATAGATGCTCTATGTCAGTTTGGTGGATCTACTTTGATCACATTAGGCAAACTTTTTGATCTCTCTCTGGAGTGATTATTATTATTATTATTATTACTCCATAAAAATGAGACTATCTTCTTTTTCTTATCTCATAGGGCTGGCACAAGGCTGCCTAGAAGAGATTCTGAGCTCTCAGAGCATACTGCAATGCAAACTCCACATTCTCTTCTAAGGAGATTGCTTAGAAATGTCTTGTAAGGGCTAAGCACTGTGGGTCCTTACTTGAGACTTGAGACCCAAACTTCCATCAGGTTGCTTCTTCCAAGGCAATTTTCTTATGTAGGCTGTGAAAAGATGACAGCACAGCAACAGCTGCCAATAATCAAACAAACCAAACCCACTGCCATCAAGTCGATTCTGACTCATAGTAACACTACAGGACAGAGTAGAATTGCTCCATAGGGTTTCCAGGGATGTAAATCTTTACAGAAGCAGACTGCCTCATCTTTCTCCCATGGAGCAGCTGGTGGGTTCAAACCACCAACCTTTTTGTTAGAAACCCAATGTGCTTTAGCCACAGTGCCTCTAGAGCTCCTTAATACTCAGAGGGAATAAATGGTCTGGAGAGGGCCCCACTCACCAGGCTGAGATCTGAAACACTGAACTTGAGATCCACTCATGGATTAAAGCACACTCCCATCCCCTGCCATATTCTCAGCCAGAATTCTTGACAGGTCTTGACATGTTCACTGAGTCCAAACAAGCTCCTCAGAGTTCTTTCCAAGCTCTTCAAGAAAATGATCAATGATTCACTCACCAGTAGATATTAGGGCAGAAATAGTCTTTGGGATGGTGATTGATTCTTCCTTGGAAACCAAAGCTATGTGAAGGTGGGGAAACGTAAAAAAAGCCACAGCATTTCTATCACATCTTCCTTTTTTGATCAAGGAAGCTTGGAGAGGTGGTTTTGAGCAGGGATCTTGGGATTCAGGGGATTTGGGCTCTAGAGGGAGCTCCATGACTTACCAGCTGTGGGAACGCCCAGGAAGTTGGTTGATTTTCTCAGCCTGTTTTCTAACCTATGTATATTGGGAAATTCATATAATTATTAGAGTTAAATGAGGATTAAATGAGATGTGTATACTACCCCATACACACTAAATAGTCAATAAATGCCAGCTATTATTATTATTGTTTTAATAATAACAAAATGCCCATTTTCTTGGTGAGTAAATATCAATATGACATATAATCTTGAATAGAGTGGCAACCTGTGAACAATGACCTGTCCAAGACTGTTGAGGTTATATACACACACATATACATGCACACACACACATACACACACAAATATCTATATAGTCTGCTGTGGGCTAATTTAGTAAATTCAGTGATTAAACAATACCTTTCTAACATCTTGTTGAGTAAGGAAAAAGAGAATTGGATTGGCCATTGGGACATTGCAAGCCTGATCTACAGAAGCTGTCTATAAACAATTATTTCTATTAGTAGAAGACCATGTAGTATCTACGATACCAACACCATTTCTCAGTGATCCACACGTGTCCTCTGAAGTTGGATCTGTACACTTACTCCTTCTCCTCTCTAGAATGTAATTGGCTAGCTCTGTTTTGCTACAATTGAATGTTTAAAAAGTTTTAAGGTACTTGGTAGAATACAGTGAGATCCTGACAATGTTTCTTTTCCTTCACAGAAAACCCATAGTTTTCAGCTTTATATGTTTTAGAATAAGAAGCACAAGTCAGAGTGTAATCCATTGGGATTCTGATGAATGCCAGTGACCAGGACTCAACATTCAGCAGATTTCTCCCACTGGGTGTTTTGAAGGACAAATGTAAATGACACCTCCTATGAACATTTCTTTGAACAAAGGTGGATTTATTTCTGTTTAATTTTATATTCTACGGTGATCTCAGTCCAATGAAATGGGACCTGGCAAAGAAGTCAGTAAATAGCTTAAATTTTCTTATAAGCCTTGGCCTTTAAAGTCTGGATTTTGAGTCACTTGTTGCCATTTCAGAGAGTTTTCCTCCTAGAATTATCCCAGCAGTGAATTCTAGCTCCTTCCAGATGTGCTGTCCTTTTAATGTTGGCTTTCACTTTTTTCAGCTTCCTTCAAAGTTCTGGGTCATATGTCAATTTTAAGCCAGGTGGCTTTGATCACTCTACACAGGCAACAGACTATGGCCTGGTTCACCCTTTCCTCATTATTTTTATTTATTTAATGTTTTTTTTTTTTAAATTGTGTTTTGGGTACAAATTTACAAAGCAGTATTTGTTTTACATTCAACAGTTCGTGTACATTTGGTTTCACTCCCTGATTACCATCCCCAACCCTAACCCACTCTCCTCCCCTCCTGTCCCTGTGACTCCCCCATCCCTGTGCCCTTCTTAGTTATGCACTCCTGTCTGTCCAGCTTCCCCTCCATGTGAATGCTGCCCCTCTGGTGCCCCATGGCCAATTGCTCCAAGGGGTGTATCTCCATAGAGTTAGGGTGTGCATTGCCCTGGGTTGGGTGTTCTGCATGTAAGTCATTCTCCTGTTGGGCTGAGAGCCAGTCCTTGGGAGTAAGTCCTATTCCAGGCCACCTATTGTCATAACAATGCTACATAATAAACCACTCTAGATTTTACACCTACCCCAGCACGTCCAGCTGGGATCTTGTGGACTTTGCCATTACTGGAGTGGCTGCTCTCCTGCAAATCCTGCAACTCTGGGAACAGCTCACAAATTCTGTGTGGATGAGTCCTCATATGTTTGTTCTACACTGAAAGTCTTCATCCTCTTGGCCATCCCTGACAGATCTGGAGAGAATCCAGTACTTGTTGGACTTAGCACTTTCTCTGTCCTTGAACTGAGAGATGCAGATGAGGAGGAGCAGAGTCACAGCAATGCCAGTAACCCAGAGAGGTGGTCAGCAAACCCTGCTGCTGAGTCTACAGACTTGCCATTGGCTCTTGTCTTCCAGCCTTTTACTCTGTTGGATACAAGGCAATATTTTCCCCGTAAACACCACTTTTTGTTTAAGCTAGTCAGAGTGGGCTTATCTCATTTGCCACTCAAAGTTCAATATAATGGATATAAAGAGAACGAATTACCTCATGAGCACACAGAAGGGTTAAAGGAGATAACAGTCAAGGAACCAGCCCAGTGCCTGGACAAAGCTGACCTTGGTATGCTCAACACAGACCCCAACTCCATTCCCCCGTTCTTAGTTACAGACTTTGGCACACACTTGTTATCGCAAGAGATCAGACGACTGCAGATATTGTCCTTTTGCTTCAAGATCCTGTGGCCTTTGGCCCATCTCATCTACATGCGTAATACAATTTCTGAGCTTGATATACAGTAAGCATGGCTAAAAATCCTGGAAGATTTATTACTTTCCCTAGTTCTAGAGATCAGGGACAATTCTTTATAAATCTTTGCTTTTGCTGAGCAATTTAATATGTTATTGTCTAGGCAGCTGAATTTTCCTCAATTTGATTTTAAGACTAATCAGGGGAAGAACTTTCCATCTTCCTCTCCAACAATATTAGGAAAGGCTGTAAGTTCTGAGCAAGAATAAAATTTGCTTGTGCCTCATGGGAAACTTTAAACTCAATTCTCTTTTTTAGCAGTATTACTTCCTACCTTATGTTTTAGAGATGATGTCTCATTCAGGAGGTAGAGGCTGGGGTCCAGGTTCCCACCTCTTAGTGAGATCCAGATACTAGTGATGCAGAGCAGCCCCCATCAGGAGACATTGACCTTGGAAAATAAGTCACTTGTCAGAGTCTGGCCCTCCAGCCACATTAGCTTAGAAATGCAATCTTTCAAGTCCCAGAAATGACTGGATGCTTGAACAAACAGAGCCAATGAAGGAGTCAAGAACAAGCTAGGAAGAAATTTTATAGATTTTAAGCAGCCTAAATGTGTACATGAGCCAGTTGAGCACATTTTCTCCCTGGAAGCACTGTTTCTCAGAAAGCCAAGATTCTGACGGTGGGGGAACATGAACTGGGCATGGGGCCTATCACTGAGTAATGTAAACTACAAATGGCTCCATCTCCCCTGGGCAAGGCATGGACAGATACCCCCAATGTGTGACCTCTGCCTCCCCTTCATGTTTCCTGGTTGATTAATGTTCAGATGGACCCGTTCTCCCTGTCGAATTGTTGACTCCATCATCAAATCTGGCCCCATTGCAGCCCTGGGAGCATGTCCATGGGCCGCTGCACTTGTCTGCTATTCTGCTATGAGCTGATTTCATGGCTTAACTCTCAGGATATCCTTAATTTCTTCCTTTTCACACTCTTGAGGGGTTCCTTTTTGGTCACCCTCACATGGGTAGAATCTTGGTTTAGGCTAGACTTGCGACTGGGGAGAAAGAAAGAGTTAGAATAGAGTCAGATTTTAGATTTGGGGGTCTGGTTGGATGATGGCACCATTATGAGTACCAGTAATAATAGTTATTGTTGTTTTTAGGTGCCAATTTGTTGATTCAACTCATAGTGACTCCATGTGACAGAGCAGAACTGCTGCATAGGGTTTTCTAGGCTGTAATCTTGACAGGAGCAGATAGCCAGGTCTTTCTCCCTTGGAGCCACTGGGTGGTTTCTAACTGCCTATCTTTCATTTAGCAGCCAAGAGCTTAACCGTTGAGCCCTGTTGTTGTTGTTGTTATGTGCCATCGAGTCGGACCGACTCATAGCGACCCCTCCTTGGGTTTTCGAAGCAGTATCACTATGGAAGCAGATTCCCCAACCTTCCTTCCGAGGAGTGGCTGGTGGGTTTGAACTGCCCATCTTCTGGTTAGCAGTCAAGTGCCTTAGGCACTATGCTACCAGAGGTTAGTAATAATAGTTATGTTGTTGTTGTTATGTGCTGTCGAGTCAGACATGACTCATAGCAACCCCTCCTAGGGTTTCCAAGGCAGTATAACTACGGAAGTAGATTGCCCAACCTTCTTTCCAAGGAGTGGCTGATGGGCAATAACAGTAGTTACTGTTTATTGAGTCCTGTAGTACAGCCTCAAAAGGTATTAACTCATTAATCCTTCCAACAAGCCTATGAGGAAAGAACTAGTGTATTTCCCAAGTGACTGAATGACAAATTTGTTAAATTCACTTGTTTTTCTTAATTACGTAGTTTTAATTTGTTCTTTATAACAGACTTTTAAAAGAATTTTCAATGTGTCCTTGTTCCCATTTTCTACTTCCATTAGCACCTGAAGGTAGAGAGAGGGGAGATGGAAGAAAAGAAGTGTAACATATTCTTTAATTTAGAGAATATTTACAACCATACTCTCTGTTTTCTTACTCTTAAGGACAACATATTTGTAAGAATCTTCATGTTGAAGAACTAGTCTCATGAATATATCCTTATTCTCCCTCCACTTGCCCCTTTTGAGCCCCTTGTCTCCCTGACTCTTCTCAGCTTTCCCCTCTGGGCCCTTCAATCTCCAGCTGCAGTGGCAGAGAGCTGGGACAGATACAAGCTGAATGTCAAATCCTGTTATGGAGACAAGATGGAAACTGGTAACAAAAATAGAATACTTCAAAGAATAAAATGATTTGGTGAATTGCTTATTTGGTGGACTGGCTCTCAGTGTTTTGGGTGGACTAGCTATTTGACTCAGCCTTTGGCTGTCTTTAGGTAAATCATCCTGGAGTCATTTCCCGCATGAAGAACCTGAAGCTGGAAAAGCAGAGAGCATTGCCTGAAGCCACAATACCAAGTGCTGGATCCCAGATTTTAAGAGGGTATGTCTAAAATTGACTTGGTTCTCTTTTCACTCAGCAGGATAAGAGCACAGGAGAAAGGACAGGATAAATTTCCAGTATTTATACTGTACATATGTATATTGATATACCTGAAGAACAGAATTACCAAAACCAAACCAAACTCGCTGCCACCTAGTCAATTCCAACCCATAGCGACCCCCATTGGATTTCTAAGTCTGTAAATCTTTACAGAAGCAGACTTCTACATCTTTCTTCCACAGAGTAGCTGGGGGGTTTGAACCACTGACATTTTGGTTAACAGCCAAATGTCTTAACCACTACACCTCTAGAGCTCCTTGAAAAACTAAATTGGGAAAAGTTAATTTCCAAGTGTCAAAATCTCAAATCCCCAAATAGGCTCTAGAAAGATGGAAAAACAATGGAAGAAATGATTCATTCTAAGAAAAAATGCAGTGCAACGTGTGAAGTTACATGGCTCCTGTCACTTGCATCAGTGACAGGGGTGCAATTAAATGGTATGGAGGAGGCGTCTGACCTCCCTAACTTCACAAGGGGGAGGAGAATCAAGATCAGCACAAACAGTCCAAGTCTGATCCCCATGAGGCAGAGGCCAAGCAGATCCCTCTCCAACATTTTTAGCAATTCTGACACCAGACATCCCTTGCACAACACTCTGCTTCTCTGCTGGGTTTGATCGTTGTTGCAATGGCCACACAGAACTCAGACCATACTCACAGTTATGACGTTTATTAGGGAAGTAACAGGTAAAAAGAGAATAGTTAAAAAGAGAACCAACTGAATTCAGGATCAGAAACGACTCAGGAAACAGTTCTTTGATCAAGATAGCCTCTTCTCAGGCAAGCAGGCCTCTCTCTGACCATTGAGCCCTTGGCCCTGCCTCTGCCCTGCTTGGGAAATTATTAAAAGTTCTTTAGCTCCATCAATAAGTGCCCAGGGGCACCCCACTCCACCAGTATGCCTGAGCTTGAAAGCACTCAGTTCTCTTGCTCTGTGAGTCAGCAAGCCTAGCTACATCGGGTGCTCTAAGGCACCCTACTCCACCAGCAAGCCTCCTGCCTATGGTGCTCAGCTTTCTCACTCTGTGGGCCTGGAACCCCACTGCCCCATTGCCTACCACTCCTCTCCTGGTTCTGCTGTTTCTGCTGCCAATGTTTCACTGCCACTACTTCTTACTGCCTCTCATCATCTCTGGCATCACAGCTCTCTTTCTCTGTCTCCTAGGTCTAGGAGTGTTTTGGCACAGAGATCCTGATCCAAAGGACGTGCTCCACTCCCAGCTCTTCTTTTTTGGTGGTAGTGAAGCCCTCTCTCTGTTTGTTTCTCTATCCTTTTATCAATTGTGAAAAATGGGCTCAAGTAAGGCATGACTGGAATAAGGGTGGTAAGGGTACTGATTGGGGTAAGGGTGGTGACTTGAGTCACATCTTCTAGTAAGGTGGTGACTCAACATATATCTAACCCCAATCCTACCTCATTAACATAATGGACAATTCAGTCCAAAATGGGATCCTAGTCACAGGCTATGCCTGTGACTGTTGTTGTTGTTGTTGTTATTTGCCATCGAGTCAGCCCCGACTCATAGCGACCCCTCCTTGGGTTTCTGAGGCAGTATCACTACAGAAGTAGGAATGCCTAACCTTCCTTCCTCGAAAGGAATATATATATATTTAAAGCCAAACTCACTGCCAACGAGTTGATTCCAACTTACAGTGACCCCAATTGGGTTCTGAGGCTGTAAATCTTTTCAGAAGTAGATCACCCCATCTTCCTTCTGCAGAGTGGCTGGTGGGTTTGAACTGCTGATTTTCTGGTTAGCAGCCAAATGCCCTATCCGCTATGCCACCAGAGCTCCTTATCTTTATATGTTAGGCACTGTGTATCAGAAGCTGTCTAAATTCACAAGGAGAAGGGAGAATCAAGATTATCATCAGCACAAAGCTGATTCCTATGAGGTGAAGATCAGACATACTTCTACCCTCCAGCTTTTTTTTTTTTTTTTCCATTTCTGACACCAGCCATCCTCCCCACCCCACAGCACTCTCCACTTCTCTGCTGGGTTCAATAATTCATTGCAGTGCCACACAAAACTCACAGATCATACTCACAATTATGGGGTTTATTAAGGAAGTAACAGGCTACAACTCAGGAGGCAGGATACAGGTCTTCCATCAGGGAAGATTTCAACCAGAACAGTTATCAGCTTCTTGGCTGTGCTCACTGCCCAGCCTTCTCTTGGTTGTGTCTGCTGCCTGTCCTTTGGCCTACTGCTGCTGGGCCTCTGCTAGGGCCTACTGCCACCAGGCCCCATTCGGGCCGTGACTTTGCCCTGCTCAGACAAGTGTTACAACTCTTTCAGCTCTGCCAGCAATTACCTGGAGGCCCCTATTCCATCACCAAGCCAAGACGTCAGGTCCAAAGTACATGCTCCACTCCAGACTCTCCTTGATGGTAATGATGTTCCCCTTACCTCTGTGAGATTGGCCCTTTTATAAGCCTACTGTCCTGTTCTCTACTGCTGCTATAACAGAAATACCACAAGTGGATGACCTTAACAGAAATTTATTATCTCACAACTTAGGAGGCTGTTGTCATTGTTAGGTGCCATCGAGTCACCTCTGACTCATAGCGACCCTATGTACAACAGAATGAAACACTGCCCGGTCCTGTGCCAGCCTTTTGATCTTTGCTATACCTGAGCCCATCGTTGCAGCCACTGTGTAAATCCACCTTGTTGAGGGCCTACTCCTTTTTTGTTGACCCTCCACTTTACCAAGCATGATATCCTTCTGCAGAGATTGGTCCTTTCTTACAACATGACCAAAGTAGGTGAGACAAAGTCTGGTCATTCTCGCTTCCAAGGAGCATTCCAGCTGCACTTCGTCCAGGACAGATTTGTTAGTTCTTTTAGCAGTCCGTGGTGCTTTCAGCATTCTTCGCCAACACCACAACTCTAAAGCATCAACTCTTCTTCAGTCTTCCTTATTCATTGTCCAGCTCTCACATGCATATGAGGTGATTGCAAATACCATGGCTTGGGTTAGGCACATCTTAGTTTTCAAAGAGACATCTTTGCTCTTCAGCACTTGAAAGAGGTCTTTTGTAGCAGATTTGCCCAATATAATATGTTGTCTGATGTCTTGACTGCTGCTTTAGGAGGCTAGCAGTTTGAACTCAGGGCACCAGCTTTCCCTCTCTGTTGGCTCTAGGAGAAGGTTCTTGTCTCCTTTCAACATCTGTGGGCCTTGGAGATCTCCATGTGGCTTCACATTAATTTTTCCTTGGTCTAGCAGGTCCTCATGCAGGTACTTCAGGTCCAAAAACTGTGCTCTGCTACTGCTTCTTTCTAGGTAGTACTGAGGTGCCCCCTTCTCTGCTGGCTCCGCTCTCTTTTTATTTCTTGTAAGACAAAAGGTGATTCAGGCCATACCCCAGGGAAACACCCTGTATATCAGATTAGTTCTGTGACCTGAGTAAGAGTGTTGCATCCTGCCCTAATCCTCTTACAATCGATTGGTTGATCATATCAGATCACATCATACAGGATGATTAAATCATTACATAACTACCAAATTATGTCATTACATAACTGCCAAATCACTGAGAATCATGGCCTAGTCAAGTTGACCTACTTTTTTGGGGACACAATTTAATCCATGACACCTACTCCTCCCACTAAGACCATGAACTGACCTTTGGTAGGTCACAGTCACCTCATTTGCATAGTAACTGATCTATCCCTGTGAGGGTTTTATACATCTTATTTACATAATGAACTGTCAAATCCCTGTAAGATATGTAAAATAAACCAATCACAAAACAAACTGTGGCCCAACCAATTATTTTTGACAGAATAAAAATCCCTGGCCATAAAGGTCATATATATGAAAAATCCATTACACTGCACACTGTATTCACCTCACATCAATTCTCTGAGGTGGGTATTGTTATCACTCCCACTTTACAAATGAGAAAATGGGGGCCACTGAGCTAGCAATTTGTAGAGGCAGGATTTGAACTCAGATCTTCTGGATCCTAAAGTCCTGCCTGTTCCATCATTTGTCACTCCCCTGATTCCTTTCACTCTTGGTTTTCCCCCTGTCTTGGCTTGTCCTGGCTACCAGAACAGAAGTGGAAGTGGTTGACCAATTACTGTGACACAATTATCACCACAAGTAAAGAGCACTTGTAAATTATAATTCAGGAACCAAGTGTACCAAGACAGCTGGCTCCAGCCCACAGAAGGAGGCAGCAATCTTATTTTAAAAATCCTCTTGGGCATAGAATAGCAGCCTTTGTGGCTGGGGAGGTTGGCACCAGGGTGGTGATGCTCTCCCCATCAACAGTCTATGTAAGAAGACTTGATGGAAAAACTCAGCTTGGAGGCTCTCTGGTCTGCTTTTCCATAGGTTGTTGTTGTTGTTATTTGCCATCGAGTCGGCCCCGACTCATAGCGACCCCTCCTTGGGTTTCTGAGGCAGTATCACTATGGAAGTAGGAATGCCCAACCTTCCTTCCCAGGAGTGGCTGGTGGGTTTGAACCACCAGCCTTCTGGTTAGCAGTCAAGTGCCTTAGGCACTATGCTACCAGTAGGTTAGAGGACTAATAATCTGGAGATCTGGCTTCTAATTCCCACTCTTCCCTTTATTATCTGTGTCAATTTGGGCTTATTGCTTCCTCACACTGGCTCTCTTTTCATGGATTAGGTGAACTGAATCTGCAGGCATAGGCTAACTTGGTCCTGTCAACTTTTGCAGAAGGGCGGAATGAGTTTTAAGTGTCAGGTGCTCCATTTGGACTTTTCCCAATAGTATTTGGCTTGTGATTGATCCCAGACCCTACTTCATCCTTGGACAAGATAAACAGGAAATGAAAAACAAAACCAGTTGCTGCCAAGTCAGTTCTGACTAATGATGACCCCGTGTGTGCACAGTAGAACGGCTCCACGGGGTTTTCAAGGCTGTGAACTTTTGGAAGCAGATCACCAGGCCTGTCTTCTGAGGCATCTCTGGGTGCTTCTGAACTGTGAACCTTTCCACTAATAGTCAAGCACTTAAATTTTGTGCCATCCAGGGACTCAACAAGATAATAGTCAAATCCAATCTCAGCATAAAAGGAAACACATCATTGGCCAAAACTATATTTCTATTATGTGCTTATTCTGGCCCAAGAGTCTAGAAGACATGGTCATTTTCTCTTTCCTGCTCTCAAATACTAATATTTGTTATAACATCTCTTTCTTCCAGGCCCTGAGCTTGGCCTCATGGATACAAAAGTAGATAATCTAGGGCCCTTGGCCTCAGAGTCAGGAGATGTCACTGGGAAGTGGTTATCAGGCACAGATGTGGTTGAAAAGGACTTGGATTCTCTCTACCTCACCTGTAGTGATAACCTTAGCAAGTTCCCACTTAGTAGGGGAATCAGCCATATGAGGATCTGTAGAGGAAGGTAAGCACCATCCAGAGTAAGGGGAACTATTTCCACTATTGTGCATGGGAGAGGAGAATCCCAAGGGAGAATCAGGAAAGGCTTCATGGAAAAGGTGACATTTTAACAGAGCCTTGAGTGATGCACAAGACTTTAGCAATTACAATGAGGAAAATTCCAAACAAAATAAATGTGTGCAAAGTTCTCAGGTGGATGCCTAACAGAAAGGTAGAGGGGGTAAAGGGCTAGAAACAAACACCCAGATTATATTGGGGGCTTCTGAATTCAAGCCAAGGAGATAATTCTGTAGACTGTAAAAATGGCATGGCAAGGGTGTCTGACCTCCTCTAACTTTGGAAGAGGGAAGGAGAATCAAGAGCAACAGCTCAAATCTGATTCCAATGAGGTGGAGGTCAGACATACATCCTCTCTCCAACCTTTTTACCAATTCTGACACTAGTTGTTCCTCTGTGGCACTGTCTACTTCTCTGCTGGGTTCAATAATTTGTTACTATGTTCACAAAGAACTCACTGTTCATGATTATGGGGTTTATTAGAGACATAGCAGGTTACAATTCAGGATCAGAAACAACTCAGGATAAAGTTCTTTGGTCAGAACAGCTCCTCGGTTGTGCTAGCAGGCAGGCCTTTTCCTCAGCTCTTGGGTCCCTTAGGCTGGCCTCTGCCTTTTTTCAGCAAGTGTTACAAAGCTCTTTAGCTCTGTTGATAATTGCCCAGAGGCACCCTACTCTGTTCCAAGAAAACTGTATGGAGCATTTCTAGTCTGTCAGGAAACCTCCTACCTGAAGTACTCAGCTTTCTTGCTCTGTAGGCTGGCAAGCCTACTGTAACCACCTAGTTCCATGGGCCAGGAAGATTACTATACCATCTTGCACTGGTCTCCTGGTTCTGCTGTCCCTGTTTCTCTGCCACTGCTGTAGCCATTTCATGCCTGCCTCCAGTGTTACAGATCTCTCTCTCTGTCTCCTGGATCTAGGAGATTCTCAGTACAGGGACCACAAATCCAAAGAATGCTCTCCAATCCTGGCTCTTCTTGGTGGTAGTGAGGTTAAATCTGGGATGGTTTATTTTAAGTCTAGCGAGATATTGACCAATTCCTTAGTTAGGGTCCCATACACCTTATTTGCAAGTGCCACCCCCGCAAGGGTGCTGTTCACATTATTTGCACTATTAGCAAGCTGTCTAATTCCCTTGATGGTTCACAAACACCTTATTTGCACAGTCCTACCTAGTCATTTGGTGGGAGTTACAAGGCCATGGCCAGAAAAGCCACATAAAAGCCATCCAATGCACTGCAAGGAAGTTTGGTAGACAAACTCTACCAGTCATTTATAAGCAACTTCTGAATTACAAACAACAAACATCAATTCCAACCAACTTTAGCAAAGAGACGAATTTATTGGAAGGATATGCTAAAGTTCACAGAATTGAAGGGAAAGCTGACCAACCAGGCCTCAGAAAACACAGGAGTCAGAACACTTAGAGTGAAATAGTGGTAGGGAGTAATGAAAAGCGTATTAGTCAGTGTTGCAGCAATAAAGCTGCTTAACAAACAGTCCTTAAATCTCAGTGACTTACAACAACAAACACATCATTTTTCTTGTTTGTAAGCCTAGAAGTTGTCTGAGATGGCTCTAAGTTCAAGTCCACAACATGTCTCCTCAATCCTCTTGGACCAGTGGTGACTTGGGACTTGTCTTCCCATAACTAAGGATGGAAGAGCAAGAGAGTAAGCCAAAGCACAGAAGAACATTTGAAGTTTCTGTTCCTGTCATGCTCAGTAACATTGTGCTGGATAGAGAAAGTCTCGTGTAGGAAAAGGGAGGAATAATAGAGAAGAACTAGGGAATCCATGAGAATGAGTTGGAGGATGTGTGTTTTTGTGTGTGGGAGGGAGGAATTGTTTCAAGGAATGACATTGCAATTTCTAAATAGTGACAGTTTTGCCACTGAGATTATAATACTTGAGGCCAGCCAGAGCCCCATTCTCTCCTCAGAACCTTAGTAACTCCAGTTTTTCCCTACTTCCGGCCATGCAATACCCTCTTCTAATGGGTCCAGAACACTCTGAGGGTGTTAATATCATTCCTCAGCTTAGAGTGGTTTTGCATATTCTTGTGTGGACACAGATGTCAAAACTGAACTCCTGGGGAGCAGCCTTCTACATGACAAAATTCTTGGGTGAAGCTCTGAGCTCTGTGGTCCCCAGTACTGACCACTGGGAGCACCAGGGAGCTAAGAGATTAAACCACTTGTCTCAGATCATGAAAGAGTCCTATGGCTCAAATGGGTAAGTGGGAGTTGTTAACCTAAAAGTTGGTGGCTCTAACTTACCCAGCAGCAATGCGGGAGAAAGACTGGTTCCCTAAAGATCACAGCCAAGAAAACCGTATGGAGCAGTTCTAGTCTGTCATATGGCATTGCTATGAGTCAAAAATTATTAACAGCACCTAACAATATCAATGACAACTCATATTTTGAAAATGTACAGAACAGGGCAATGTTTCATTCTGGTGTATATAAGGTTGCCACGAGTTGGAGGTGACTCATCAGCAACTAATAACAATTTCAGATCACCTGGGAGTTGAGAGGTATGGGAGTTAGAACCTCCTTTCTGGGTCTCAACTTAAAGCAGTCTCATCATCCCTCATCATCTCTCATCTCATCATCCCTCAGGGTGGGAAGCACAGGTTCTAATGGTTACATGTGAAGCTGGTCCTCAATCCCACCTCTGCATCTGGGGTTCCATCGCCTGGGGTTCCTCTGGGAGGACAGACTTGGCTATTGCATCTCATTAGGTTTTATTCCTTTGGCTGCTTTATAGTTCAAAGAGAAAACTTCTTATTCCAACTGGTGATTTTCCTCTCTCGGCCAGGGCCAAGGCTTCTCTTTCTATAAGCAGAGCCCTTGTTGCTAGGTGACATCCTCACTCCTGGTTCTGGAGGCAGCAGAGGCAGAAATGAACCAAAGAAATCTAAAGCTTCCACTTTAAAGACAAAATATGAAACTAAAAGAGGAACTAAAACTGTAAATTAATTGGAGAGTTATGTAATGACCAGACATGGTTCTAATGTCTTCCTCACCACCCTACCAAGACCCAATGAGATATATTTAAATATATTTTTCAAAATAGGAAAGAAGTAGGAAGTTGAATTGATAAATATAGTCAGTTCTTTTGATTGGGAAAGGAAGCCTCTAATTATATCACTTTTCTAAGCTCCAACAATCAGATCTATACCTTCATTAGCCTCTGACTCATTAGTGGAACTTATTAAAACAATTAAATCAGCAGAGAACTGCAGCCTTCAGCATTTCTGACAGCTGCATTGGGGATTTAAACTTTTCATTAAACTTGGATGAAGGCCTTTGCAAATCAATAAGAAATAGATAAACATTCCAAGGGAAAAATGAGCAAAGAACTTGAATAGGCAATTCACAAAAGAACCACAAATAGCTAATAAACAAATAAAACAATTTCTCCACTCATTAGCAACCGAGGGAATATATTAAAACAGTAATGAGAAAATATTTTAAACTTATTAAATGGTAAGCATTTTTTAGATCATAATACTGTACACAGGATGGGGGGAGGTATTTTAACAACTGTTGCTTGGAATGTAGTTAGAGAAGACCTTTCTGGAAAGCAATCTGGCCACGTATTGACAGTCTGAAAAAATATCCACACCTTTTGGTCCACCAGCATTAGGGAGCTCCAGTGGCACAGTGGTTAAAAGCATTCAGCTGCTAATTTAAAGGTCAGCAATTCAAACCCATCAGCTGCTCTGTGAGAGAAAGATGAGGCAGTCTGCTTCTGTGAAGATTTACCGCCTTGGAAACCCTATGGAGCAGTTCTACTCTGTCCTATAGGGTCACAGTGATTCAGAATTGACTCAATGGCAGCGACTCACCAGTATTATTTATACAGAGATATTTGAAAGTATGTTTATCTAACAATAAGATATTGGTTACATTTTTTTAAAAAATCATTTAACTATATGTAAAAGTATTCTTGAAATTGTTGTTGTTGTTATGTGCCGTCGAGTTGGCCCTGACTCATAGTGACCCCTTCTTGGATTTCCGAGGCAGTATCACTACAGAAGTAGGATTGCCCAACCTTCCTTCCGAGGAGTGACTGGTGGGTTTGAATCGCCAGCCTTCTGGTTAGCAGTCAAGTGCCTTAGGCACTATGCTACCAGAGCTCCTATTGAAATAGTGAAAGAAAAAAAGCAAGTTGTACATCTACATTAAGAGTCATTTTTGTAAAATGAAAAAGAAAAAGAAAAGTTGTATATAACCTGAGAAAATTGCATATACATCAATTTCATCTCTGAAAAATGAAAAAATTGTGCATACCTGCACAGAACATCATATAGCAGAGATTGCTATTTTTTCCTGGTTTGTGGAGCCCTTAGTGTCTCAACAATTTTTTCAGAGTCCATAGGTTTATCTTCTACCTCCTACCCCCATGCCCTGTCACAAAACAGTATCCCACAGTTTTTTAAGTTGTTGTTATGTGCTGTGGAGTCAGACCTGACTCATAGCGACCCCTCCTTGGGTTTCCGAGGTAGTGGGAGCTCTGGTAGCATAGTGGCTAAGACACTTCTCTGCTAACCAGAGGGCTGGCGGTTCAAACCCACCAGCCACTCCTTGGAAGGAAGGTTGGGCAATCCTACTATCCGTAGTGATACTGCCTCGGAGACCCAAGGAGGGGTCACTATGAGTCAGGTTTGACTAGAAGGCACATAACAACAACAACATCACTACGGAAGTAGATTGCCCCATCTTCCTCCAGAAGAGTGGCTGGTGGATTTGAACCACCACCCTTCTAATTAGCAGTCAAGTGCCTTAGCCACTATGCTACCAGAGCTCCAAATTTTTTAAGTAGTTAGGTCCAAATAACTTAACAGTTGTAGCAGTTCGTATGGCATCCAATGATGTTGCTATGTTTCCACTGAACATTTAAAATACCCTGTGGACCCCCTGTGAGTTTTCCGCAGTGCCTTTGGTTTGGGAATCACAGTTATAAACCAAAATGCTAATAGCAGTAAAGGAAGAGGGTTCTAGACTATATTATTTGCTAATGAATAACTCTGTGGAAATCGTTTACCTTTCCTGTACCTCAGTTTCCTCATCTATAAACTGGGGATAATAAAAATACCCACCTCTTAGGGCTCTTAGGAGCTCTGGTAGCATAGTGCCTGAGGCATTTGACTGCTAACCAGAGGGCTGGCAGTTCAAACCCACCAGCCACTCCTCAGAAGGAGGGTTGGACAATCTACTTCCATAGTGATACCAGCTCAGAAACCCAAGGAGGGGGCTGCTATGAGTTGGATCTGACTTGATGGCAGTGAGTTTGGTTTTTTTGGTTTTCTTAGGGCTCTTGTGTAGCCTGTGAAATACCCTGTGCCTGCCTTATAGTGAGAGCTCAACACATATTAGTCATTGCTGATGCTTGCAGAGGACTGTAGGAGACTTTTATTTTCTCTTCATTCCTTCCAAATATTAGACAATGACCATGTATTGTTATCAGTTGCTGTGGATTCTGACTCATGGGACCTTATGTGCCCAGACCTACACTGGTTACATAATTATCGGTATGTTTGAGTTCCTTGTTGTGGTCATCATGTCAATCCATCTCATCGAGGGTTTCCTTCAATGTATTACTTTTATAATAATAATAATAATAAAATTATTTAATTTTAAATTAGGAAAAAAAAATGTAGCGTCATAGCTCACCCTGTCCCGAATGCTGTGCATGGCAAGATTTGAGGCCAGAACTGCACATCCCAGAAGGCATCCAGAGCCACTCCTCATTCCACAGATAAGCTTAATTATGCATCAGAAAGCCCCTCAAGTAGCGCCTGGGAAGACAAGGATTTCCAGTGGGCATCTTATTTCTTAGAAATACTAGGTAGCTTGGCTGTGTTCTCCCGAACCAAAGATGTGGGGCCTTTACCTTTGCTCACGTTGTCCCCTGTGCCCAGAGCCTTCACTCCTTTGCCTGGCTAGTTTTCACACCCTGTTCCAGACTCAATCCCCCTCCCAAGTTTTGCTTGAGCTAGGAGACCATTCTCTGTGCTCCCACCTCTCCTATCGTGTTAGTTTCCTATGGCTGATGTAACAAATGACCACAAATGTGATGACTTAAGACAACACAACTTATTTATTATCTGGAGGTCAGAGTTCTGAAATGATCTAACTGAACTAACTAGTTCTAACTGAACTAACATCAGGTTGTGGGCTGCATTCCTTCTGGAGGCTGGAGGGGAAAATCTGTTCCCTTACCTTTTTTTGCCTTCTAGAGTCTGACCACATTGCTTGGCTTGTGGCTCCCCTCCATGTTCAAAGCAGAAATGGCTGACTTTTTTCACACTCCTCCACTCTGACTCTGACTCTTCTGCCTCCCTCTTTAAGGTATGAGGACACTAGTGGTTCCATTAAGCTGACTCAGATGGTCCAGGATGTTGTTGTTGTTATGTGCCATGGAGTTGGACCCAGCTCATAATGACCCCTCCATGGGTTTCCAAGGCAGTATCACTACCGAAGTAGATTGCCCAACCTTCCTTCCAAGGAGTGGCTGGTGGGTTTGAACTACCAGCCTTCTGCTTAACCATCAAGTACCTTAGACACTATGCTACCAGAGCTCCCAGTCCAGGATAATCTCCCTATTTTAAGGTCAGCTGTTTAGACCCTTAGTTCCCTTTTATCATGCAGGGTAACACATTCACAGGTTCCAGGCCATCATTCTGCTTATCACAACACCAGGATGGCTTCTGCTTTACTCTATTGGAATGCTCCATCTTTGTGTCTGCTCTGCACCTCCTCGTCCCATCTACCCACTTGGACTGCATGCTTCCTGGAACAGGAACTGTGCGAGTTTCATCTTCCCGGTATCTGGCATTCAGTGGATGCTTGATAAATGTTTGTTGCTCTGAATATTTGCTTCATGGGGGAGAGGAACCTTGTGTCATATCAGGGCTTTACATTAGTTTTTATTATATTCCTTGGGAACATGGTTGAATTCTCAGCCTAGTCAAACTTTGTCAGAAGGTTGGGAGTCCTGGTAGGGGATTAGGCAGTGTGTTCCCTGGAGATATATTTGGGAAGGCACCTTTTAGGACCACTGAAGCAGCCAGGGTTTCAACTGTCAGATGAGACAAACAATGACTATTTCTGAGAGTGAACAGCTAGCAAGAAGGGGTTGATCTTCATGATATAATAAGTTGAGGGCCATGAGACCCTCACATCCACACCCAAGCTGTGCACAAGGTGGTGTTTTCCATTCACTTGTTCACTCAGCAAATGATGATTAAGCACCTACCAGTGCCTAAGGCTGGAGCTCTGGTGGTCTGGTGGGGTAGTGCCTAAGGCATTTGACTGCTAACTAGAAGGCTGGTTGTTCAAACCCACTTGCAGCTTCTCGGAAGGAAGACTGGGCAATCTGTAGAGATACAGCCTTGGAAACCCAAGGAGGGGTCACTATGAGGCAGAATTGACTTGATGGCAGTGAGTTTGGTTTGGTTAGTGCCTAAGGCATTTGACTGCTAACTAGAAGGATGGCAGTTCATACCTACCAGCCACTCCTTGGAAGGAAGATTGGGCAATCTACTTCTATAGTGATACTGCCTTTGGAAACCCAAGGATGGGTTGGTATGACTCGGAACCCACTTGACAGCAGTGAGTTTGATTTTTTTTTGGTGTATAACCATATGGAGGGGAGCTCTGGTGGCATACTGCCTAAAGCACTTGACTGCTAACCAGAAGATCGGCCGTTCAAACCTACTAGCCACTCCTTGGAAGGAAGATTGGGCAATCTACTTCCATAGCGATACTGCTTCAGAAACCCAAGGAGGGGTCATTATGAATCGGGTCCGACTCGATGGCACATAACAGCACCAATAACAAACACCATATGGAGGAGTCTGGGTGGCACAAGTGGCTTGTGATAACCTGCTAACCTAAACTCTGGCACTAAAAACCCACCCAACAGCACTGTGAAAGAAAGACCTGGTGATCTGCTTCCGTCAGTATTACAGCCAAGAAAACTTTATGGAGCAGTTCTACTCCGTAACACATGGGGTTGCCGTGAGTTGGAATAGACCTGATGACAATCAGTTTAGTTTTTGGTTTTTTATAAACATATGGCCTGATCCCTGAGGAGCACAAATGGTTTGCACTGAAGTAGTGACCGAAATATTGGTGATTCAAACCTACCCAGTAGTAGCACAGAAAAAAGGCCTGGTGAGCTCTCTCTGTCAAGGTTATAGCCATTGAAAACCCTATGGAACAGTTCTACTTTGTACACATGGGATCATTGTGAGTCAGAATAAACACCAGGACAACAGGTTTGTTTTATTTTGATTTGTAAATGTATGAGGTCACCATGAGTTGAATTAACTCAAGGACAACTGTTTTTTTTTTTTTTTTAATATAAACACAATCCTGCCCTGGGAGCTAGGAACAGGAAGCTCAGTGGTGGTGCCTGACTCCCATAGAAAAGACAGACACATCCATCAGGAATTCTAAAATAAGTCAGGGTTGGCTTCTGGGATGGAGGCATGAGCAAAGCCTTCTGGGGAGTAAGACTGGAGGAGGGAAGAGATAGAGGAAGGAATGAATTAGTCTGACCTGAAGGGTATTAGGGAATATTCCACCTGAAGAGTGACATTTGAGTTAAGCTATGATGAAGGAGAAAGCAGAGAAGAAGTGGGGGAAAAGGGTCATAGGAGTGGAAATAGCCTGAACAAAGTCATGAAGTGGAGCACATGGTGGAGAGAGGGGAAGAGACCCAGTGCAGCAACAGCCTAGCTTCTGTTTGGTATCCCCTCTCCCAAACCTTACTACTACTCGGGGTGTGTTCAAGTAAGAAGGACAGCCCAGCCTACTCTGATCACAGCTCTGCTCTCCAAGCCCTGGGCAATGGATGAAGGCTTCCAAGCTGGAGTCTTACAAGGTGAATTATCAAAGGGTTAGGTCGAAGTGTTGACATGTGGAAGACAAACATGAAGGCCCCCAATTCAGAAGTACTGATTGCAGTTCTGAGACCACCTCCCGGAGACAGACGGCCAGGGGATCTAGCATCCCTCCTTCCTATCTTCCCTTCCAATGTGGACAAATGACCTTCACCAAATGACCTAGAGACAGAGAAGGCAGCTAAGTCTTCGTTCCTATTCTTGTTTATTGTACTCTCCCACAGTATACCCTTACCCTGTGCCTGGCACAGAGCAGCCTCCAAAAAGTACTTTTTATTTAAATTAAATAATATGCAATCATCCCAGCTGATATAAAATTGGGGGTGAGAGGATTAGTGTAATAGGGTGGAAATTTTGCATATTTGTTAGCTTATTAATTTTTAAATGAACTTTTCATTATTTCAATATATAGCATATGCACATTATATGAAATTAGAAAATACAAAAGAGTAAAATTTTTTTTTTAATTATTATTGAATTTCTACCACTTAAATATTGTTATTGTAACTCTGGTCTAGAGTGTAACCTTTGTGGTCAATTAAATCATTGGCCCCTGTAATAAATTACATAGTGTGGCTTTTCATGCCATAAATCTTTGTAAATTCCATGGTGGAATTTGCTGTGAGCAACTGAGTAGCTCTTGATTGTTAAAGTTATCCACCTGGGGTATTTCTGTTGAGAGTGGCACAAAGTAATTTTCTGGGAAGTTCTCTCTCTCTCAGGTATATAGAATTCTAATGTTGGGATTGGTTAGTTTGACCACTCTGTCAGGCTCAAAAGGAGCCTTCCTAGAGACAGAAGAAGTCTCTCTGACTGTTGGCTGAGAAAGACGTGCTGCTGAGAGAAATGTGCTCCTGAGAGACACACACTGGGAGAGAGACAAGAGAGATACATGCTGCTGAGAGAGAGACTGCTGGCTGCGAGAGACTGAGCGCACTTCTGAACTTGAATTGTAGCCTGTTGCTTCCCTAATAAACCCCATAATCTGTGAGTTCTGTGTGGCTACTGCAGTGAATTATCAAACCCAGCAGAGAGGGGGTGGGTGCTGCAGGAGGAACGGTTGGTGAAAGGGCTGGAGGGAGGCAGCATATCTGGCCTAGCAGGAATAGGCCTTGGGCTACTGATGGTGATTCTGTCTTCCTTTTGTGGGGTTAGAGGAGGTCAGAAGATACAGCCTCCCTGCCCCTTTGGCAGCCCCAATCTTCTACTTGCCTAGAGTAGTAAAAAAAAAAAAAAAAAAATATATATATATATATAAAACCTTCTCATTATCTCATGCTGGGTGAACTTAGTTACTCTGCCCACTAATTTCAAGCCTGGCTATATGACTTGCTTTGGTCAATGAGATGTTGGCAGCAGTGATGCAATCAGAGGCTTGACATCTGCTCAGGTGATTGAGTGTGTCCACTTGTACTATTGCCTTTCACAAAGAGGAGAACATGCTTCAGGTGTGTGTTGGCCCAAGGAGAATGGATGAAAAACATGTGTAACCTGGCTCAACCTGCAGTCTAACCAAGCACGGCTTAGATAATAGACCTGGAGCAGACCTATAGATGAAGGAGTGCCGAGGTCCAGCCTCAGCTGTGGGTCTCTGGAGGGAGAGGTGGCATCGGCGAGATGATGGAGACACACTCACACAAGATGAAGATGTGCCCCACATAATGAGGTGGCTTTCTTTATTTTATACTATATTGCAGATTACAAATGACAAAGCAAAATGACAAACCCACAATTCTAGGTACATGGCTGTGGGCTATTAACTTTCCAAAACTTATAAAACTATTAATAAACTTATAAACTAAACTTAC